>NC_052668.1:8408750-8741666 GCF_016802725.1 Solenopsis invicta
GATAAATGCTGGCGCCAAACGTTAGATCCAAAATTTTAAATGTAAGGTTGGGCATCTGGCAACAATTCCTTATCATTGCAGTTGTGAATTTTTATCGGCGTTATATATTTTTTTGTGATCGAAAATGTCGAAATTTGTGCCCAATAAGCGTCATTTGCGGGAAGTTTTGCTTTTTGCCTTCAATTCGAAAAAATCTGCGGCTGAGGCGCGTCGAATGATTGTAAAAACTTGTGGTGAGGCTTCCATTAGTGAAAGAACGTGTCGAGAATGGTTCCAACGCTTCAAAAGTGATGATTTCGGCGTAGAAGACAAGGAGCGTCCCGGACAGGTGAAAAAGTTTGAAGACGCACAATTGGAAACATTACTGGATGAAGACACTGGGTGCCATACGAATTAAAGCCGAGAGACGTCGAACGGCGTTTTTTCGCGTGCGAACAGCTGCTCCAATGGCAAAAACGGAAGGGTTTTCTGCATCGTATTGTAACCGGCGATGAAAAGTGGATCCATTATGATAATCCAAAGCGAAAATAATCGTGGGGCTACCGCGGCCATGCATCAACATCGACGGCCAAGCCAAACATCCATGGCTCGAAGCTCATGCTGTGTATTTGGTGGGACCAGCTCGGCGTGGTTGCAACAGCTCATTTATTATGAGCTGTTGCAACCGGGTGAAACCATCACAGGAGCTCGCTACCAAACACAACTAATGCGTTTGAGCCGAGCATTGCAGGAAAAACGGCCACAATACGAGCAAAGACACGAAAAAGTGATGTTGCTGCACGACAACGCTCGGCCATATGTTGCTCAGGTCGTTAAAACCTATCTGGAAACATTGAAATGGAACGTCTTACCTCATCCGCCGTATTCTCCTGACATCGCCCCTTCAGATTACCACTTGTTCCGATCAATGGCGCATGGCCTGGCTGAGCAGCACTTCCATTATTACGAAGAGGCCAAAAACTGGGTCGATTCGTGGATCGCCGCAAAAGACGAGCAGTTTTTTCGACGCGGGATTCGTATGCTGCCCGAAAGGTGGGAGAAAGTAGTGGCCAGCGATGGACAATACTTTCAAGAATAAGTATGTAACCATTTTTCAACAATCAATCCTCAAATTTTGACAAAAAACGGCGGTTTTCAATTTGTACTCCTAATAGATAATAATATATTACCTGCTGTTAGAAGACAACGAATAAATCACTCCTATTATTCTATAATCACTTTTATTAATCTATAGGTATTGTACTGAAAATCACATATGAGAAACTACCGACCGTTACGTTCTACATTTTCGACTTGTTCATCATTTGTTTAGACAAAAACAGCGCGGAGAACGGCGCGCCAAATAAATTTCTCGGTAAAGATAAGATCCCTTCTCCGCGGACTCTCTTCGCAACGAGCCAGTGATGTGAGACGGGATGGGTTTTCTCATTCGCGCATGCACAGCGCGCGCATGTACGAGAGAGAAAATCTGTCATCACTGCAACGAGCCCGCCGGACTCGTGGACCGCGAACATTATTAGAACGATACGCCAAATAGCACCGTGGGGAAAGAGAGGGGAGGGAAGATGAACGCGCGTTTATTTAAAATGCACTCATAAAGCTTCAACAGAAAATTAATTAAAAGTTATTTCAATGTTTTTTAATCAATAGCTATTAAAAAATGATACGTTTGAAAAAATCACGGTTTTCAAAGTAAATTCAAGTAAATTCATCTTTTCCCGGTTTTTCAAGGCAATTTTAAATTTCCGGTTTTCAAGTATTTAAGGACCGCTGGCCACCCTGCGCTGGAATGTAGCCGGGGCTGAATGCAGCCCAAACGGCATGACCGTGAACTGCATGAGTCCCCGGCCAGGGACGGTGAACGCGGTCACGGGCCGGCTCTCGGGCGATAGTGGCACTTGCCAATACCCCTGTTGGAGGTCGAGGGTTGATAGGAACTGGGCACCTTGTAATTTGTTTAGTGTGGCGGTGATGTGAGGCAGGGGATACGCGTTGCGCTCCGTGACCTCGTTCACTTTGCGGAAATCTATATAAAAACGCGGCTTGCCGTCCCTTTTCCGTACTATAACGACAGGAGAACTCCACGCGCTGGTGGACGGTTTGATAACTCCGGCTGTTTCCATGGCTCGCACTTCGTCGTCAATAATTTGCTGCATCGCTGGGTTACGCAGTCGGTATCGTTGCTTTATCGGTACATCGATCTTTATGCGGATCACGTGGGTGGCTCGGTCAGTTGGTCCCCGCACGGTGTCAAACTTCGGAAGCTCTGAATCGAGGAAGGCTCGAAGTTCCCGTTCCTCCTGCGGGGTGCGGTGGACAATGCCGGTAGCAATCGTGTATGCGGGTCGTGTGGGAGTCCGGACGGGCGTTAGCGGAAGGGGGGGGATAGTTATCCCCAGTCGGGCCCATAGGTCGGTGCCGATTAGCATCAGACTCTCTAGGGTCGGCAAGATGTGGAAACGATGGCGTAGCCGCTGCCCCGGGACTCGTATCGGAATAGTGACCTGTCCGAGAGTGATGGCGGCGGTACCATCTGCCAGGCTGATTGTTTCCTCTCGTGCCACTAGCTAGATCCTCATGGGTTTGATGAGTTCTGCGGTGGCCGCGTTGATCATAGAAATCTCGGACCCGGTGTCTAGTAGCGCGGTGATGCTGTAGGACCTTACTCGGACCTGCAGGTGTGGTCGGGGCTGGTATCTTAGCTGGATGCGGGCCGGGGGTCGGAATTGCTGGCCCCGGCCACTGCGGCGTTTCCCGGCCGCGGATGGCAATCCTTGGTTAGCACACCATCCTTCCCACACTGGGAGCAGAATTTTTTAGGCGGTCGTCGGCAGTTGAAGCGGTCGTGGCTTCGTTGCTTGCACCGCCAGCAAGTATGGGCGCGATCGTACGGTACGTCAGTAGCGGCGGCGCTAACTTTTCGCTTGTCGGTTCTATTTTCGGCCTCCTGTGCCTTTGTAATCTTTTCGTATTCCGCCGTTTGCTCGGCTAGACTGGCTAGGTCGGTGGTCTCGTCCAGTCGCACATAGAGTTTATACTTTGCGCGTAGATTTTCGTAGAGGCAATCCATTTTTTCGGCTTGAGTGAAGCCTCCGGTGCGACGCATCATCGTTAGCATTGCTGTCGCGTATTTGGCGGGGTTCCTTCGCTTGTTGGCGTCGCTCTTGTATCTCTCTGGTCAGCTTAGCCTGGTATCGGCCCGGCAAGTAATGGCGACGTACGGTACAAGTCCTGCCACGTCTCCCAGTCTTCTCTCTTGTTTCTATACCAGGCGAGCGCGTCCCCCCGCAGGAGTTCGGGTAGTCTGGCCTTCATTTGCGTATCACTAAAGAAGTATTCTTGCTGGAGCTCGGTTACACGCTCGAGAAACGACAAAGGGTCGCGTCCGTCGAAGTGACAACCCCATTTGCGAATTTGGTTCATGGTTTTGGCGTGCACGTTGTCGGTCGGGACTCTCGATAGAAAGGGGTTCGCGGCCGCGGCGTCTAATTCGTTAGGCGGTTCGATCTGTCCGGGCATCGCGAGGAAATGTTGTATTACTCGGTGGCGGATTTCGTCTAACGTATCGGTGGTCTCGATTTGGTAGGTTTGAGCCAAAACCTCAAGCTGTTCTCTCCGTAAGCTGGTTACTCAACTGGTCAGCGACATTTATTCTCGGATACAGTCACGGGTTTTTTTTCTTTTCGGTTTAATACGGTCCCTGTTCGGGCGCCATGTAACGCTGGTACTTTTCGGTGCGGTTACTGGATTGTGTTCGGGATCGGTTGCTCGAATGTGCTCGCTGGATGCCAGGATTTTTCGGTAGTAATGAGAACTCCGTGTTGAGTACAATGATACAAACGTAACAATATATTTATCAGATGTAGTTGAAATACACAAGTAATAATAAGGCACCGGAGTGCTCGGTTAAACAATAGTCGGACCCGCGCAAAATAAAAGAACGACGATTCGACAAAATATAATTCGCGGCGTAACTTAATATTTAAACAAAAGAACGGATTCGGATAACTAAAGAAACGGACGGGATGGGATTAGACGCTATGCGCTCGGAGGTAATAATTGGAGTTGCCAAAATAACATTAAAAATGATAATTTGAAAATATGAGGTGCCAACTTTGCGTGGCATCTCAAGTTTCAAAAAAATTGATTTTGACAATGGAATTTTTTAGTTCCCGAAGAGTTCTAGAGTTCCTAATAAGTTTAAACTATAGTTCTGGTCATTAAATATTTTTGAAAAATTTTTTAATTTTTTTATCCTCACTTCAATTTCAAAAAAATTGTTTTTGACTGTGGAATTCTATAGTTCTCGAAAAGTTCCAAAGTTCTCAATAGGTTATATTAACAGTTCCGACCTATATGTATATTTAAACAATTTTTAAACTCGCGCGTTGGCACCGAATTACAAGAGTAAAATATCATCTTGTTGAGAATTCTCGACGAGTTCTTGGCATTTTTCGATAGTTCACCAATAGTTCTAAAACTTTCAATAGTTTCGTCAAGAGTTCTCGCCTCTAATCACTTTTTTACTAATTTTTAAACCGCGAGCTGGCACTGCGCACTGCAAGAGTAAAGTACCATCTTGTTGGGAGTTCTGGACAAGTTCTTGGCATTTTTCGATGAATATTCATAAAAAAGTATATAATAAGCGCGTTTATGCAACCTGGCTAGACCGTGTTATTGCAGAGAAATTGTGGTAATAGCATAAACTTGATTGCGCTTTTAAATTTAAAAAGCATAATGTCCATCTTAGAAATGAAGCACGCTATTATATATTCTTTCAAGGAAATTGTATCGAATGTGCACCAACCATTGAATTCGAGTTGCTCAAAATTCAAAGTGAAAACACAGACGTTTTATTTAAATGCGTAGCAAAAAATATAAGTTCCACAAGACATACAAAAAAAAAACAACTTAAAGGAAATCGGCGTGCGAGAGTAACGGACGTAATAATTAAACAACGCAAAGAGGTTATAGTTTATCGCCGAGAAGAAGCCAAACGTATAAAGGAATTTGGAGACAAAAGTCCTCCGATACTTTCTTCTTGTGCAGTATTGCGTAAAGCCAAAGAGCAAAGACTGTTAAGTCAGTACGGTTTAATATTTAGCAATTCAACATTAAATTTATTAAATCTTGCAAAATACGGCAAACACGCAGGATCAATTATTAATATTGGTTTATTGCCGTTTTATTGTATGTACTAGACTCCTGAACAATAATTTTTATACGTCGCGTAGTGTAAAAATGATCCAGAAGTATTTATAACTATTGATGCTACAAGTGGTATAATCAAACGCGAATTGTCACAAGATTCGCCAGTATTTTTATACCAATGCGTTTTAGTTAGTAAAAATGGAAGTGTTCCGGTGTTTCAGGTGGTTTCAGTCGATGACAGAGCTTTAAATATATCTTTTTTTTTTACGCAATATTGTTGTTAGAAATATCCCTATCCCTCGCACAGTTATAACCGATTTTGGATGGGCTCTTTTGATTGCTGTATCGGATGTATTTGCAAAATGCGTTGATTTTCGAGGCTATTTGCAAAAATGTTACGACACAGTAATTTTAGGTAATGCCAATGTACTTCCAGCTTGTTACATCAGACTGGATGTCAGTCATCTGATTAAAATGGTGGCTAAATGGAAATGTCTAAAAGGAAAAGACAAAATGTTAGTACGCATATTTAATCTGCGTTGCATCGGCCAGGCATTTGTAATGCATTCATTTAAAGAAGTAGAGTATATGATGTAGTCGATGTTAAGTGTAGAATTAAGTAAAACTGTTGGTCATACGGTAGATGGTAGGTCGTTGTCATCAAACTGTATGCAATATTGATTGTATGCAATATTTAAATAATGTTATAAAAGGTAGTGTTAATAATGAAATAGATACAATTATAAACGATGAAAATCAAAATGACGAAAATTAAGAGAATGAACCCTTTACCAATGATATAAATGACATAAAAATAAATTCTAATAACGCTGATTGGAAAGAATGTAGCAATACTGTATTAAGTGCTGCAGAAAAAATCGCTAACAAATAAACACGGTAATATTATAAATGCATGTTACAATCCTGAATTTGTAAAACAAATAAAAACGTGTTTATTACCATATTTACCAATATGGACTGGTATAATGCATCCATATTTTAGAAGATCCCACAAAATTGCATCTTCTTCTTCAATAGAAGCAAAATTTTGTGATTTGAAACATCCAGGTTTCAAAGGTCAACTTCCGATGAGAGCTGATAAATTTATTATACAACATTTAGATTTTCTCGATGCAAAAATTACTTTGGCCTCTAACAAAAATGATATTGCGATAAAAGATGCATCATTGCAATCAAATGAAAATATGACACTCGATCAAAATTCGATTATTGAATTCGAGTATTGAAAGTAATCCCGAATTCTCTTTAACTAGCACAAATAAAAATGACATAGAAATTGAAAATAATAAGACGATAATAAAAGCTAATGTAACATCATATATTTTATCAAATATTTCGGTAAAAAGTAATAATACCGCTTTAGATATAGATAGCCCTAAAGCAAACTTGACAAATAAATTAGACAATACAGATTGTTGGAATATTCATGAAAATTCCCACGGTTTGGTAAAGTCAAATAGTGTTACAGATTTGCAAGAACCTCCTATTAAACGTTCAAAACCATTTTATCTTGACAAAGTCCCAGAATGGGACTACTTAAAAAATACAAAATTATTCAATCTACCTCTTCTTATTAATGGTAGTAAATGCAAGCCGGTAAAACAAGGATAGTCAGTAATGACTGTACAAGAAACGTGCGTTTTCGACTCCATTTTGCGGCTTGTTGTTAACGGAATTGAAGCTTATAGAAATGCAGTTCAATTATCTGAAGATATTTATCAATTGGCGTAATCTATTTTAGAAAACAGAAAAATACTTTCAGCACATTACAATAAGCGAGCATGGATTTTACAAGATTTACCACTATTTTGTAACACAATTAAAAATTATACATGTGGCATAAAAACATTGAATGCTAATTGCCGTTTACTTAGCGGAATATTTATTTAACAATGAACCTAGTTGCGTGTTCACTAAGTCTTGTTCTTGCGGAGAAACGCATTCGCGTCAAACAGTAATGTGTAACGTCAACGTTGACATACTTCTGAAAGAAGGTTTAATACACATACAATGTGCTATCGATGACACAAAAAGTATAGAATCGAAATGTCACATTTGTGGTAACTCAGCGATAACAAGTGTAACGTATGGTAAACAAGTAATAATAGATACTTCTGTATTTACAGACACATCATACATAAATTCTGATATAAAACAAATATTCAGTTGCAAAAATGATTGCGTTGAACAAGATAAATTATATTTTAACAGGAGTAGTGCACTACAAGCAAATTACCAATAATAACGGACACTACACAGTTTTGACATATGCGGGGACACATTGGTATGGGTATGATGATTTAAAAAAAAAAACGCAATACGATAAATCTCAACCAAGATGTGAATCCACAAGTCATATTATATGTTAAATCTGAATAAACTATAAGTTGTTCAATGTTTTCATTTTATTATTTGGACAATTCTACTTCTCATGTATATAAATTTTAAATGCTATTGTATTTGAAGCTAAACAATATTTTGTTTGCAATTTAATTAAAACTCAGTTTAATTTTTGTTTTTATTTAAGATTATAAAAATATAACGTATTACAGATTTATTTACGTTACATTTCTATATCAGTTTAGGCATAAAGATATAAAAATATTTTAATTTATACAAACAACACAGGCGTGCGAAATGAAGTACATACGAAACATACACAGAGCAGAGAGGGTTTGGAGTCATTAAATACTACGGAAGTGACAAACAGTGAGATCCTAATCTCTGCTGTGACACACACATACACGCGCGCGCACACACACACACACACACACACACACACACACACACACACACACACACACCTACACCTCCACACACACACACACACACACACACACACACACACACACACACACACACACACACACACACACACACACACACACACACAGAGTAGAGAGGGTTTGGAGTCATTACATACTACAAAAGTGACAAATGTCAAGAACTCGTCCAAAACTTTCAACGAAATGGTACTTTACTCTTGGAGTACGGTGCCAGCTCGCGATTTAAAAATTGGTAAAAAAATGGTTAGAGACGAGAAGAACTCTTGACGAAACTATAGAAAGCTTTAGAACTATTGGTGAACTATCGAAAAATGTCAAGAACTTGTCCAGAACTCTCAACAAGATGGTACTTTACTCTTTCAGTGCGGTGCCAGCTAGCGGTTTAAAAATTAATAAAAAAGTGGTTAGAGATAAGAACTCTTGACGAAACTATAGAAAGCTTTAGAACTATTAGTGAACAATTGAAAAATGCCAAGAACTGGTCGAAAACTTTCAATAAGATGGTACTTTACTCTTGCAGTGCGATGCCAGCTCGCGATTTAAAAATTGGTAAAAAAATGGTAAGAGGCGAGAACTCTTGACGAAACTATAGAAAGCTTTAGAACTATTAGTGAACTATCGAAAAATGCCAAGAACTTGTCCAGAACTCTCAACAAGATATTTTACTCTTGTAGTGCGGTGCCAGCGCGCGTATTTAAAAATTGTTTAAGTGTATATATAGGTCTGAACTGTTAATATAACAGTTCAGACCTATTGAGAACTTTAGAACTTTTCGAGAATTATAGAATTCCATAGTCAAAAACTGTTTTGACTATTGAACGTTGTTTAATAAATTTTGCAAAGTGTTTTTCAGAAATTCCGCATAAACTTTTACTGTAAAATTAATATTTTCAGAAAAAAGTTTGGTCTGACAATTAAATTGTTTTCAATCATTTAAACATTGGTATTTTATTGCCTCTGAACATGCGTTTCTTTCAGGCAAAGGGGATTCTCTTCCTCATAAAAGTGTTTGACGATTAATACGATCGTCACTTCGTCCGTCCACAAGAAGATTCTTCTCAAAAGTTATTATTCAAATTGTCTATGTCAATTTATGGTAAAAATATTGAATAATACAATTGTATTTTTTTATATTATTTACTGTTTTGTTAAATTGTAAGAAATTATTATTTTTCTATTTATTATTTAGGTAAACATTTTTTTATCTTGCAGGCATTATAAAATGCAATTTGCACGCTATAAAAATAATAAATTAAAATATTATATTAATCTTATATCGTTTAAAATTTAATCACCAAATTTTTCTCCACGAGGTAATCTTGGAGAAACAATTTTTGCATCGTGTGTCAATTAAAAAAATATTTTTTCAAATTTTTTAAATAATTATGCAGCTTGATAGGATGTACATACATTCTATATTGTGCTTAATATATCTGATATTAATATGCGGATTTGTTGAAAGAGTCTGTTTTACTTGATCGATCATTTCTTCGAGCATTTCGTAGACGCGTTGACTCGTGAAGAGCTCTATGTTGACAAAATCGACTATATAAAATAGTGAAAAATTCATGTATCGATTCACTTATCAGAATTGTCACTTATGATTAGCGTATAGAACTGTCGTTCTCTTTTCATTTTTATAACATCCTTCATAAATGAGTAACATATTTGCTAACTCTTTGACTGTAACGAGGACGCGGTATTATTGACTGCATTACTAATGTTATTTTTTACGTTATGTATTTTTTGAAAGAAAGTCAGAATGAAATAATGCTGATTTGTCTCATATTTGCATTTATTTTAACGCGGGAAGAGAAGAACGTAGAGCCTCCTCCCGCTTTAAAATAAATGCGAATCTGACAAAAGACAATCGAGCTGTGGCCAGAGAGAAGTTGTTAGAGTTGGTTAAAGAAAAATTGTGTAGCGTGACATATAGTACAATCAACAATGCCTCCTCGATACAGTAACAAAGAGTTAGCGAACATGCTGCTTATTTATGGAGAATGCCATCAAAGTGAAAGAAGAGCGGCAGTTTTATACGCGATTCGATATCCCGATAAACGGCATCCGTCACCTTCTCTATTCGGCAGTCTATCGTCAACTTTGCCAATCTGGCACTTTACATGAGTCAACACGTCCAAGAAACGTACGTCAACGCGACGAACAAATGATTGACCAAGTAAGGGAGGCTGTATCAGCAAATCCACATACTAGCACTCGAGCTGTTGCACGTGATTTAAATATTACGCAAACCAGGGTGCACAGAATAATTAAAAAAAATCTGGAATAGCATTTTTATTAACGCCATACAACACAAAAATTGTTTCCACAAGATTTACCTCGTCGCGAAAGATTTTGCGATTGCATCTCAGATCAAGTAAGCATTTATGTAGATAATAAACAGAAAAATTATAATTTGTATAATTTGAAAAAATAGTAATAATTTAAAACTGTAAAAAATTCAACTGTATTATTATATATTTTTACTGTACAGGTTGACATAGACAATGTTGCACATGACATTTTTTTGAGAAGAATCTTGTGGACGGATGAGTGCACGTTCCGAAGTGATGGTCGTATCAATCGTCACAATGAGCATCACTACGCAGAACAAAATCCGCATTGTCGCAAGGAAATAAACATTCAGGGACATTTTAATGTAAACGTTTGGATGGGAATCGTGGACAACGTAGTCATCGGGCCACATTTTTTCCCGGAAAATATTAATATTACATCGGAGGTTTATGTGGACTTTTTGGAAAATACTTTGCCAAATTTATTGGCTAATGAGCAATTAAATATCCCCTAAGATGAAATTATTTTTCAACAAGACGGCCATCCAGCCCACACGGCACTTCTGACACGGGAAATTTTAAATCATAGATACCCTCAAAGATGGATAAGAATCTACAGTGATTTTCACGAATGGCCACCACGATCACCTGATCTGACACCCATGGATTTTTTTGCATGGGGATACATACGAGATCAGGTGTATCAGACATTACCACGCACTCATAAAGATCTAATAAATAAAATACAAGCAGCTAGTCGCAAAATAACACAAGCGATGCTGGTGCTATTTAATAATGTGCGACAAAGTTTCATGCGCAGAGTAGCATTATGTTTGGAAGACGCAGGAGGCTATTTTGAACATTTATTGTGAAAATTAATACTTTAATAAATTTTTTTCATTAAAATTTAAAAAAAGTTTTTGATTGAAATACTTCCTCGTGCCCTTAATATTTTTATCTCGCATCTTAGAAATAAACAATATCATCTTCAGTATCAATTATAAATTATCATTAGCTATTAGATATTCATAAAACATTCCGAACATTCAAGATCAGGATGTGAATATCAAATTAATTTTGCTAGCAATCTTTTGCAATTTAAAAATTGATAACGCTAATAAGCGCGAAAAGTAAAGAAGAGAAAAGAAAAGTTTTATTGTTTATTTTTTTTAACGTGATAACACTTTAAAATTTAATTTTTCATCTTTATTTGTTGTTTTGTCTTCTGTTATATAATAATTGCAATGATTGCCGTCATAAAATTGATAAATTGATAAAAATGCGCGCAATCTACTCGATCCATAACGATTATACCGATATATGTGTATGGCGTCGTTACCTACTGACCCTGACTGCCCCTGGCTCCTGCCGTATGTAATCATTTGTGCGTCCTATATGTATCTGCATCACCCTGTACATGACACATGTAATGGTCATTTTAAGGGTATATGCATAGACAGTGAAATCGCATATCTTGTGTATATACATGTGTATATACATAGGATGTGCAATAGTACATCCTCGTGGTGACATTTGCACATGCATTACACATCCCTTGTATGTACATTGCATAAAAAATGAATATGCAGTGTATATGCAATATACATGAAAGTATATACATTGTATATATTACGTATATTGTAATGTTTTGTGGGTTAAAGTCTTGCTTGTTCTTCATTATAAAACTTAATTTCATGTCAACATTTGAATTTGACACAAGATAGCAAGTATGTTGATGATATCTTTAGATGATTTATTATAATTATTAATATGCGTCTCCATTGCAATAAACAAAACCAAAACAATCCTGTAAGTGTAGAAATGTGAATAAAATGCAAGAGAAATTGGACTACAAGTAATAATAAATGAATAGACAAACGAGAACACAATGAAAGAGTATTGAATTTTGTAAGCAAATGTATTGTAAGCAATAACAAAAAGACAAAGAAATGAATAGAATTGTGGAAACAACAACAATAATGTGTAATGAGACAAGAAGAGAGATAGTACAATAAGTCGATATCAACAGTGATGAAAATACCTTCCAGAGAACATGTATGCCTGAAAAACGTCTTTTAGACGTCTTAAATAAAACGTCTTTTAGACATATTTAAAGGACGTCTCTTTTTCTGACGTCTTTTAGACCTGTCCAAAAGACGTCATAAAGTCGTTTTTTAGACATGTCTAAAGGACGTCTCTTTTTAAACGTCTAACAAACGTCTCTTTTTCTGATATTCTTTAGACCTGTCCAAAAGACGTCATAAAGACGTCTTTTTTTAAGACGTCTAACGAGCGTCTATTTTCTGACATCTTTTAGACATGTCTAAAAAACTTTTATTACGTCTTTTTGATACGTCTAATGGACGTTTCTTTTCAGACGTCAGACAAATGTCTCTTTTTCAGACACATTTTGAACAAAAAGACGTTTCTATGAGATCTTTTGAACACGTCTAAAGGATGTCTCTTTCAGACATTTGACTAACGTCTTTGTTCAGATGTCTTTTAGACATATCGAAGACATGTGATGATTTATTTCATATGTATTACCTTGTATATAAGCAATTTTATGCAAGGTATACAAAGTATATTTTTGTTTAAACTATTTTATTATTT
Source organism: Solenopsis invicta (assembly GCF_016802725.1). Lineage (NCBI taxonomy): Eukaryota > Metazoa > Arthropoda > Insecta > Hymenoptera > Formicidae > Solenopsis > Solenopsis invicta. The sequence continues at coordinate 8,421,616 of NC_052668.1, forward strand.
ATTTTTGGATGCAGCTCGTTATATATATTATTATTTTGAATATTTTTATTTTTACATATTTAGGTATATGCCCTGATGCAATAATAGTGAATATTAAAAAATTATAAAATTTATATTATAGTTATAAAGCAATTAAATTATGTACCTTTAATTTATTCGCATTTTTCAATTTATTTGTCATACAGAATCCTAACTTGACAAATAATATTTACATTTTATCATATTTATATCAATAAACTATAATAATATAAACTAAATTTTTATCATTTGTTATTTCAAAAATTACAGTGATGTCTAAAATCCTTGTAAATAAGACGTCAAAAGTATTTCAATATTTTAAATGTCTTATAGATATCCTAAAAATTGTATGTTAGAGCATTATACGTTTCACTTTTTGAAGTCAACAAGATGTCCAAAAAACGTCTTTTTTTATTTTTAACGAATAACAGACATCTACCGACGTCTTTTGGACATGTAAAAAGACGTTCTTTAGACGTCTAAAAGCGTCTTCCAGACGTTCCAATCCAACTTTTAGACGTACTGAATATTTCAAGACGCCCAGATAACCAAGCAAGTTTTAGCACATCAAACGAATTAATGCACTGCATGTATTGTTGTAAACTTGTAGTTATATCGCTGACCATGGAATTTAACGTGGTACTGAGTTAGCAACAAGAGAACAAAAACATCACCAGTTAATGAAATTTTAAGAAGAAAAGTTTAAAAATAATAACATGTCATACTGACAGTAGACAGCAAAGTAACGACTTGTCATGAGTCGCATATGTCATTCGTATATATCATCATAATGACAACAACATGAGAACAAAATGATGGCACATATGATATCAAAAGTTTGAAACAAGAAGCAGAATACTTGATGAATATTGCTGAAGTTCCTAAATTGCAGACTTTTAGGAAAATCATTGTTTGTTGCAACCTCGAGACGAATACTTGGTCTCATTTTTTTCCAAACGTGACGTGTGTGCGGAATGCTGTTTCACATAAAATTTTATGTTTTTACATGTACAATTTACAAAAAGACGTCTGTTAGACGTCCAAGAAACGTCTTTTAGACGTCCAACAGACGCCTTTCAGACATTCCAACCTAGCTTTTAGACTTTCTGAAAAATTTTTTACATGGTCAAAAAATAGTTTTATTTTTCATTTATAACGTCAAAAAGACGTTTCAGACGTCCAAAGGGCGTCTTTCAGACATCAGACAAGCGTCTTTTAGATGTAAGAAGAGTGTCTTTCAAACATTAGAGGGGCGTCTTTCAGACGTCAGGACGTTTTTCAGAAATCACAATAGACATCACAAATGGAAAAATAAGACGTCTATTAGACGTCTCAGTGATGTCAGAAAACGGGACATAAAACGTCCAAAAGACGTCTTTCTGTCTCCTGTAAGACGTCTTTGGGATGTCAGAAAAATTTCAAGACGTCTAAAAGACACCTTTTAAACGTCAGAGTGTTTTCTGGGCTGGTTGCTCTGCGGTGCGCACGTCGCAAAAACGTTACAACTCAAGCGGCGACTATCTCCCTTCCTTCTCAAGGTCATTCCAAGATCAAATAAATATCAACATCTAATAGCACTTTTTATACTTTACTAATTTCGTTTTACACATTTTTTTAGCTAAGTCAATATTTTTTGAAATTATTAGCCATTTCAGTCTTTTATCACGCGCTATAATACTCAATTTCTTGGAACCTATGATCTATACGGTCTCGCTTTTTAATTCATATTTTAAGCAGTCAACTATTACTGATTTCAAGGATTTTTACTAACTAGTTGTACAAATCAAAACGGTTCCTTGTCAGCTGGTTTCCTAGCCGGAGGAATAGGCTGTAAAAAGATATACGAATGACACATACATTCACATGTCTAGAGAAAGTTTAAATTCAGATTTTTATTGTTTTTACAGCTCATGCCGTAAATAAACATAAAAAGTCAATTGTGACCATTATTTTATGTAATAATTTATCTTATAATTACAAATAATCTTAAAAAGATGTTCGTTGTTTTTCTCCAATTTTTAACTTGCACGTAGTCTATATCATGATGTAAGGGTACAGTTACATACAAGCGTTGAACGTCGAGCATCAAGTTGGACAGAAGATTATTGCGCAGCTTTTTGACGTTGGAATCTGGACTTGTAGATTTGAGCTTCTTAATTCTATAAGGTTAAACAAGGGATGTTATGTTGTAAACAAAGGAAGTTATGTTTGATGTATAAAAATTTTTTCACATATAATTGAAAATTTATGAAAGATACATTCCAATATTCTATATATGCAACATTAACTGTAGATTTTCAGTATTGGCAATGTATATCGGAACATTGTCTTATAAAACATAAAATTGGCTTTGGCGCTTGACGCTCGACGCGCTCATGTAAAGGCGCTTGTTACTTTAGCATTAAAAAGCTGCAAAAAGCTGCGCAATATATTTTGCGCAACCCGACGCTCGACACTTGAATGTAAATGCACCTTAAGAGGATATTAAAGTGATGCGAGAATTTTCTCGAGATCGGTGCTGCAGATTATTGTTCGAGGCCAAGCTATTGTTTTTTTTCCAACGTACAGATCTGTTTTTGTTTTTCGATTATATCGCCATCTGCGAAAAGATCCATCAACTATTGTTAAACACTATTACTGTTTTGCCTATGACAGTTCAACTTCGCTAAGCGAAATATGCATGCGGTAAAAGTACAATAGTATAGTTTTTTTGTTAGGCGTTTAGTCGTAACTTCATACGGTCAGTGTGTTCGTGCATGTTTTCTGAAGGGTGCTCTACTTTCATTTCGTACAAGCTACACACCTTTTATATTAAGGTAAAATTAATTGCAGGTGACGGTTATACGAGTAAATTTTTAATGATTTTTAATGATGAAAGAAACCCAGTGAGGGGAAAAAAAGGCATGGAACTGTCGGTACTTACAGCCAAGAAGCTGCAAGAAAAAGTAAATCAAAGGCTCGCATCAGAGAAATTGCGGAATACAAGAAGGACTTGAAGGGTACTGCCCAGAAGGTTCTTAGGGAGATTGCCACATTGGCTGAAGGGGCAGTCAAGGTGTTGGGGGAGAGATTCCGTACCAAAAAAGTCCGCAAGATACAGGTGGCAAAAGACAGGCTGCGGAGAGAAGTTGACTTCCTAAGAGGTGAACTCAAGAGCATTAAAAGGCACTCACGCACTCAGACAGAAACGACGATGATGAAGGGAGGGAACGAAAAGAACCCTCAGGCACGGCAGAACCCCTTGAGATGAGGGAGAGTAACCAAAGGAGCAGAAAGATATTCACCTCGTCGGAAGACGAGGATGAAAAATCTGCCGCTTCTAAACAACGTCCAACACCAGTAACGACCAAACCGACAGCGGTGTTGAAAACAAGAAGGACTGGAGAACCGGACAAGAGTGGGATGGCAGTTAAGCCGCGCTACTCTTCAAGCGCGTGCTTATCACAGGAAAACACTCTGGATATGAGAAACGAGAGGCTACTAAACGTATTAAAGTAGGAGCCATGATCGTGGCCACATTCAAAGCTATCCAAGATAAGCTTCTCCTGGAGAGATCATGGAGGCTTCCATGCGGGACAAACCAGTCACAGGCCCGCAGTAAGGAGGGAGAATAACCCGCCACGACTAAAAGACGGGGGATGGGGCCTGTTTCTACAACAGGTGCCACAACGGCTGCCACGACTAAGAGCCACGTGGCAAGCACAAAAGAAAAAGGGAAAAGTGACGAGAACCACGGTGCAGTGTCTCCTGTGCCTGTACTTCTCGTGAATCCTGATCAACGGAAAAGGTGGACCAAAGTTCTCAGTAGGAAAGCGAAAAAAACAACGAGGAAGGATCAAAACAACTCGAGGGTAGGTACAAACAAAGATAAAAAGACAGGTCGACCACCAAAGAGCGGGGCAACAAACCCCTTACAAAAGAAAAAAAAGTAACGAACAGAAGAACCTTGGTAAAAAGGCAGGGACAAGAAAGATCAAAGTTTCTAAGCAAACAGCCGTGGTCCTCACAGCTGCAAGACTACGGTTGCGGATACTCTTACTAAGGTGCAAAATATGATTGATTTGAGGAGCCTGGAGATCGCATCGCTGCGTCCCAGAAAGGCAGTTACGGGGACCATAATATACGAGGTTCCCGGGGAAATAAGCCAAAGTAAGGCCGACGATCTGGCAGCAAAACTCCGAGAAAAACTTAATCCGAAAGAAATAAAGGTCGCAAGACCAACCAAAATGGTGGAGTTTTGCCTATCCGGTTTGGACGATATGACCGACAACCGAACAGAAGCGGAGGCCATGGCTGCTGTCGGAGGATATGCGACCTGAAAGATGCAAGTCGGCACTATCAGGAGGCCGTGGCGTAGGCTCAGATCCGTTTGGGCCAGGTGTCCAGCGGCTGTCGCATGCAAATTGTCGGAGGCAAGGAAGATACAAATAGACTAGATCATGGCCAGGGTGGAGGTCCTGAGAGTTAGGCCCATGTAGTGTTTCAAATGCCTAATGGTCGGTCACACGATCGGTAATTGTGACTCGCCCATAGATAGAAGCAATAGCTGTTACAGATGTGGTGAAGAGGGACACGTGGCTAGTCGATGCGAGAAGAAGGCTAAGTACCCACTGTGCGCGGACCTTGGCAGACTAACGGATCACAGATTTGGAGGCCTCTCGTGCTGCCCCCGCCTTTCCCCTTCCCCCGTCTGAACCAAGGGCGAGAGGTGGAAATAGAGGTGTCTCAAGGAGGCCTCGCGTAGACGACTTTCAACAGAAGGGAAGAGCATATGCAGTTAGAGAGCACGGACAAGGATGCAAACCCCGGCTCTGAAGGTTGGTCAATAGATGCAGGAACCCGGTTAAACTCGAGCTCTCACATAGGAAACATTGTAAGAAGTAGCCCGGAGGAGGCAATGGACACGGACCTATAATGGTCTGCCATTGTCTCTTCCAGATTAATGCAAACCACTCCACCAGATTGCAGGACCTTTTGGCTCAAACCATGGCGGAGTGAAACGTGGATCTGGCAGTCGTAGTTGAGCCCTATGCCGTCTCCCTGCCAATCCTAAGTAGCGGGATGAGGTCAGTTGTGATTGTGAGCGAGAGAGGCAGTACCGGAATTCCGCTTGCCCCAATGGAGAGAGGGAAAGGCTACGTCTCCTGCCAATGGGGAGATCGGGCTGTCGTGGGAGTTTACATTTCCCCCAACATCTTGCTCGGGGACTTCGAGGCGAGACTGGGGGAGATCGGGAAAGTCATCCGCCGACTGCACCCTGAATGTCTTTTTGTCTTTTTTCCTTTGCCCCGTTTGCCCGAGCGAGCAAGACCGGGACGATCCGGTGGCCAAGTAAGACCGCAAGTAAGACCGCGGATGCGTCTCGCGTGAAACACTTTCTCTATTGTTTGGAAAGGATGAGATGGCTGGGCGGGGGGGGGGCACCCGCTCAGGATCTTCTACACAAGGGACCGGGAGTTCCCCTTATCCCTCTCTGCCTTCTTTTCCCGGAAACGGGATGGGAGGTATGCCCTCATGGCGTTAGCGTCAGGGTATTTGCCCGGTCGATCTACTTGGGGCTGGAGATACGAGACGCGGAAGGTTGAGGAGCCCGAGGCGTCACAAACCCACATCTCAGTTAGAGCGACTGACCGACTCGTCGTTGGTCGGCTACTAACTTTCGGAGGGGAGTCGCCGCTCTCGAGTGGAGACTCATCAGGGTTAGGACGGACCGCGGTGCATGCTCAGCCCGATCCGTTCCGAGCCCAGACGCCGAAAACAGTTGGGGTTTAGTGGATATACCAGCCCTATCGGGAGCCCCACTATCATCCACCTTTAAGTTCAGGAGACTTAATTCTTTTAAAACTTGTTGTTTAAATTCTAAAATGTAAATATTAGTCATAATTTTATATTGTATGTGTATGTGTAGATTGGTAATATGTTATAATATACAAAATATCACTTACTAATGCTGTGTTCATATATCAAAGGGGATTTATGTTGCAGTGCTGCTGTTATTGTAGAAGTAGCACGTGGAGTAGAAGCAATTGTTAATTCATCATCAATTTTTTTATCTAAGCCTTTCTCTTGAAAAATATAAATTAGATATAACTCTTTTCATGTAATTAAAATTCATTGTTGTACTAAAGGATATACAAAAAAAAATTTTAAAGTTTTCATAAAAAAATAGAGTTTTTGCAAACAAGAAAAAACGTACAAGAGAAGAGGAAAGAAAGAAACACAAAGAAGAATGGAGAGAAGAAAAAAGGAATCTGGAGAGGAGAATTGAAAATCTGTAATAGGAGAGAGAGAAAAAAAATAAAGAGAAACGAAGAAACAACATAGTAATTAGAAGAGCAAGCAAATTGGAAGAAAATAAAATAGAACAAAAAACAAAGGATTTCATAAAGAATAACCTAAAGATAGACGTGAATAAACCAAGCATTTAAGGTACACGTCAGAAGTGGTAAGTATACGGTAGTGGCAGAAGTAGGAAGCTGGGAGCAAAAGAGAGAGATAATGATTAGAAAGAAAGAGTTAAGAGCTGGAATCATCATTGACGATGATCTGATAAGGATGGAAAAAAAATGCAGACTCAACTAAGAGAAAAAGCGAAAGAAGAAAGAAAAAAAGGAAACAAGGTAGGATACGGAAAGATCATGATAGAAGACAGTTGAAGAAGAAAAGAAGAGGAGAAGAATGAGACACAGGCGGAGATGGAACGGAGAAGGGGGGGGAGGTAAGAATTAGTTTTTGGAATGTAGCGAGATTAGACAACAAACGTGAAGAGGCGTGGGAATATTTAAAGAGCTTCGACATATTAGGACTAACGAAAATGTGAGTGGACGAAGAAGGTTGGAAGAGGATGGCAGATAAAGTTCTAAAAGAATTCATCTGGAAATGCATACTGACAAGAAAGGAACATAAAAAAAGAAGAGTAAAAGGCAGGATTCTGAAGGCAGAAAGAAAGTTTAGAGGAGGTGGAGATCAAAGAAATAAACGGAGAAATGACAGAGGCTAAGCTGAAATACAATGGAAACAGATGAAGGATCATAACACTTTACAACCAAAAAATAGAAGAAACTATGGGAACACTAACGGAATAAATACTAGAAAAAGAGGAAGAATACTTACTGATTTCAATGCTAGAACAAATAATGAAGGAGCCCCGATTAAAGGAAGAGGAAAGAGAAACAAAATTAGATGGTTCATAGATAAAGTGAATAATAAAAAGAGATGGATATTGCTAAATAAAATAGGAAAAAAAGGTTGCTCAATTTTAAATAGAAGTTTTGACAAAGAAGGAAGACGGACATACAGGGTGATTCAGAATAACCTTATTTCTTTGAAGAGACATATTCCTGAGATTATTCTGAAACAACTTTTCCTTTGGCAAAGACTTGTCCGAAGCTTATTTTTTTGAATTTTAAGAAGAAATAGTTATCCAATAACCGGGCGCGTAGAGGCAGGGCCGGGGCATCTCACCGTTCTATACGCTTACGTGAGGCAATCGCAGTGATCAGCTGACAGATCGAACATTGTTTTCCTTCTTCCCCCCTTTCTCTCCAGCGCACTCAAAACCAATATCTCATTCTCATTCTTTTCTTATTCATTCATCAACTCATGCATTGACACTGGAATAATGCTAGATTTAAAAACATTATTTCTCTATTGGACGTCTTGTTTTTAATAGTTCTTTACGTGTAAAAAAATATCCCTTTTAAGTCAAAACCAGCATATTTCAAATACGTGATAAAAAATAAACGTGTAGAGAAAAAGAGAGAGAGAGAGAGAGAGAGAGAGAGAGAGAGAGAGAGAGACGTGTCCGATCAAGTTTGAACGTGTATACCCACTTATCATCCTGCACAGCAATCAGCCTTTATTTTCACGAAGATAAAATATCCTTATGAAATTCGCGATTTTTTTCTTTTCTTCTTAAATCACATCATTTGTCACATTCATTACAATCATTTTTTTGGTCGAAAAATACTAACGCATACAAATCACTATCGTCACTTTATACAAAGCACTATCGTCAATTACTATTAGTCACTACTAATCACGCGTGAGAATTACTCAAAAAAAGAACCACGTGTTTACACGACGACACAAAACACATGTTTACAACAAAGAGGTTAGGTTATATCCTCTTTGCTTTACGAGTGAGCAGTCGACTAGATTTATTGTTTGCGTAACACTGCGTGATTGACATTTTAAAAATCAGAACGTGGTAATTAAAAATTACAAATATTGTTGCGCCCGTGTGTCGCGCCTGTCACCGTGAACTCGTAGATTTCATGGTCATCCCGGACGAGCATCCCAAACGTTGCACACGCGGCGCGTTCACGGCTCACGTTTCTTGAGCGACATGTTTCTTGTCTCAGTCCAAACTCAGTCTTCCGGCCGTCAAAAATCGGGATGAAGCATCGGGAATAGCATAATGGAGTTTGTCATTTGAATCTTCTAAATCTTCAGGAAGTTTCTTATAAGTAACTTCTTTGCAGTATTCCCATAGGAAAAAATCCAATGGATTCAGATCCAGCGATCTTGTAGGACAAAGTATTGGGCCATACCGGCCCATCCAACGGCCAGGAAATTATTTGATTAAATAGTTCGTAACAACTCTGGAATTGTGAGGTTTAGCCATTTTGTTGAAATATAATTCTATTCCTTTCAGCAAATGGTATTTTTTCTAAAAAATCTGGAATATTTTCTGCCATGATGTTGTTATACGATGCTCTATTCAGGATTTCTGGCAAAATAATTGGGCCCAGTAGATTTGTACCCATTCCTGCCCAGACGTTAATTTTCCATCGGACTTGAAAATTTCTATGTCGAGTAACTTGAGAATTTTCATCGCTTTACATATACATGTTGTGCGAATTAACAATTCCTCGTGTAAACAACGATTCATTGCTAAATATCACACGAGAAGGAAATTGCGGATTTTTGTTTACTCTTCTTAAACAATTTTCACAGTATCTTCTTCTTCGTTGATAATCTTCCTCTCGTAAATCTTGCATACGAGTGTAATGGTAAGCGTGTATTTTTTCTCCTTTTAAAATTCTTCGTACCGTGGAGTACGAGAAATTATGCTCTTGAGCAATAACCCGAATACTAGTTTCCGGTTCTTGTTCAACAGCACGCAGAACTGTTTCCGCAATAACGTTTCTCTGATTGCGTTGTCTACCACAATCTTTTTTTTCCGACACGATGCTTCTGGTATCGTACAATCGTTGTGCTGCCGCAAGTATAACGTTTGCTGACGGACGTCTTGCTCGATCGGGATATAATTCCGCGTATCTTCTTGAGCAACGTTAGGCTGTCTCTGGCACTCTCTATGTTTTACATAGACATTACCATGTCGTAATATTCTTCGTTTTTGTATCTGGCCATTTCTTCCTGATAATTCTTCTACTGATATCGTTCTTATTTGCTTCTAATAATCGAGCGGTTATTGATTCACGCATCGATCGCGCACCGCATTTATACGATCTTTGCGGGGGGTCGATACCCCTCCACATCCCTCTCTGCGAATCAGGTTAACCGGTACATAACACATGCATCGATTCGCGGAGAGGAACGTAGAGGGGTATCGATGTGTGATATTTAGCGATGAATCGTTGTTCACACGAGAGGGAATTGTTAATTTGAACAACATGCATATGTGAAGCGATGAAAATTCTTGAGTTACTCGATTTAGAAATTTTCAAGTCCGATGGAAAATTAACATTTGGGCAAGAATTACGGGTACGAATATACTGGGCCAAATTATTCTGCCAGAAATCCTGAATGGAGCATCGTATAAGAACATCTTGGCAGAAAATATTCCAGATATTCTAGAAGAAATACCATTTGCTGAAAGGAATAAAATTATATTTCAACAAGACGGTGCTGGACCTCGCAATGCCAGAGTTGTTACGGACTATTTAAACGGACAATTTCCTGGTCGTTGGCTGGGCCGGTATGGCCCAATACTTTGGCCTACAAGATCGCTGGATTTGAATCCATTGGACTTTTTCCTATGGGGATACTGCAAAAAAGTTATTTATAAGAAGCTTACTAAAGATTTAGAAGATTTAAATGACAAACTCCATTATGCTATTTGGGATATCGAGAACGATATTCTACAGAAGACTCAGAAATTTATTGAGACACATGAGAGTTTGTGTCGCAATGAACGGTGGACACTTCGAACATTTATTGTAAGCAAAAAATGAAATAAGCAATTAATCTCCCCTTTTCAGGGCAACCAAATATTTTGTACGTGGAACATTTCCTTACACACAATTCGCAAGGTATTATAAAAAATGAATAAAATACCTAAGGAAATTGTATGACATGTTTCATACAATTTTCAACAAAAATTAATGAGAAATGAGTAATGGTGAATCAACATAATTTATTTAAAAATATTACATTTGCAATATTTTTAAATAAATTATGTTAATTCGTTATTATTCCTTAATACACATAACTTTTTTTAAAAATGTTGCATTTGCAATATCTTTTAATAAATTACATGTATTGATAAAAAATTATTTATATTGTTTCGCCCGCGTGTCGCGCATGTGACCGTAAACTCGAAGATATCAAGGTCATCACGATTTTTGACGGCCGGAAGACTGAGTTTTGTATGAGACAAGAGACAGTCGCTCGAGAAATGTGAGCCGTGAACGCGCCGCAAGTGCAAGCGTTTGGAGACTTGTCCGGGATAACCGTGAAATCGTCGAGTTCACGCTCACAGGCCCGACACACGGGCGCAATAATATTTGTAATTTTTAATTAGCACGTTCTAATTTTTAAAACGTCAATCACGCAGTGTTGCGCAAACAATAAAACTAGTCGACTGCTCGCTCGTAAAGCAAAAAGGATATAACCTAACCTCTTTGTTGTAAACATGTGTTTTATGTCGTCGTGTAAACACGTGTTTCTTTTTTTAAGTAATTCTCACGCATGATTAGTAGTGATTATTAGTAATTGACGATAGTGCTTTGTATAAAGTGACGATAATGGTTTGTATGCGTTAGTATTTTTTGACCAAAAGAATGATTGTAATGAATGTGACAAGTGATGTGATTTAAGAAGAAAAGAGGAAAACCGCGAATTTTATAAGGATATTTTGTCTTCGTGAAGATAAAGGCTGATTGCTGTGCAGGATGATAAGTGAGTATACACGTTCAAACTTGATTGGACACGTCTCTCTCTCTCTCTCTCTCTCTCTCTCTTTACACGTTTATTTTTTAATCACACATTTCAAATATGCTAGTTTTGATTTAAAAAGTATATTTTTTTTACACGTAAAGAATTATTAAAAACAAGACGTCAAATAGTTAAATAACTTTTTTAAATCTAGCATTATTTCAGTGTTAATGCATAAGTTGTTGAATAAATAACAAAAGAATGAGAATGAGAATAGGATAGTGGTTTTGAGTGAGCAGGAGCCGGGGGGGGGGGGGGGGGACAGTGTTCGATCTGTCAACTGATTACTGCGATCGCCTCACGTAAGCACCCGTATCGAACGATGAGATGCACCGGCCCTTCGTCTCCACTATACGCGCCCGGTTACTGGATAACTATTTCTTCTTAAAATTCAAAAATTAAGTTTCAGACCAGTTTTTGCCAAAGGAAAAGTTGTTTCAGAATAACCTCAAGAATATGTCTCTTCTAAGACATAAGGTTATTCTGAATCACTCTGTATACAGGAGGATCAGGGATGTCGACTATAAACTACGTATTATGAAACGACAAGCGTTAGAGGAGGTAAAATCGGCGGAAGAAGAATAAAAAACGGAGTCGGACCACATGCCATTAGAAACAGAATTATTAGGAGCACAGACAAAGAAAAATAACAAAAACAAGGAAAAGGATATAGAGAGAAGCGTTTAAACAGAAGAAACAACAGAAAGTTACATGGAAAACTGCAAAAGTTAGGCGAACACACAGAACAAGGCGGAAGGCATATAAAAAGAAATAAGTGACAAGGTAAAGAATTCCATAATGCAACAGAAGAAAATGATAACATCATGGAAAATAGGAAAAAAAAGGTGGCACAACAAAGAATGGAAAGAAAAAAAAAGAGAATTAAGAAAAACTTTGAAAAAACTGAAGAAGAAAAGAATTTACAGAGAAGATTTTATCGCAAAGAAAAAGAAATACAAAGAGTAGTGAGAACAGAAAAAGAACAGAAAAAGAAACACGAACAGGCAGAAGAAAAGAAAATTCAAAAGATGAAGAACAAGAAAGAAGCGTGGAAATACATTAATAAATACGGAAAGAAAGAAAGGAATGGATGTGCAACAAAATAAAAGTGGAAGAATGGGGAACACAGGAAAAGGAATTAGACATAGGCGAACGAGAAAAGGATACAGACACGATGAGGGAGGAAGAACCAGACGAAATAAAAAGATAAAAATTAATAAAAATACTGAGAAGACTAAAAAACGCAAAAGTCTCTGGAGAAGATAGGATAGAGGAATTTTGGAAACTATAATAAACAAAATATGGAAAGGAGGACTACCAAAAGACTGGAACAGAGGAGTAATTAGCCCAATATACAAAAGAGGAGAGAAAAACGAGATAAAGAAATAACAAGATAAACGTTAAATAAATAAAATAATAAAATGTAAAACCATATGATTACCATATTGTTTACTTACTATTCCTTAATTGAATCTCTTCAATATGAGGATATATTGTATCATTTTCCGAAGATATTTCTGTCTCAGATGTCGATTCGTCTTACTTTCCTTTATGGCTTTTTTTTTGTTACTTGTACGCTTTTATTTAAAAATTTCGTTGTTGGAAGACAGATTATTAGTGTTTTCTGTGTTATTTTATAATTGTCTATAAAAATATGTCACATAAATAAGAAATTTTTAATACAATTAAAACTATGTTATATAGAAAGAAAATAAAAATATATATGTAAATTCTTTTTTATTTAAAAACTTAGCTGAGAAATGCAAGAGCTTTATTTATACTGTGGCACAAGTACAAATATATTTGTAAAATGTGAGATAAGCTTAACACTGTATATTCTTGTATCATAGATACGTTATTAATAACTTGATGCGTTGAAAGATTATATTATAATAAGATATTTTCATATATGTAGAGAAATACTTTACCATAAAAGCCTAAAATGCTAGCTTCATAGAGTATCCAATTTGCTTCAGAAGATCGCTTTTTTTAATAAAGTTTATTATGGTATGCTTTGCAGTATCTTGGGTTGGCCAATAGAGGGGAAAAAAAAGAAAAAAAAGAGAGGAAGAGAAATATAATCATAAAAGAGGTGGAAGCAAAGGAGAAAAAGATAAAGGGGTTAAGAAAAGAGATAAAAGAGATATTGGGGGCGACAGCGAGAGTGGAAGAAAGAAAGGAAAGGGATGGAGAGAATACAGCACAAGTATTTAAAATAGGTAATAGAAGTATGAAGATACACACCGGGGTATATGGTAAGGGAGAAGATACAGAGAAAAAAATTAAGGGGAAGAGCAGGAATGAGGGCATGGAGTTATGAAAAGAAATTGGGAGAAGGAGAAGGAGGAGAGTTGGCAATGTTGTGTTGGGAAGAAATAAGAAGTAGAGCGAAGGAGGGAAAGGTGATGGGAAAGTGGGAGGAGGAAAGGAGAGGTTTCTATGAAAAAAAAAGTTGAAATATCAAGGAGATAAAAAAGTTGAGAGAAGAGGGATAATTAAGGGGAGAAGAGGTGGTAGCAAGAGAGAGGGCGGCAGGAGAAGAAAAGGTGGGAAAGAATTAGGAGCTCGAGGTTCAACAAATGGTATAACAGAGTGAAGGGGAAGGGAGTGCTGGAGTACTTGAAGAGGGATTAGAAGGAGGAAAGAGGGAAAAGGATTGCGAGGTTTAGGTTTAGGTTAGGAGACGGTATAAAAGGAGGTAGATATTGGGAAGGGAAAGAGGAAAGGAAGTGTAGGATATGTGGATGGGAAGAGAAAAAGTGGGAACATATATGGAAGGAATGTATGGATTGGGGGATAGAAAAGGAATGGCAGAAGATGGTGGAACAGGTTTCAGAAAAGAAGGGGGAGGGAGAGGTTTGGATTAAGAGACTGGAGATGAGAGAGTGAGGAGGTTGGCTTAGAAAGAATGGAAGTATGAAAGGAAGAAAGGAAAATGCGGCGGAAACGGAGGTTCAAGGAACAAGTGTACAATAATGTATGGATGGATGAGTGTGTATTTCGCTCTCTTTCTCTCTCTCTCTCTCTCTCTTTCGTGCGGAATAAAAAAATGCGAGAAGCATAGGTATTTTGTAAGCAGAGCGGAAGTCCGCAGTACCCCGCAAAGGGAATAAAGCACTACTACTACTATTACATAATGAAAAAATTCAAATAAAAAAAACTGCAAAATTACAAAAATATTCACAAAATTTATAATTTTTGAGATAGTTCAACAAAAATTTAGGAGTGTGTTCTCAAGATAGTATACTTACAGAGAAATTTAACAAAATGAAAAAATTCAATAAAAAAAAACTACAAATTTTGACCTTTTTTATAAAAATATTCATAAATTTTTAATTTTTGAGGTAATTCAACAAAAATTTAGGGGTGTATTCTCAAAATTGTATACTTTCAGATAAAAATTAGTTTCATAAAAGGTTGATCGATTTTGAATGGTCTGTGTACCCTTAAAGTTAGCGTGGGGTCCTTTGGACCCCGAGTGACCATTACGGGTTAAGGAGATTTTACTGTAATTAAAAATTTACATATGTAGCATATGGAAATGAAACAAATTTATTTTTGTAAGGTAGCACAACCAATTTTCTTTTGATGAAATCAATATTACATGTTTCAAGTGAATTATTATCTTTTTTTATATATTGAATATCAAATAAGGAAGACGAACATGGTTTTAAATAAAAGCTATCTTCCTTGTTATATCTGTATCCATCCTATTAAACATATTAAGTTTTCACAAGAAGTGATATTCTTAATTTCAATAATTAAATTACTTTTTAATTCTACGAATCTGTCGCCTATTTTTGAAATATCTTAGCAATAATCATTTGTTTGTGCTTGCCTATATTGTGGAGATGTACAATTATTTATTAAAGATCCATTGAAATGTTCTATTCGTAATTTTACAGAATTATTGCTTATAATATTACTACATTCAATATTATTGCCTGCTTCAATCACGCGACGAATAACTTATTGTAACGGCTGAGCAGATTTGCGAACCTTTTTTTTTAAATATTGCATAAAATTTTCGAAAGAAAAGGTACTAAAATTATCAAGTGCACCATATAATTTTACACATCCTGATAGCCAAGAGTGATTTTGCGTGTTAAGTAAACTAATACACTTCACAAGTTGTTGTGAAGTTACCATCAATTTGCTGATATCGAAGTTCTGTGCAAACTGAGTTAGCAACGTGAGAACAAATAGCCATCAATAGTTTATGAAATTTCAAGAGCAAATAGTAAGAATTAATAACGTGTCATATTGATAGCAAGATGACATGTGATGATTTCGCATTTCATATACAGTATTGTGCTGACAACATAATAGCAAACTCATGACATATAAGCGAGTGCGCGCATCGCCGCTAGATGGCCTAGACGGTCCCGCCGTATGTGTAAGGCCCCACGCGAACAAATAAGTGCTTGCGCCACCGCTAGGCGGCCACGCTGCGGGGGATCTTCTTGTGAATCGAGTGCGGCTACAGGCGATATATGAGTTATATCTAGGCGCTACCGCGGCCGACTCACCAGCTCATACTTCAGTGAGATTTTTAGAAGAATCGCTTCTTGTTGTAACCTCGAAACGAGTACTCGCTCTCATTTTTTTCAGACATTACATGTGTGGAAGGATGTTCCACATAAAATTTTATATTTTTACATGTAAATAATAATTTGTATTGTTATTTAATCTTGTACAATAAATTAAAAGTTTGATTCAAATTCAATCTTTTTTTAATTTTTTTTAACGAAAGATGCTGTCAACATGCTGTTAATATGCTGTTAAACGCGGACAGCAAACCGATGGCAACAATTGCCATCATGTTGCTATCATACGTATATTTTTTAAGTATAATGGAGTAATGCCATCAAAATGCTATCAATTTGCCATCATCAAATTTAAAATTTATGTAAGCCCAGATAGCCAAGTGAGATCAAAATGCCGTTATGTTACTGTTATCTGTTTCAGCAACTGATATCGACAAACTAGGGACAAGGTGCTTTCTCACTATGTGTGAAATCTTGCCCTTACATAAATTCTAAATTTGATGATGGCAAATTGATAGCATTTTGATGGCATTACTTCAATATACTTAAAGAATATATGTATGATAGCAACATGATCGCAACTGTTGCCGTCGGTTTGCTGTCCGCATTTAACAGCATATTGACAGCATGTTGACGGCATCTTTCGTTAAAAAAGATTTAAAAAAAGATTAAATTTGAATCAAACTTTTAATTTATTGTACAAGATTAAATAACAATACAAATTATTATTTATATGTAAAAATATAAAATTTTATGTGGAACATTGTTCCATACATGTACCCAGATAGACAAATTTCGGCATATAATCTGCATATTGCCGAAATTTGCCGATTGAAAATGCTTGCATAAAGACGTCAAGATGCGTCGCCAAATGAGATAAATAATGTTATCAGCATATAAAAGACTTTTCATGCTGCAATAATTGCAATAATATGCTGTTTATTTAATTAGAAATAGAGTGTGCGTAATCTTATGTGTTTGCAGTATATGGAAGAGTGCATCTAATGTTGCAAAAATTGCGGCAATATGCTGCTTATTTATTCAGAAATAGTGTGATTATAAATAGTGACAATAAAATTTATATACGTTTTTTTATTAAGATAATTTATTGAGTTTTACAATAAAATTTAATATTTTCTAGCATGAAAATCTAACAAACATTTGATAAAATATATAATAGACAAATTTGTAATAGTAGTAGTAGTGCTTTATTCCCTTTGCGGGGTACACTGCGGACCTCCGCTCCGCTTACAAAATACCTATACTTCTCGCATCTTTTCATTCCGCACGAGAGAGAAAAGAAAACGAAATACACGCTTATCCATCCATGCCTCATTCAACCTCATTAAACCTCCGTTTCCGCCGCATTTTCTTTCCTTCCTTCCATACTTCCATTCATTCCAAGCCAACCTCCTCCCTCCCTCATCTCCTTCAGTCTCTTCATCCAAACCTCTCCCTCCCCCTTCTCTCCTAAAACCTGTTCTACCATCTCCTGCCATCCCTTTTTTATCCCCCAATCCGTACATTCCTCCCATATATGTTCCCACGTTTCCTCTCCCTATCCACATATCCTACATTTCCTTTCCTTTTTCTCTTCTCAATACCTACTTTCTCTCATACTGTCTCCTATCGTAAACCTCGCAATCCTTTTCCATCTTTCCTCTTTTCAATCCCTCTTCAAGCACTCCGGCACTCCCTTCTCCTTCACTTTGTTATACCATTTGTTGAACCTTGAGCTCTTAATTTTTTCCCACCTTTCCTTCTCTTGCCGCCTCCTCTCTCTTGCTATGGCTTTTTCCCCCTTTAACCCAAATTTGTAATATACTTAGTGTATAATAAAAAAATAATAGGCGAGGCAAGAAAAAATGTTTCTATTATAAATGCTATATGAAAAATCTTTTGATATTGTTAAAATTATTGAAGTTATTATTGAAACACACTTAAGTTATACTTAAATTGAAAAGAAATAAAATTCTTAAGATATAAAAATTAATATGAATATAAAAATTAAGAAACAAATAAAATATATCTTTAAAATAATACTTTGTGTAACAAAATTTAAACTTTCTTTGATAATGTAATTCTCTTTCTCCTTTTTTCTGTATCATTTTTTTTTTACATTTTCTATATTATTACTCTTTTCGCAAATGCTTTTGTTGACGCTGCATAAAAATTCTTTGCATTTCTTTTTCTCTGATATAACGTTTCCCTCTATTTTCTTTTTTATTAATTGTATTTCTTTCACGTTGTTTAGCGTTACGAATGGCTTCAATCATATTGTGACGGTACTCCGTACCACTTTGTATCTGAAAATGTTTATTAGCGGAGAGTGCTTCTGAAAAATTAAAAAATTATTTATCACATGACATTTTAGATACATTTGTCATTTATAAGTAGTAGAAATAAAGTTAACTTTAAATGGTTGAGCAAAGTTTTGTTTTAAAAAATGAATGAATTCCTTCTTTTTTATTGCTGTAGAAAGTAAAAAAAGACATAACTTCGTTTTCGACCGTTTCTTTTAAACATAATTTTAATGCTCCTTTTAATGAAAATCCTCCGATTGTAAATAACAAACTTAATACGTATAAAACATAAATTTTGAAATTAACAATTTATAGAATGTTTTTCTCTATTTTCATTTAATACTTACAACTTCGTTATAAATTGACTCCTTTACATTATCAAATTGCATTCTTTACTTGTAAAGGGAAGAAAGGAAGGTTTGGACCAACATTTTTTTTTCTTTTGTGATTTTAAAGAATTCCGTATAATTTCTTCGATATTTGCAAATTTTGTATCCATCTATTCATATAACCGACTATAAAGAAAAATGTATGCTTTGTAATAATCTACTGAATAAAGTTTTAATAAAGAAACATTTGATTTTTTACCAAAAATCTTCAGCTATAGGTAAGGTAAATTCAATATCTTTCTTTTTTTTGCTGGAGTATATACTGGACAATGAACCTTAACTTCTGTTTTTGTTCTAAAAAAAATATGTATATGTAATGACTTATATGGTTAAGTTCGAAAATTCCACCCGTCAGATAGATTAACTTTGAGTGACCAATCAGGATGAAGAAATATTAAGAAATCTCAAGATTTCTTCATTCTGATTGGTCATTCTAAGTTACTCTAACTTATAGTAGAAATTTTGAACACAACCTTTATATAATGGCAAATTTTAAAATTTTAAAATATATTTACCGTTTGTCCACAAGTTTTTTGGCATCCAAATTGTAATATATTTTTTCAGTATTAGTAACATTTTCATTGTCTGTTTGTAATTTATTGTACAAATGTAACTTTGGTGTATTATTTCGTTTATAAGTTTTTAGTGTGGTTTGTGGCCTGAATAAAAATAAATCATTACATTAAATTAAATACAATATATAAATAAATTATATTAAATACAATTCATAAATAAAAAATATTTACCGTTTATTGCTCAAGTAATCATAGTGTTGATTATCAATATTTTTTACATGTTTTTTAGTACGAAGTTCATCTTCTCTGTATATTTCTGATTGAGAAGATACCAAGCTTGAGTTTGTTGGTTCATATTGAGCATTAGAAATTACCGTTGAAGACATTGAGGCCACAGGATCATTGTAGAATACATTGAAATGAGACATATCATGTTACTTTGAGATTGTTGGTTCATTGTCATAACTAGATGATGAAGCTTTTAAATTTTCGAGGTGAAGGTCCAATATAATGTGAGATCGAATAGATGGTTTATTGTTTAATAATTGATTACGATTGAAAAGAAGTTAGTTATTTTCATCATCTTTTTTATTCAGTACATGCTGTGTCTTGACGAAAACTTGACTTGCTAATATATCAATTTTCACTTCATTGTGAATTTCGTCTGTGGTTAAATTGTATTTCCCTATAGTTACATTTTCAGCATCATCTGAGGATTCTGCAGTTTGATATCTTGCAGGTTTTGTTATTCTTCTTTTTGGTGGTTTCATTGCTAATGTAATGCTATTCCTAATTAGATTTAGAATAATAAAAGGCCAATAGATCAGAATTAAAAATATTACAAATAAATTGGAAATAAACATACAAATTAATAAAAATACAGGCATGGGCGCGGGTCAATTGCTCAAAAATTGTAAGAAAAGTGAGTTTTATGGTTGAAAAATAAATAAGAATAGTGAGTCTATCTAAAAAAAAAAGTAAGTTTTCTTGGAAAATTGTATGTTAAAAATGAAATAACCTTCCTGATAGCCACTTATCTGTGTTGTTGCTGTAATGTTGTCGAAAACAAAGGGCATTAGTTTTCAGCAAATTTAGAACAAGGTGTGTGTCTCATTTGTCTTTGGTTTGACATCATATGAATTCAGCACGTTTTGCTGCCAATATGCTGCATATTTGCTGTCAACGGTTTATCGCTATACATAAAGAGTAACATGAGAGCACGTTGCCAACAACATGTGTTGAGTCATAAATTTCAGCAAAAATTCAACAACATGTCGAAAACGATTAAATATATGTTTTGTGCTTTTTTTCAAATATATAAAAAAATAAATAAGTTAATTCTTTTTTCTGCTGAATTGTCACCACCCTGCCAAAAATGTGCGATAAAACCGATTAAAAAAAAGTAATTCGAATCGATCGAGATTTCTACACCAAAAATACGGTATTAAGACCGATTGAAAAATAAGATCGGAATCCAGATAGATTTATTAAAACAGAATACATTAATGTAAACGTAATAAATGTTTAGTTTACAAAAAAGTATTTTTTATATCCTTTTCATTAAAAAGAATTAAATTTAAATTAAACATTTAATTTATGTACAAGATTAAATAACAATACAAATTGTTATTCACATGTAAAAATATAAAATTTTATGTGGAACAGCGTTTCACACACACGCCATGTTTAAAAAGAATGAGAGCGAGTATTCGTCTCGAGCTTACAACAAGCAAGTCCTATAAGCTTACGGAAGTATGCTGGGGTGTCTGCCGCGGTGGCACCTAGATATAACGCCTGTGGCCGCACTTGACTAACGAGAAAATCTCCCGCGGCGTGGCCGCCTAGCGGTGACGCCAGCACTTATTTGTTAAATCCATTTCAATCCGATCTGATAGCCAAGTAAATAATTAATTTACTCCTGTTTATTACATTACACACGCTCGCGCAAACACACAATCACATACGCACACGCGCGCACACACACACAAATCATTTTCGACATTTTATTTTACTACAAGACAATAATTAATATATTTAATGTTTATAACAAATACACGACAAAAGCACAGTATCATTATCTTTTTTTATTATTGTCACGTTGCTCTTATGTTGTTGAAAATGATTGATAAAACAAAATGTTTTCCACGAATAGAAGTCATTTTGTTGGCAACAGAATAAGCAACAGTTGCTCTCCGTTTGCTTTGAATCTGCTGACATAAAATGTCTCAAATCTGCTTTCATGTTGTTGAATATGTAGGACTATGCGTTAAGTTTTCAGTAAATACACAGCAACTAGTCGAAAATTCATGCTTAGCATTAAGTTGCCTGATTTTGCAAAATATGCATGGCTATCAGGGCTATTATGTACTGAATATTATGTACTGTCTTATAATGAATTTATGAGATTGAAAATATTAATCACAAAGTAAAAGTCAATAAAAAATTTATATTTCGGAAAACAAATAAGAAACATAATTTATAGAACCTTTTTTTTTACGTAGTGGAAATACATTACGTATAACCGGACCTCGTGGGAGAGCCCAGGTTATGGGGGGCTCACTTGCGCCAATGAAATTCGGCGAAAGCATACCCACTAAAACCCCTCCAAGTGTTCTGCATAATATATAGAACCTAAAATTATTTAATTCTATAACTTTATTTATAAAATATATTTTTTTAAACTCAATTTTAAGTAGAACAGATTCAAGTACATTAATTAAAAAACTCTCCTATCATGCAGAACAATAATTAATTCCGTGTTTTTTAAGCATAGTAAAATAAACTCGAAAAGAATATTTGACTTCATGTACGAGGTGTGAACAAAAAGTAAGGTGACTTCATTTTTATAAAAAAATATTTATTTATTCATCCAAAATTATATTATCCCCTTCAAAATAATCCTCCTCTGATACAATGCATTTGTGCCAGCGCTTTTTCCAGTCGTCAAAACATTTCTGAAATGCACTTTTGGGTATTGCCTTGAGCTCCTCCAGCGATGCAGCTTTAATCTCCTCAATCGTCGCAAATCTTCGTCCTTTCATAGACCTTTTCAATTTTGGGAAGAGGAAAAAGTCGCAGGGGGCCAAGTCTGGTGAATACGGTGGCTGAGGCATGATGATAGTATTGTTTTTGGCCAAAAAAGTACTCACTAGTAACGACGTGTGCGCAGGTGCATTATCATGGAGCAGAATTCATGAATTTTCTTTCCACACTTCCGGACGTTTTTTTCTTATTGATTCACGCAAACGCCGCATAACCTCAAGGTAATACTCCTTGTTTACCGTACGACCTTGTGGTAGGAATTCTTGATGCACAACGCCATGGAGATCAAAGAAAACTGTGAGCAAAACCTTCACATTCGAACGAACTTGGCGTGCCTTTTTCGGTCTTGGCTCTCCTGGGCTCTTCCACTGGGATGATTGGGCTTTGGTTTCGACGTCATAACCATATACCCATGTTTCGTCACCAGTTATAACCCTTTTGAGCAGATCAGGATCATCATTGACGTCGTTCAACATGTCTTGGGCGATGTTCATGCGACGCTGCTTCTGATCAAAATTAAGCAGTTTTGGCTGACGAATTTCGCTGACACACGTGTCATACCCAAAACATCCGTTAAAATTGATTGGCATGAGCCAAACGATATGTTAAGATCATCAGCTATTTCTCTAATCGTGATTCGACGATTTTTCAACACAATTTCTTTCACTTCCTGAACATTTTCGTCGGTTTTTGACACGCTGAGGCGTCCAGAGCGAGGTTCATCGTTAACATTTTCTCGGCCCTCTTGGAATAACTTATACCATTTATAAACATTTTTTTTGCTCAAAGTTGACTCACCGTACGCCACTGTCAACATTTCAAGAGTTTTTGAACACTTAATACCATTTTTACACAAAAATTAATACAAACTCTCTGCTCCATTATTTTCAACAGCAAAAAATCGCCGAGCACGCAAACACGAGTCTAACCTTTATGCCTCTCATATAAAAACAACACATGCTATATAATTAAAACTGTGAACAAATGATTGTGACGAGTGTACCAACACAAAAAAAAAATTTTGAAATTAGAGTGTACAGAGCGCGCGAAATTCAAAAAGTCACCTTACTTTTTGATCACACCTCGTACTTTCCGTGTATATTTTCGTATTTTCTTGGTCACTTCAAGTACAAAAAAAGATAGAAAAATGATTTTTTTTCTAAAATGAAACAGTTACTTGTTTTTAAAAAAATAAAAAAAGTTAGTCGCGACCATGTCTAACAATATAAAGATAAAATATATTAAAAAATTTTGAATTTAATAAATTTTATCTATCAAAAAAAATGTTGCATTGTACATACAACATATTGTCCTGATTAAAGGAGAATGTCATCGTTACGATTTATGTTATTAGGATAAATGGCAATATTACTATTTGTTTCAATATTTGTTAGTTGCAAAGGCATTCGAAAACACTTAGATTTTACCTCTTGGAGTGACACAAAAAATATTTCATTAGTTAAATTACTACATTGGAAAAAACCAATTTCTGATGAAGATATCTTAATATTAAAAAACTAGTTGTATTTTTAAATATTTTTATAGCAAACATTATGGTATCATTTTTCTTTAAAATATTAATAATTAGACATATTGATAAATCGTGTAACATGCAACAATTATTTCTCAATGAAGTACTAAAAACTGTATTTTTTACTTCAATAGTTTTATATTGTTCAAATTTGGATAAATATATTGGACCGTTAGAATGTTTTATATGCACAATTAGAATTTCAGAGTCATTTAAATGATAATTCGCATTGTTTTCCTTTTATTCATCCATTCGATTTGAAATTTGTTCCAAAAGTAAATCAGATTTTCTGCATAATTTTCTGTACTTTGACATTTCATTTTCATATGCAAAACCAGAAAAACTATCTAATGGTCCATAACGTCGTACATCTTCCAGTTATGTGTAATAAGCCATGAACATTGTATGACATAAATTTTACTCCATAAATGTAAAGACACCTTTTTACAAACTTTTTTAATGCAACGTCGGCAAATGTTAATAACTGTTCACTAAGTGTGGGTAAATTCAGAATTCGAATAGCAGTAGTTAACATCAAAAAATGTAATTAGATTGATCTGTCTAATATGTTATAAAAGATCACTGGGCCGGTATATAACAAAAATTGTCTATATTCAGTAGCTTTATAGCAAACATATTCGGTAAGATTTCTTTGTCAACGTGAAAATTCAGTAGGACAATATTTTTGTATTAATTCTAAATGACTGGACAATAACTTTGTTTTTGATGACTTCAGTTTAATTTTTTTATTGTATTCACCTGTAATAAGTGCCACTAATATTTTTTTTGAAACTTCAAGGTATACTAAGTGCATACTTTCAAATAGTACTTAATTTATTAAATCATTTAGAAGTTGCGATAATGGAGTTTCGCCTAAATTGTGCTTTTTATAAGCAAGCATACGATATTTTTCATCCGATCTAAAAATACATTTACTATTAAGGAAAACAATGCGATGTCCGATATTTTGTTCTTGTACATTTTGAACAAGGTAAAAATGCATTATGGCCAACATGATTTAAAATAAATGCTTGAGCAGGTGCATCTGCTATGAAACACCGCAATTGAACGGATATAACCATTTCATTAAATTTCAATCTATGTGTTAATAATATTTTTATATCAGAAATAAATGGTAGAAAAGAAGCTGTAGCATTATTAGGCTTCTTGTAACCTTTGTAAAGACCAACAAGTGCAGGTTTACTAAAAAGGATGTTAATAATTCGGATATGTATTGGCCAAAGTATCACATTTGATGTTTTGTATAAACTTACTCCATCTTACTACTAAAATCTAATAATAAAACATTAGGATCTTTACTAGGTGGTATGTGAGAAATAATTTCTAAAATAACTTTTTTGATATTAAAATGAATATATTGTCCTGGTTTTAAAGTCTTTTTATCAACAGGACTACGAGGTGTGTAAATAAGAGTTTTGCAACTTCGTGGTAGATTTGCTAAACATTCATGCGTTCTTAAAACTTTAAGTATTTCATCACCCTGTTTAAGAAAAATTTTATTTGTAACAAAACATTGCGCTAACTTTTTCTTAAATATTTCTCTATCATTACAATGATTGTGTATATTCAAATTATTATCATAATTATCACAATTTTGATCTATTGATGTATCCTTTTCAGTATTTTCGTCTATCGAGATAACTTTGTCACTATTTTCATCTGTTAAAATATTTTCAAATAACATGTCATTATTAAAAGAATTATTTATCAGTTGATCAGACACGTCATGGTTATAAGTGTTTTTACTAACTGCTGAAGTTTTCTCACTTGATATATTATTATTCTGCATTCTAGAAATTATTCTTTGTTTTTGTTTTGTAGACAATTTTTGATAATGTTTTCGACCGTAACAACGACTCAATTGTATTTTACACTTCAATGTATCCATACTTACGATACCTACAAAGTCTAGCTACGTTTTGTTAATACAAAATTTCGAAAGGGGAAAGTCGTCTAGTCAACAATTAATCTTAAAACTGAAAGAAAAATGTTGGCGTAAAGTGCTGAGAGGAGTTGGACACCGAACCACATCGAACGCACACCTTTTTGAAATAATAGTTAGGTTTGTTCTTTTCTGAACTTCTTGCTCCGTGCATCTTCCTTTTTTTTCTCCACCTGTTGGATTGAAAGAGAGGAAAGCTAAATGGTGCAAGAAGCTCAGCTAAAAAAACAGACTTAATGCTTTTTCGCAGGAATAAGATACCAATTCGACGTGAACTTAGAGTCGTTTTGCGATGAAAGCAGAAATTGCCTTTAAGGCAATCAATAATGAATAAAACAATTCAGTAATGTGAATCTTTATAACGATTATTAGTTTCTAACCGCTTAAATTCAGCGAAAATTTATTATATACATATATATATATATATATATATATATATATATATATATATATATATACAGGGTGCGAGAAAAGTTCCGGGACGGCGAAATATCTCGAAAACTAAGCATTTTAGGAAAAAGTGTTTCAGACAAAAGTTGTAGGGTTTAAAAAGATCTATTTACTGATCTTATCAGTTTGATCTTGGATGGCGTCGCCAAGGTCAGATCGAAATTACATTAACTTTTTTAAATGGAACACCTAACTTTTTATTGCATATTTTTGTAGCTTATCTCGAGACCTTTCCAAAACATTACAAGAAAGTTTATTTTCGTTGAGTACTTTCCGAGTTGTGAGGCTTGAAAGCTACAGTGTACTGTAGTGTGGGTCCAGCTACTCTTGCCTTAACTGGCCGGACACACGCCACACTTGCCTTAACTGGCCGGACACACGCCACACTTGCCTTAACTGGCCGGACACACGCCACACTTGCCTTAACTGGCCGGACACACGCCACACTTGCCTTAACTGGCTGGACCCACACTACAGTACACTGTAGCTTTCAAGCCTCACAACTCGGAAAGTACTCAACGAAAATAAACTTTCTTGTAATGTTTTGGAAAGGTCTCGAGATAAGCTACAAGAATATGCAATAAAAAGTTAGGTATTCCATTTAAAAAAGTTAATGTAATTTCGATCTGACCTTGGCGACGCCATCCAAGGTCAAACTGATAAGATCAGTAAATAGATCTTCTTAAACCCTACAACTTTTGTCTGAAACACTTTTTCCTAAAATGCTTAGTTTTCGAGATATTTCGCCGTCCCGGAACTTTTCTCGCACCCTGTATATATATATATATATATATATATATATATATATATATATATATATATATATACAGGGTGATTCAGAATAACCCTTTGTCTTTCAAGGGACATATTTCTGGTCGAATTCTAAGACGATTTTTCCTTTGCCAAAAATTTGTCAGACGCTTAGATTTTGAAATATCAGTCAATTAAGTTAGCGTATCACGGGTCGAATACAGATGGTACGCAGGGGCGGCGCACTCACCGTTATGCGCGGGTGTGTCGTGAGGTGCCTGCTGCGGTCAGCTGATACACACACAAGTCTTTCTTCCCTCTCACACTCTCTCTCTCTCTCTCTCTCTCTCTCTCTCTCTTTCTCTCTCTGTCACATCACAATGCTAGCTTTAACTTAAAAATGTAATTAATTTTCTTCTTAATTTTAATGATTTTAATGAAAGAAGTGTCAGGAAATTCTTTATACAGTCGAAGAATCGAACAAAGAATTGCACGAAATCTAGATATTTAATTACATTTAATAAATTATGTCATTGCAAGTATTCAAACAAATATTTATTAAAATTTAATAACTTTTTTTCTCAGTGTAGAATCTCTTGATATAAAGAAATAATTTTAATAAAATAAATAGAAAAACATTTTTTAATAGATTTTATTATTGAAAACAATATTAATCACTACTTTACTTTTAAATTGCCGCGTTCTAACTTCTGTTCGACCAATCACGCATTCATATTTGATCATAACGTAACCCATAAAATCAGTCGGCTCTTTCCTGTTGTCGAGTAAACACGTGTTGTCTGTTCGTTGCGCGTAAACACGAGTTTTATCGAGCTACATATTTTCGTACGCCGAATGACTAATAATTATTTACAGTGATCGTTACTCGAAGTGATCGTTAATTAAAGTTACTCAAGTTTTATCGATCAAGTGAATGAATTGTGTATTATGATATTAAAGTGATAATTTACGAGAGGATCAATGAAACTTTGGTTTGTCTCATCGTGGAGACAACTAATTGATCGCTGTACAGAATAATACGTAAGTAAATGCATGTCCAAACTTGTTTATGCAAGCACGTGCGCGCGCGCATTAACTCTCTCCCTCTCCCCCCCCCTCTCTCTCTCTCTGTAACAAAAAAAGTAGTACTGTTTCTAAAAACTCGAGATGTAAATACTTTTGTAGATTTCGTGCGATTCTTTGTTCGATTCTTCGACTGTACAAAGAATTTCCTGGCACTTCTCTTATTAAAATCATTAAAATTAAGATGAAAATTAATTACATTTGTAAGTTAAAGCTAGCATTGTGATGTGACAGAGAGAGAGAGAGAGAAAGAAAGAGAAAGAGGGGTGAGAGAGAGAGAGAGAGAAGGGAGAAATACTTGTGTGTTGTATCAGCTGAGCGTAGCAGGCACCTCACGACACACCCGCACGTAACGGTGAGTGCGCCGCCCCTGCGTACCACCTGTATTCGATCCTTGATACGCTAACTTAATCAGCTGATATTTTAAAATCTAAGCGTCTGACAAATTTTTGGCAAAGGAAAAATCGTTTTAGAATTCGATCAGGAATACGTCCCTTAAAAGACAACGGGTTATTCTGAATCACCCTATAGATCAAAATAGTTATAACTATGATAATAATTAATCGAATGTACATGATCATTATGAGAGAGAAATATTTAAGAAAAAATTGTGCTATGTTTTGCTACTAATAATAATTCTCTTAAACAGAATGATAAAATACTTAAAGTTTTAAGAACGCATGAATGTTTATCAAATGTACCACAAAGTTGCAAAACCCATATTCACACACCTCATATTCCTGTTGATATAAAACTTTAAAACCAGGACAATATATACATTTTAATATCAAAAAAGTTATTTTAAACATTATTTCTCACGTACCACTTATTAAAATTCCTACTGAGGAAATTCACTGCAGATATCTGCGATTTTATTCGTCAAAATGTAATAACCCTGTTCACTTTCACAAGTGAACAAATTTACTA
Organism: Solenopsis invicta; assembly: GCF_016802725.1. Taxonomy (NCBI): domain Eukaryota; kingdom Metazoa; phylum Arthropoda; class Insecta; order Hymenoptera; family Formicidae; genus Solenopsis; species Solenopsis invicta. Next base: position 8,450,315 of record NC_052668.1, read on the forward strand.
GCTCCAAATAAAGTCACAGATATTTTAGTTTAGTGAATTCATTATTGTAATAGATAATAGAAAAATATTTACTTTAAATACAGACACATTTACTGACTGGACTGCCTTCATATGACTCATCAGGACCTTTTCAGTAACCATTTTGCAACTTGCTTCTAGATCGCCATAATAAAGTTTCAAAAATGTGGACGTTGAGTTCCTTAACTTTGTTACTTTCAAATGAGTATCTCATTGAAATCAATGCATCTGCTAATGTTTGTATTAGGAGTATAAATAAGTTTCCGCCATTTTTTATCAAAAATTGGGCATTTATTGTGAAAGAACGGTACCTAATGTTTTATTCGAAGTATTGTCCATCGCTAACCACTACTTTTTCCCATCTTTCTGGTAGCATACGGATACCGCGTCGGAAGAATGCTTCATCTTTTGAAGCTATCCACAAATCGACCCAATTTTTTGTATCTTCATATGATGTGAAGTGTTGCTCAGACAGGCCATGCGCCATCGATCGAAACAGGTAGTAATCAGAAGGAGCAATGTCTGGTGAATACGGCGGGTGGGGTAAAACTTCCCAATTGAGTGTTTCCAAGTAGGTTTTGACCGGCGCCGCAACATGTGGACGAGCATTATCATGCAGAAGAATAACTTTGTCGTGTCTGGAGTAGTAGTGGGCACGTTTTTCCTTGAGTACTCGGCTCAATCTCATCAATTGTGTTCGGCAGAGAGCCCCAGTAATGGTTTAATTCGGTTTGAGCAACTCATAATACACGACACCAAGCTGATCCCACCAAATACACAACATGAGCTTTTTTCCATGAATGTTTGGCTTGGCTGTCGATGTTGAAGCATGGCCAGGTGGTCCCCATGATTCCTTCTTCTTTGGGTTATCGTAGTGGATCCATTTTTCATCACCAGTAATTGTACGATGCAAAAAACCCTTTTGTTTATGCCTGTCAAGCAGCATTTCACATGTGAAAAATCGGCGTTCAACGTTTTTCTGCTTCAGTTCATATGGAAATCAGTTTCCTTGTTTTTGAATCATTCCCAATGATTTTAAGCGATGTGAAATTGCTGGTTGAGTCACTCCTAATGTAAGTGCAAGTGCTTCTTGCGTTTGGCACGACCTCTGTCAAGTTAGCAGGACCAAATGAGCAAAATCAAACGGGACCTATTGAAAGATTTAGTGCTTATTTAATGCTAATTTGTGCCGCAAGAAACAATTTTGTACCTCGTGCCGTTTACGAGAAACTCGTGGCATTGCTAACTTTATAACAAGCTAGCAGGACCACTAGAAAAAAAATAAAAAAATAAAAGAATACATATAATTAGGGCTGATTTTGTGCTAATTTGTGCTGCAAGAAGCAACTTTGTATCTCGTGCCGTTTAAAAAAAAACTCATGGCGCTGCTAACTTAACATCAAGCTAGCAGGACCATAAGAAAAAAAAATTAAAAAGTAAAAATAAAAACAGGTATAATTAGGGCTGATTTTGTGCTAATTTGTGCTACAAAAAGTAATATTGTATTATTTGTTATTAAAAAAATTTAATAGTTATAAAAAAATTATTATTACATATAAGAAACCATTCTTATATACAATTATTATTGACTTTGTAGTAACTTGTCTAATATAAAATAAATTAATAATTTAAATAAATTACTAATAATTTAAATATTTTACACATAAACTATGAAATATCAACAGGAAGCTAATTTTATTTAATTTTAATTAATTAAGGAGAAGGCTAATTTACTACTACAATGGACCCATACTGAAAAAGATAAATAGAATTGTCATATAGAAATGAAATAGCAAAATTTGTTAATTTATACTTAATAGTAACGTTGAGGATGATATTAATACCATATAACTAATTTTTAATGAAACAACGCATTGTGCTTCAAGGCTCTTTATTCGATCATGAAAGAATTTGTTACTCGCATGAATATGGTATTAATATCATCCTCATACATCGTACCATCGAAATATAACAAAATCCGATTTTGTTGCTAATCGTAAATTGCTGAAAATAATTTGTTTATTCGGGGAATGCGCGACTCTATTAAGCTGACACAGCCACTTTAACATAATTCAATAAAACTTACATAGAAATTTAGTGCTCTTTTGTTGCTCAATTCCAAATTTTGAGGTTTTTGACCTCTATGAAGCTAGCAAAACCAAATCGGCAGAATCAAATAAAACTTAGTGGAATATTTAGTACTCATTTTGTACTAATTTGTACCATAAAAAATAATTTTGTACCCCATGCCGTTTCGAAGAAACTCGTGGACCTGGTAGGTTCATATGAAGCCAGCAGGACCAAAAAAAAAATTTAAAAATATAAAAATAAAGTAGATATAATTAGTACTGATTTTGTACTAATTTGTACCACTCCAAATAAATTGATAATATAAGATTAATTAATATAATCAGCTTCAAAACAATTTCTACCTCTATATTCTAGACCAGCTCCAAGAATAAAGTACTCTTTTCCCTCAGCAGAATCGAACGACACTACTTTTATTCGATGAGTAATAATTTATACTACCAAAATGTGCAATTTAAGAATTTGTACCCTTGCCATTTTTCTCATAACCACCCCTGAATCTTGATGACCTCTAGAGTAAAGTACTCTTTTTTCTTAGCAGAATCGAACGACACTATTTTTAATCGATGCTTGATAATTTGTGCTACCAAAATGTGCAATTTAAGAATTTGTACCCTTTCCATTTTTATCAAAACCACCCCTGAATCTTGATGACCTCTAGAGTAAAGTACTCTTATTAATTTATACCAAAGAAGTTAATGAACAAGAGTAGTCATTATGTTATTTTATTTTGTTATTTTATGTATCAAATATTTTATTCCAAAATTTTATGTAACCATTATTTTATTTTATTATTTTATGTATCAAGTATTAAATATAATTTTTTTGTAATGTACAAATTCGTTCAATATTCGTGTATTTTTTTCCAATCTGGTTTGAGTTGATATCTAAGCATAATACTAAATTAGCAGCGCTATATTTTTCCCTTTCCTCCTGCGTAACTTGTAGATTAAAGAATGGCAATTTAGTTTTTTATTTTGTGTGTGTGCGTGTGCGTGTGTGTGTGTATATGTAGATATACATATATATGTACACACGCACACACGTACACACACACACACACACACACACACACACACACACACACACACACAATCTGTTTATTTTATATATATATATATATATATATATATAATAAACAGATTTTATGAAAGATATATATAATAAACAGATTTTTATTGAACATCACGGAAAATTAAAACAGAATTTTTTGATTTAATTATAATATTTTAGAATTATTGAACGCTCTTAATGTTGTAATTATTTTATTGGCATAATAAGAAATTTTTTTTAGCTAATCTCTTTTTTATATACGATCATGCTAGTGCAATGCTAAGTTTTGTAATGCCATATTTTCTTTTTTTCTCTTTCTTTCGCACGAAATTCGAAATTATGTTTATCGTTAATTCAACTCTTCCATTTTCAAATCTTTTTTTCGTTTTATTTTGCTTTTCTCTTACCAGAAAGCTCTCTTTCTCTTTCGGTACTATTTTTTCCAATGGCACAGAGTACAAAATTATCTTTAATGGTATAAACTATATATTTATTTTTGAGGTTCTCAAGAGTTTGGGGTAGTTTTGAGAAAATGGCAGGCAGGGGTACAAATTCTTAAATTGCACATTTTGGTAGTACAAATTATCAAGCATCGAGAAAAAATAGTGTCGTTTGATTCTGCTAATAGAAAAGAGTACTTTACTCTTGATATCATCAAGTCTTAAGGGTAATTTTGAGAAAAATAGCAAGAGTACAAATTCCTAAATTGCACATTTTGGTAGCACAAATTATCAAACATCGATTAAAAATAGTGTCGTTGGATTCTGCTAAGGGAAAAGAGTACTTTACTCTAGAGGTCATTAAGATTCAGGGGTGGTTTTGAGAAAAATGGAAAGGGTACAAATTCTTAAATTGCACATTTTGGTAGTACAAATTATCAAGCATCGATTAAAAATAGTGTCGTTCGATTCTGCTAAGGGAAAAGAGTACTTTACTCTGGAGGTCATCAAGATTCAGGGATGTTTTTGAGAAAAATGGAAAGGGTACAAATTCTTAAATTGCACATTTTGGTAGTAAAAATTATCAAGCATCGAGTAAAAGTAGTGTCGTTTGATTCTGAGGGAAAAAAGTACTTTATTCTTGGAGCTGGTCTAGAATATAAAGGTATAAATTGTTTTGAAGCTGATTATATTAATTAAACTTATATTATTAATTTATTTGGAGTGGTACAAATTAGTACAAAATCAGTACTAATTATATCTACTTTATTTTTATTTAAAAAAATTTTTTTTTTGGTCCTGCTGGCTTCATATGAACCTACCAGGTCCACGAGTTTCTTCGAAACGGCATGGGGTACAAAATTATTTTTTATGGTACAAATTAGTATAAAATGAGTACTAAATATTCCACTAAGTTTTATTTGATTCTGCCGATTTGGTTTTGCTAGCTTCATAGAGGTCAAAATTTAGAATTGAGCAACAAAAGAGCACTAAATTTCTATGTAAGTTTTATTGAATTGTGTTAAAGTGGGTGTGTCAGCTTAATAGACGTCGCGCATTCCCCGAATAAACAAATTATTTCCAGCAATTTACGATTAGCAACAAAAATCGGATTTTGTTATATTTCGATGGTACGATGTCTGAGGATGATATTAATACCATATTCATGCGAGTAACAAATTCTTTCATGATCGAATAAAGAGCCTTGAAGCACAATGCGTTGTTTCATTAAAAATTAGTTATATGGTATTAATATCATCCTCAACGTTACTATTAAGTATAAATTAACAAATTTTGCTATTTTATTTCTATATGACAATTCTATTTATCTTTTTCAGTATGGGTCCATTGTAGTAGTAAATTAGCCTTCTCCTTAATTAATTAAAATTAAATAAAATTAGCTTCCTGTTGATATTTCATAGTTTATGTGTAAAATATTTAAATTATTAGTAATTTATTTAAATTATTAATTTATTTTATATTAGACAAGTTACTACAAAGTCGATAATAATTGTATATAAAAATGGTTTCTTATATGTAATAATAAATTTTTTATAACTAATAAATTTTTTTAATAACAAATAATACAATATTACTTTTTGTAGCACAAATTAGCACAAAATCAGCCCTAATTATACCTGTTTTTATTTTTATTTTTTAATTTTTTTTTCTTATGGTCCTGCTAGCTTGATGTTAAGTTAGCAGCGCCACGAGTTTCTCGTAAACGGCACGAGGTACAAAATTGTTTCTTGCGGCACAAATTAGCACTAAATAAGCACTAAATCTTTCAATAGGTCCCGTTTGATTTTGCTTATTTGGTTCTGCTAGCTTGACGAAGAGGTTCATAAACAAGTCTTATTGCCGTTGTTGCTGCTTTGCCTACAAAATAATAAAAATGTTAAAAAAAATTTTTGTTACATCAAAAACAATAAAACACAAATAAAACATAAAAATTAATTACTAGTTCTCTGTCGTAGCGAGTTTTTGAATGCCTTAACCAAACTGACATATAGTCCTGAAATTGTTTTTCAGTTAAAAATGGAAAGTGTTTTCTAGTCGATCTTACAAATAAGAAAAAACTAATATCTAATACCGGTGCTATAATTAAGCTGGTCTATTTTTAAATTTCTATTTACGTTTTAAAATGTCCATGATTATTAATGTTTTTATTTCTTTGTTGCCTTTGCGACCCATCTAAGAACATTTTGTACCCAATTTATTAGTAAATATTTTATGTAATCCAGATTTTATTTGGTCTTGGGGAGTAGTGCCTCCTAATAAATAGAAAAATGTTTCCTACGAAGAAAAATATAGATACAGGTAAATATACAATTGTTCGGGCCCTCCTTGATAAAAAATTGAGTATCCAATTCAATGTCTATTTTAGTATTTTAATTTCAATTAAAGTTAGTTAGAAAGAAAAAGATCTATATATATATATATATATATATATATATATACACATACATACATACACATATATATATATATATATACCCTATGATCAGAAAGTACCGGGAATTTTTTATTTAAAAGTACCGCGCATGCGGGAACCGGTTTATTTTTTTTTCTTATGTTGGTACGACCTTAAGACGCACATCTGTCAGGTTTTAGTGCCATCCGATCATTAGTGTCTGCCTGGCGTTTGTTTACATCAGTCAACTTTTTTCATTTTGCCGCATTTTACCATGAATAATTTTGTTGAACAAAGAGTTTGTTTGAAATTTTGTGTTGCGAACGAAATTTCGTGTGCCGATGCACTGAAAATGTTGCAAAAAGCATTTTGCGAATCTGCTCTATCAAAAACAAGAGCATACGAGTGGTATAAAGACTTTAAAAGTGGTCGTACAGTGGTGGAAGATTTCCCTCGTTCCGGACGTCCATCGACGTCGAACACCGATGAAAACGTGAAGAAAGTGAAAGAAATGGTGCTTGAAAATCGTCATACCAGCTTAAGAGAGATGTCTAGTGAACTTGGCATTGCATATGGAACGGCACAGCATATTGTGGTTGATGTTTTGGGTATGGATTCTTGGATTTTGCATGATGATAACGCACCATCGCACCGAGCCCGAATTGTACTGAATTATTTGACCAAACATCAAGTAAATACCATCAAGCAAGCACCGTATTCACCTGATATGGCCCCGTGCGACTTTTTTTTGTTCCCCAAGTTGAAGTTGCCACTTCGTGGAAAGAGATTTCAGTCGATCGAGGAGATCAAAGAGAATGCGACGAGGGAACTAAAGGCCATTCCTTCGTCGGCCTACCAGGGATGCATGGAGGACTGGGTCAAGCGTTGGCACATGTGTGTTGCTTCAGATGGATCATATTTTGAAGGAGATAAAATAAATTTGCCTGAAATTTAACTCTATTTTGTTTTATTTAAAAATTCCCGGTACTTTCTGATCATAGGGTATATATATGTATATATATATATATATATATACACACATATCCAATATATTTTTGTAATGTATATATTTTAGTAGCATTGGCATATTCATTATACATAGTATAATGAAATTAATAAATGTTATAAAATAGTCTTAGTTCAATCCAGTTTGAGTAATAAAATTGCTTTTGAAAGCTTTTTTTTCTATCCATTTACATTATTTTATCAGTTCAAACCTTACGAATTTTATATCGCAGGTATTCAAAAAGCAAGAAATAAAAAACGTAGATTATTTTTACCATTTGTTTTTGTCTTTCCTCATTATTCTTTAATGTCATGTCATAATCGAGTAATTTTTGAAATTTCTTAAATGGTTTTTTAGGTATAATAAATTAAATACAACCAGATGTTGAGAGCAATGGAACTGGATTATTTGTATTGTTTAATTGCGCTAAAAATTGGTTCTGTTGTTGCAATAATTGTTTAATCACAATCGTATTTTGCAGGATTGATACAATATTCTGACTATCTGATATATAAATTTACAAATTATATGTTACTATAAACGAAAGAACAATAAATATGAATGATTACTAGATGGCAAATCTTCAAAAATAACATTGGTTGCCATTATATTATTTATTGGATCAATAGCTTTCGGATCTATATAATAAATAAAATTTTATTATTCTTTTTAAGACACTATTAAGTGAGATTACTTAAAATCGACTTATATTGTTTAGTGATTTAATTGTACCAAGGATTAGTAAATCATACCTTCAATAATTATATGCTCTTCCGAGGCACTATCCGGTTTGTTTTGACCCACATTTATTGCTGTTTTAGCCATATTTTCGAAATCTTTGTCCAAATGTTGGTTTTCATCACTAATTAAATCTAAATGTATAAAAAATTACATTACTAAAACATTACTTTATTTGTAAGTAAAAAAATGAGGTTAAAGATTTATAAAAATTATATTCATTTATTATCATACCATTTAACGGCTGCATAGTTTCTAAAGGCAAATCTATAACATCAGTGATCATTATTGACGGAGATGGTTTCATTCGCGAATCTGAATCGTTATCATCTAAATTATTTACTGTAACTGGGTGGGATTTTTTTTTTTTTTTCCTTTTCTCTCGGCCTAATTGCGAAGATGGTTGCGATTCTGATGTATCGGTTCGAGTTTTTTTTTTGTACAACATGTACAGCTTCTTTGTATGAATCTGTAATTACAAATTATTTTATTATTTTATTTTATTTATTCTTTTTTATTTTAGTTTTCTATAGAAACATTTGTATTTTAGATAGTTTGTATGTCTTTTCCGTAGCCATAGTCATAAATAATGGGAAGTAATGATTTGATATATTAAATACGAAAGTCATTCTCATTTAAAACGTATTTACCTAAGATGTTATTTTCTTATTATATTATTAACATTTATGACAATACTTACCACTTTGCAATATTAGTTGTACTGTGTATTTTTGCCAATTGTCTTTTGGGGGTTCTTCTCGTATGTATATTTCCTAGCATTTTTTTCTGGCCATTTGCACATTGTTTTACCACTTGTAAATATCAGCCATGAGATTGGTACAACTTCTACAGCATTTGAATCGTTATCTGTATCGATAAATTCAATTATTGACCAGATCTGCAAAACATATAAACGATTTAATTTTTAATAAAAATATTACTATAATGTTATAATATGATATACTTGTATTAACGAAAAAATACCTAAATTATTATTTACAATTACATTATGATATTTTATATCATTCTTGCATATGAATCAATGGCATAATGATAAAACCATCATTGTAAGGAAATTTCACACATTTCTCTTTAATGTCGTGAATATTAACTGTACACAAATCATGTGATAAATGTTGTGCTTGCTGAATATTAAATAATTCTGAGGAACAAGGTGAATTGAAGAATGGTTTTGATTCAATGAACTTTCTTCCCGTTAGAAAGATTTTTGAAGTTCTGATTTCTTTATAAATATTTTCGATACAGCACTATTGTCTTCTAACATAACGCAACTATCTTTATCATTTGTGCTTAGTTCAAACTTTTCAATGGTGACGGATTTGTAGAATATTAAATCTCCTTGATTAGTACATAGGTGATGTAAAATTGGATACATTTTATCATTATCATTACTTTGCACATATTCTTGTTCTTTTAACCTATTACAAATTTGTTGTAAAGGATTTCTAGAAGCTTGAATTGTTTTCTTGGATTTCAAATAAATAATTCTCATATTTAAAGCAACTAAAAGTGTCAAGTGGACCATGTTGCAAGCAATCTGTGGGCAAATGTATTAGGCCATGAATGTTATGAGAAATATATTCTTTTCCATAAAGTATTGCAAATTTTTGAACAAAGTATTCAAGCAGTTTCAATGCGTAATTAATATAAATTTTGTATAATGCAGGACTGCATAAAATCCGAATAGCGCAGGATAAGGTCATGAAATGTGTGTATATATTATTGCTTGTAATCTTTTTTAAAACAACTGGTCCACTGTATAATAAAAACTGTCTTAATTCAGTGGCTTTATAGTATTCAACTCTAAACTTCTTGGCAAGCGTACAAAATCTTTCGGCATGTAGTTTTTCATAAACAATAATTGATTATTAATATCATTTTTATCAATTTCAGGTAAACGATGATTTTTTTTTCCTCTCATCCACAATATATAATTAATCTTTTAACTACGCCTAGAAATACAAGATGCATGCCATCGAGAGGAACTTGAGATACGAAATCAATATTCAACTTTTCGAAAGGATTTGTACCCTTATGAAAATATTCATCTAATTTATTCTTAATACTGAAATCAGTTCGCAATTGTGCATTTGTTTGCAAAAAAGCCACTCTTCCATTAATATAAGTCCCTTCTTGTATGCATTTTGTGCAGGCACTATAGCCTATGACCTTTAATACATAAACTTTGGAGGAGCATCACAAAGAAGTTTATCAACCTTTACTTTTATAATTTTTTTTATTTACATTAAAACCATTTTGTTCTAAATGTTTGAACTCTGTTATAAAATCACTTAAAAATTGATCTACATGGGTTAGTTTTGTGTGTCCGTGGTGTATTCCAGCAATAAAAGGTTTTTTTATATTTTTATCAACTCTATCTAGATTTATAGAGATAAGAATTGACCAGAGTTGACTTTTTAAAGATTTCGATATCGGTAAACCATCAATGTTTATAATAAGAGGTAATACTATTTCTACATTTTGGCTCAAATATTTTTGCATACTGGAACTCTTATTGATTATCGTACGTAGTCCATTCTCTATACCAATGTGACAATAGAAACCTGGAGAAACACTTTTAAGTTCATATGGACATGAATTTGGTGTTTGTAAAAAAGATCGCGAATCTTTTGGAAATTGTGGAAATATCACTCGTAGAATACGTAACAATTCATTCATGGCAGATTGACTAACAAGCAAATTTCTATATTTTAAAAACCATTGTTTTACAGCGTTAACTATAAAATGGTTTACAATAGGACCTTCAAATGATAAAGAATTATCTGAGCAGTTAATTTCCTTAATTATATCGATATATTTCAATGGTTCAATCTCAATTTCTTCAGGAATTATTTCAGGAATCACATCATGATTTTTAAATTGTTCTTGTTTCTCATTGTCTGTATTTGCAGTATCTACATCATTTGTATTAATAATTGTTTGTATGCTATTAGGCAAATTATTTGTCTGTATTAATTGTCGATTCATTTGCAAGATGTGTATTAATTCTTTTTTTATTATTTGTTTCATATGGCGTTTTGTAACAAAACACTTTTTTATTTTAGCCATTATTGTTTTAATTTGATGTCAATATTGCTATATAATATATTGACTTGATAAAAAAACACTGATTTGACTACGCGAAAACACTAACAATTTCTTTACCACACTTCGACAAAAATAACAATTATTTACACAAGACGCAACACGTACGTGGTTTTCGAGGTTAAATTATGACATTTCGTGATTAATATGTGAGCTGTGTTTTAAAAAATTGACTGTTATTACTGAAAAACAATAGTGCACGTAATGTAAACTGTAAATTTTCAGCGCTGGCAGTAAATTTGGAACACAGCTGTAGATTTTAATTGCAAAGTTATCTTATGTTAGTAAAATAATTAATACATATATATCGTATATACTTATGTGGCACGAATCTCGAACGTCACCAACTGTATTCATTGCTTCCATTATAAAAGAACTCCAATAAAACCTAATAAGTACCCATAAACACAGAATTTTGCGCGATCAAGAACGATCAAGAACTGATGGAGGCGTATAAAGCGTACATCAGACATGGATCGTCGCAAATAGACAAATGAAAGCAGAAAAAATGCGCATATATCGTCACAAACCGTGAATCTGAATGAGTTATTGAACCGATACGCGCTTATTACCAGTATTTAAGTATTTGCAAAATTCGGAATATTATAGTCTTGCAAAATTAACGCGATAAGAAAAGCAAACGCAGAGAAGCAAACATCCCAAATAAAACATTTATGGAATGTCTTAAAACATATGTTTTATGAATGTCGCAAATGTGACATTGCTATAATGTCTTTAAACATTACAAATAAAATATTTTAAATAAAACGTTTATGGAATGTTTTACAATACATGTTTTATGAACGTCATTATTGTTACATTGCTGTAATATCTCTCAGCGTTACAACTTAAGCATCCCAAATGAAACATTTGTTGGATGTTGCTATACATTTCTTTTCTAACATCCCAAATTATCGAAATAACGGCTAAAATGTAATATTTCTGGAACAACGTGTGAATGTTACAATTAAAACGTTATTTTTAAACGTTGAGGAAATATTTCATAAACATTTTTATGTAACGTTTCAAATTTGCAGTATTATTGCCGAAATGTAACATCCCTTATACGTTTTATGTTTAGTGGGGCCGTATAAACGCTCTACAAACTCTTACAAACTCTTTACACAAGCGCCTTTCAAACATTTAACGTTGCAATTTCCGTTCTACAAACTCTTTATTGACCGTTTCTAAAATCTTAACAAACCCTTACGAAACGCTCATGTAAACCCCAAAGAAACGCTTTGTAAACGCTTTCATTTACGCCAGAAATGTAATATAAATGTTAGTTATAATTTCCTATTCAACAAGTTTTATGTAATTATTATATAACGAGTGTTATATAACAGTTACATACAATTTGTATTTACTGGAGTATATATAGATACATATTGTATATTATAATATTGTTGCAATATTATATTGCAATATATTTTTAAAAGCGGACATTTAAGAATTTTCACAATGTTGTAGAAACATTGTAGCAACTTTTCGTATCGTTTTTGCAACGTTGCAATGTTGTAATAAAACTTTTTTTGCTATATTTCTGTGTTGTATGGGTTTGTCATTCAAATTCGTTATTCTGCGTATGTCTACTAGGTGGAACTACTCTTTCTAACGTACAGCGTTATGTATGGGCTTGGTGCGAGTCTTGCTTATACTCCGAGCCTGGCAATATTGGGCCACTATTTCAAGAAATATCTAGGTCTGGTAAACGGCATCGTCACGGCCGGAAGTTCAATATTTACAACACTTTTGCCGTCTATAATGGAACTCTTGCTACGGCGTTTTGGTTTGGAAGGAACATTGAGAAGCTTGGCCATACTTACAGCTATCATCATGGCTTGTGCAATCCTTTTCAAGCCAATACCATGTGAGTTTCTTGCGATATTTACTATTTGTGTAATTTTATCTGCGTGCATGTTTGTTGGTACATTGTCGACTGGTGACAAGTTTATTTGTATTAAGAGAGGCATACAGAATATAATAAATTATTTATTTAAAACTTCTTTAAACGGTTAAAGACTCGCAAGATTAAAAATCAAAGATAAAAAATGAGAACTGATAACAAATGAGCCACACTTTTCTTAATCTTTATGAAAAAAATTAAAAGAATAAAATTAAGTTATCTGTTAAAATTTCTTTAAATAAATAAGAAAGAGAAAGAAAAAGTTATAACCACAATTTAAAAAATTTCTTGAATAAAAGTACATTAGTATATTTATCCATTTACGTTCTTTGTAACCAATCAAATTTATGAACAATACTAAATTGTAAAACAATAATAAGAATAAGATAGTGTTGTATATAACAATTAAGAACAAGAGAAGGTCAACAGCAGTCATAGCAAAATCTTAAACCGAGTAATATTTTTTATGTAGTTTTATACGCATATTTTAGTTCTTCGAAATATATACTATTACATTCTGTTTGAAAATAACTTTTAAATTGAAGTAGAATAGTAATATTATAATATTGAATTAATAATCAGTTTAACAATAATTCTAATAAACACCTATAGAATTTTTTTTTTTTCAAAATATTACAAATAATTTGTTGTGAAAAATCTTACCTGAGCTATGATTTGAACCTGAACTTCTTTTTTTCCTGCCGTGAGGTATTTTAGTCAATTCGATCATCGAGGTTAAGTTGTAAATTTAATCGTTTTTAAGAAAATATTCTAGTTTAGGATTTTTAGAGTTTTTGGAAAATTAAAAGAATCGATTGCTGTTCAAATTTTCACAGCTAATTTGTTTGCTTTGGTGTACATTTGATTTCTTAACTAAATGAAAGGCTGGAAATTTGAAATTCCCTCATCATCGTGATTGCTTGCACCAACAAATTGCGGTACTTTTTGCATAAACGTCACGCCACTCGTGGTCTTGCACGCCAATCACGCCTAGGCAGCGTAAATCGCAAATCACAGGAGCCCGCGTTCGAGGCAGTCTATGAATAAAAAATTACACTCAAAATTTTAAATATTCCAAAGGACAATAAACAAATAGAATAAACGTTGGGATTCCAGATTATTCTTTATCGTAATCATCTACATGTGGAGAAGGCTTACGCGACTTCGAGAATAATCTGGAACTCCACGTTTCCATAAAAAATTGCCGTCGAGGCATTACGCATCTTTTATCGAGTAGCTTTTGAATAACGAAATATGCTAGCATACGTCCGAACATTTGTGATTACGCATTATTTTGCTTTCACTATTCGCGAAAATTTGTAAGTCCATCGCTCGCGAATCTGTCAAATAACATCGGCATAAATCCTTCAGCTCGATAATTTAAAACCTGGCGTCTGATGGAGTCAATCCGGACCGTTCCCCCTTCCTGAACCGACCTCCGTTACAATGTATACAAGGTGATGCAGAATAACTTTATGTCTTTAAAGAGACATATTCCTGAGGTTATTCTGAAACAAGTTTTCCTTTGGCAAAAACTTGTCTGAAGCTTAATTTTTGAATTTTAAGAAGAAATATTATAGTTATCCAATAATCGGGCGCGTATAACGGAGAGGCAGGGCCGGCGCATCTCACCGTTCGATATGGGCGATTACGTGAGGCAATCGCAGTGATTAGCTGACAGATCGAACACTGTTTCCTTTCCCTCCCCCCTCACTCCCACTCACTCAAAACCACTATTCCATTCTCATTCTCATTTTTTTTTATTTATTCATCAACTTATGCGTAGACACTGAAATAATGCTAGATTTAAAAACGTTATTTAACTATTTGACGTCTTGTTTTTAATAACACTTTACGTGTAAAAAATATCTCTTTTAAGTCAAAACTAACATATTTTAAATGCGTGATTGAAAAATAAACGTGCAGAGAGAGAAAGAGAGAGAGAGAGAGAGAGAGAGAGAGACACGTATCCGATCAAGTTTGAACGTGTATACTTACTTATCATCCTGCATAGCGAACAGTCTTTATCGTTACGAAGATAAAATATCCTTATAAAATTCCCGATTTTCCTCTTCTTATCTTAAATCACATCACTTGTCACATTCACTACAATCATTTTTTTGGTCAAAAAATACTAACGTATACAAATCACTATCGTCACTTGTCACAAAGTACTATCGTCAATTACTATTAGTCACTACTAATCACGCGTGAGAATTACTCAAAAAAAGAACCACGTGTTTACACGACGACACAAAACACGTGTTTACAACAAAGAGGTTAGGTTAGGTTATTTCTTCTTTACGAGCGAGCAAGCGACTAGTTTTATTGTTCGCGTAACACTGCGTGATTGACGTTTAAATCAGAACCTGATAATTAAAAATTACAAATATTGTTGGGCCCGTGTGTCGCGCTTGTGACCGTGAACTCGAAGATTTCACGGTCATCTCAGATGAGCCCGAAACGTTGCACTCGCGGCGTGTTCACGGCTCACGTTTCTCGAGACGACTGTCTCTTGTCTCATACCAAACTCAGTCTTCCGACCGTCAAAAATCGGGATGACCTTGAAATCTTCGAGTTTACGGTCACATGCGCGACACGCGGGCGAAATAATATAAATAATTTTTTATTAATACATGTAATTTATTAAAAAATATTGCAAATGTAACATTTTTTAAAAAAGTTATGTGTATTAAAGAGTAATAAAGAATTAACATAATTTATTTAAAAATATTGCAAATGTAATATTTTTAAATAAATTATGTTGATTTTTCATTACTCATTTCTCATTAGTTTTCGTTGAAAATTGTATGAAACATATCATAAATTTCCTTGAATATTTTATTTATTTTTTACAATACCTTGCGAATTGTGTGTAAGAAAATGTTCCACGTATGAAATATTTGGTTGCCCTGAAAAGGGCAGATTAATTGCTTATTTCATTTTCTTTTTCTCACAATAGATGTTCGAAGTGGCCACCGTTCATTGCGACACAAGCTATCATGCGTCTCAATAAACTTCTTTGAGTCTTTTGTAGAATATGGTTGTTGATGTCCCAAATAGCATAATGGAGCTTGTCATTTAAATCTTCTAAATCTTCAGGAAGCTTTTTATAAATAACTTCTTTACAGTACCTCTATAGAAAAAAGTTCAATGGATTCAGACACGGCGATCTTGCATGCCAAGGTATTGGGCCATACCGGTCCATCCAACGGCCAGAAAATTGTTCGTTTAAATAGTCCGTAATAACTCTGGCATTGTGAGGTCCAGCGTCTTGTTGAAATATAATTCTGTTCCTTTCAGCAAATGGTATTTTTTTTAGGAAATCTGGAATATTTTCTGCCGAGATGTTCTTATACGATGCTCCATTCAGGATTTCTGGCAGAATAATGGGGCCCAGTATATTTGTAATTCCTGCCCAGACGTTAATTTTCGATCGGATTTAAAAATTTTTAAGTTGAGTAACTCGAGAATTTTCATCGCTTCACATATGCATGTTGTGCGAATAAACAATTCCTTCTCGTGTGAACAACGATTCATCGCTAAATATCACACGAGAAGAAAAATGCGGATCCTCGTTTACTCTTCTTAAAAAATTTTCACAGAATCTTCTTCCTCATTGATAATCTTTCTCTCGTAAATCTTGCACGCGAGTGTAATGATAAGCGTGTGATTTTTCTTTTTTTAAAATTTTTTGTATTATGGAGTAAGAGAAATTATGCTCTTGAGCAATAACTTGAATACTAGTTTCGGGCTCTTGTTCAACAGCACGAAAAAGTTTCCGCAGTAACGTTTCTCTGATTGCGTTGTCTACCACAATCATTTTTTTTTCGGCATGCTTCCGGTACAATTTCTGTGCTGCGGCAAGTATAACGTTTACTGACGAACGTCTTGCTCGATGTGGATATAATTACGCGTATCTTCTTGCAGCAACGTTAGGCTGTTCCTGGCACTCTCCATGTGCCATTATCACGTCGTAATATTCTTTGTTTGTGTATCTTGACATTTCTTCCTGATAATTCTTCCACTGATATCGTTCTGATTTGCTTCTAATAATCGAGCAATTACTGATTCACGCATCGATCGCGCACCGCATTTATACGATCTTTGCAGGGTGTCGATACTTCTCCACGTCCCTCTCCGAGAATCGATGCATGTGTCATGTACGAGGTGTGATAAAAAAGTAAGGTGACTTTTCATTTTTATACAAAAATATTCAGTTATTCATCCAAAATTATGTTATCTCCTTCAAAATAATCCCCCTCTGATACAATGCATTTGTGCCAGCGCTTTTTCCAGTCGTCAAAACGTTTCTGAAATGCACTTTTGGGTATTGCCTTGAGCTCCTCCAGCGATGCAGCTTTAATCTCCTCAATCGTCGCAAATCTTCGTCCTTTCATAGGCCTTTTCAATTTTGGGAAGAGGAAAAAGTCGCAGGGGGACAAGTCTGGTGAATACGGTGGCTGAGGCATAATGATATTATTGTTTTTGGCCAAAAAAGTACTCACTAGTAACGACGTGTGCGCAGGTGCATTATCATGGAGCAGAATTCATGAATTTTCTTTCCACACTTCCGGACGTTTTTTTCTTATTGATTCACGCAAACGCCGCATAACCTCAAGGTAATACTCCTTGTTTACCGTACGATCTTGTGGTAGGAATTCTTGATGCACAACGCCATGGAGATCAAAGAAAACTGTGAGCAAAACCTTCACATTCGAACGAACTTGGCGTGCCTTTTTCGGTCTTGGCTCTCCTGGGCTCTTCCACTGGGATGATTGGGCTTTGGCTTCGACGTCATAACCATATTCCCATGTTTCGTCACCAGTTATAACCCTTTTGAGCAGATCAGGATCATCATTGACGTCGTTCAACATGTCTTGGGCGATGTTCATGCGACGCTTCTGATCAAAATTAAGCAGTTTTGGCTGACGAATTTCGCTGACACACGTGTCATACCCAAAACATTCGTTAAAATTGATTGGCATGAGCCAAACGATATGTTAAGATCAGCTATTTCTTTAATCGTGATTCGACGATTTTTCAACACAATTTCTTTCACTTCCTGAACATTTTCGTCGGTTTTTGACGTGCTGGGGCGTCCAGAGCGAGGTTCATCGTTAACATTTTCTCGGCCCTCTTGGAATAACTTATACCATTTATAAACATTTTTTTTGCTCAAAGTTGACTCACCGTACGCCACTGTCAACATTTCAAGAGTTTTTGAACACTTAATACCATTTTTTACACAAAAATTAATACAAACTCTCTGCTCCATTATTTTCAACAGCAAAAAATCGCCGAGCACGCAAACACGAGTCTAACCTTTATGCCTCTCACATAAAAACAACACATGCTATATAGTCAAAACTGTGAACATATGATCGTGACGAGTGTACCAACACAAAAAAAAAATTTTGAAATTAGAGTGTACAGATCGCGCGAAATTCAAAAAGTCACCTTACTTTTTGATCACACCTCGTACTGGTCAACCTGATTTGCTAGTAGTGACTAATAGTAATTGACGATAGTGCTTTGTATAAAGTGACGATAGTGATTTATATGCGTTAGTATTTTTCGATCAAAAGAATAATTGTAATGAATGTGGTAAGTGATATGATTTAAGAAAAAAAGAGGAAAACCGCGAATTTCGTAAGGATATTTTATCTTCGTGAAGATAAAGGCTGATCGCTGTGCAGGATGATAAGTGAGTATACGTTCAAACTTGATTGAACACGTTTCTCTCTCTCTCTCTCTCTCTCTCTTTCTCTTTGCACATTTATTTTTAAATCACGCATTTGAAATATGCTAGTTTTTACTTAAAAGGTATATTTTTTTACACGTAAAGAATGATTAAAGACAAGATGTCAAATAACGTTTTTAAATCTAGCATTATTTCAGTGTCAATGCATGAGTTGATAAATAAATAAGAAAAGAATAAGAATGAGAATAAGATAGTGGTTTTGAGTGAGCGGGAGAGAGAGAGGGAGGAGAGAGGAAAACAGTGTTCGATCTGTCAGCTGATGAATGCGATCGCCTCACGTAATCGCCTGTATCGAATGGTGAGATGCGCCGGCCCAGTCTCACCGCTATACGCGCAAAGTTATTGGATAACTAATTTTTCTTAAAATTCAAAAATTAACCTTCGGACAAGTTTTTGCCAAAGGAAAAGTTGTTTCAAAATAATCTCAAAAATATATCTCTTCAAAGACATAAGGTTATTCTGAATCACCCTGTATAAAATTAGTTGTAAAAATTGTGATGCATCCTATGTTACAAACGGGTAGAACATTAAAAACTAAAGTAACAAAACTAAAGTCACAATAATATCCGCAAAAATAATGACACTGATTTTGTCTTAACGGAACACAGGATGCATCACAATTATGATTTCGATTGAGATAACGTGGATATTTTAGATAGTGAATCGTTCTTTTCTAAACAAAGAATCTTTCAAATGTTACAGATCCAGATATAAAAAAATAATATTTTGTAATCTGATACTGAATTTTTGCACCATGTATACATATACATTGATCTAAAATAAACTTACAATGAACACATAATGTGACTCGATCATAATATGCTGTTAGATTTTTTTAATGTCCTCTGTACCGTCTATTGATTATTATTTATTTTGAATGATTCGATAATAATGTTTTAATTTGGCTAATGTTTTCTTTACTGTCTATTGATTGTTACTTAATCAATGTTTCAATGACCGTTTTTCGATTGCTGCAATTGCGTATTTTACCTTTTATCATTTGACTTACAATTACTTATTAATAAATTACAGTATTGAACGTTATTTTAACTTGTGTTGCGGATATTCAGTTGATACAAACAAATTTGAAAAACTTGTTATCATTATAAAATTTTCTCACAGTTCCATAGTTTATCTAAAATTAAATATTCTGTGGCAAACTTAATGAATTGTCTTAGTGAGTTACTGATACATTTTATCAATTTTCTTAGAATTATATATATTCTATTTACATTATAGATTTATTAGTCGACACTGGAATGTTTAACCTCGTTGTCACTACAACGAGTTGATATTATAAAGATACATTAAACGACTCCTTCGCTATGGAGATTTAATTGAGATCTACAATTTCTGTGTATTACTTGTTGAAGATGGCTCAAAATTGTGTCGAAACGTCCATTTGTAATGAAATGGTTTGTGAAAAAGTCTGTACTTTGAACAGCAATAACTTACGCACTGAGTATCGCACCAATACTCTCATCAGCTCTGTGATTACTTTCTTTGAAAATTTCGAGAGTTAAATTTCACTGATTTCCGAAAATGTTATCGAGGGTGTTACAGCTCACCTGTAAGTTATTACCGTTTAGCGGAAGCCCTACAGCTCACTCCATAATCCATAAAGAAGATGTCTCACCGTCCGCGAACATAACTATTACTTATAGACTTTGCAGATAAATCTTTATTATGGGAGTGTTCCGCGACGCGGACATCTAGAACGTGATGATAGCACGCCACATACTCGCGGCTCATTGTCAGTTGCGTATATCGTGGCGGCCGATACTTCGAGCTGCCACAACTACAAAACGCGTAATATCAATATAAACTATTTAAAAAAATGGAAAAAAAAGGCCAAAGTGTTTGTGCGTATGCGTGTACGTGTGTGCGTGGATGCGTGCACGCACACGCCTCGAATTTTTATTTTTTCTACAAAACCTAAATGGTACTAGTTTTATATTCTCATTGAAACATCTTCTTATGTTAATCTAAATAATAATATCTTCAATTTTTCTACAAAACCCTTGAATCTGTAACGGTTATGCGCCAAGGATAATGGCTATGAGAGAAACGAGACGTTCTTGTTAGCCGAGTATATTTCAAATTAATATTCTACAATTAATTCTATAATTTTATTGCACGCGCGACATCACAGGTGATGCCAAACGATTGTAGCGAATAATCGTCGTGCGCAAGTTGCGGGAAGATAAGATATGATCTTTATAGTTGCGGGAGCTCCAATCCCGAATGAGGAAGCAAGACAGAGACAGAGCGAGGGCCACCGTGGTCATAGTCTTCAATGTAAGCCTTCAATTTCTCTTGGGCCGATCCGTACTTCGATGAGGCTTTGAACACCGAGGTAGTTATCCGACGAGGTTGCGCGCTTTGCCGGGATGTCTCATTACGGCGATACCGCGTGCTCCGGCAAGGCTCGCTGCTCCGACACGACCGCATGCTCCGATAATACCGGGTCTTTCTCCTTGTGATACCGGACGTTTCCCGTGTCGGCGACAAGTCAAAGACTCCTTGCGGTTGTCTCCACCGAGCTTCTCGTGCCGCCGCGTGGCCACACTGAATAAAAAGCTTCTCAATTGCGTAGTTCGCTTTTTACCGTTCCCTTCGGCTGATCGTTTACACTAGTCGTCTTGCGGCCATCTTCTCTTCCTCACTTTTCTCTTACGGCTTTTTTTCTTCTTCTGCCGCTTGCGGCTTTCCTTGTTTTTTTCGGCGCTCTGCCCCATTCACTCTTCCATCCCACTTGTCCCTTATCTCAGCCACGTAACTGTTGCGTCCGAGCGTCTATACCTATCTAATTATCCGCTACAGATCTTTGGAAGTCTTTCATTACCTCATTATGATAACTTTTGTCTAAACTAGAAAATTTCATTAACGGCATTTTCCGCAGAGAGCCACATTCCTAGTTTTTAAAATAAATTAATTTGTTTGCGTTGTAACCAGTGCTAGTGTATTTATCTTTATTTATATGCGTCGGGTTGAGCTTCCCTAGTAGATTGCATGCCTGCTGGCTAGGGAACTTTTAGTATAGTAGTGTGGTAAGGGAGACGCTACGTGAGAGATTGCAGAGAATCAGAATCGTTTGAGCGTCCGTCGCCATAAATCATAAGTCATAAGTCAATTAATACGTTGTAGTCAAGAGAAGTTCGGCACATTAAAGATTGTCGTTTAGATACAACGAGAGTATATTCACTTTACCCTACAGTCAACGAACATTCAGGACATAATTAAATGCCGTAAAAAATCTTTTCATCACATTTGCTCAAAACAGGATTATGAAAAATCCAACCAATCTCGTTTTTGATCAAAAGTGAACAAATGCAGCACTCAACGCGCATTAAGTTTTCTCATGTTTGTCACTTTAAAAAGAATGAAACAAATTAAATGACATCAAACTTAGCTGTTTGTGTTTCTTTCAGTATCATCTATTGGATAAGTATTTTAAGTTTACTGAAATTTTGCTCTTTCTTGATCAGGTCGGAAACTTTTCAATCTACCTTCGTATATAATGTGATACATTGTGAAATATTTTAAAATGCAAATATATATATACTTGCAAATACAATTGTATATTGAAGAGGACTATTAGTAAAATTGCATTTTACTCAAAATTAAATACAAATTTTTTTCAACAATATTGAATAAAAGAGATTTTAAGTTCTTATGTAATAATAAGTACAAAGCTTTGAAAAAATCTTGCACGATTCATATGAAAAAATTAATTGGTTAATTGAATTATCATCAGTCTGTTGTGCTTGTTTGGCCGAGCTTGAGAAGCTGGCCGAAGGAACATCAATCGATCTCACAGAAGAAGTGCAATCGGTTTTTGTTCTGTTTTGGGACGCGGAGATGTCAATAGATATTCTGAATTATTCCGCCACGATTTAATTGTACAAAGTTCCACCATTAAAGTTAGAGTTCCTTTTGTAAAAAAGTGTCTGTTCATTTCGTGTTGCACGAACAAATTGCTCCTTGCGCGAGTGAACTGTGTGCTCGTCTCGTCGAGTATAACACTTTGGGAGCTTGTCCAATTTGGGACCACAAAAGATCATGAATATTTCTGAAGATTTAACGGCAGTGACTTCTGCAAGAGAGGAGGGACGTCCTCTTTGAAAGAGAATGCGTATTCATACGCCTGCTATATCTCGACTCTCCACCGAAGCAAATTCTCTTCGGGCGGTCGCCGTAGAATTATGTCAGTTTCGTGCTGAGAGGCAAAAGTAGCGACAATGTGATGAGGAAATGCAAGCGTTGCTTTAGGACCGTAACGAGAAACTACAGCGTCTAAAGGAGTGGCTATAACAATTTTCAGGCTAGTCTTTTTCTTTTTGTCTTCCAACCGCGGAGATTTCTTGGAATTCCAGAAACGCGAGCGTCAATTTTAAATTAAAGCAGATATTTTTGACGGGAGTGTTCCACTGCGCGAATATTTTATACAATTTGAATTGATTGCGCAGGCGCGTAACTGGGAAGATTCTACGGAGACGGCCGCGTTAGTTTTGAGTTTGCGAGGAAAAGCGCGTTCAGTTCTAGACGGAATAACAGAATTAAGAGATTTAATTTATGGCAAAATTAAATCAAAACTGGAATTACGTTTTGGAGAAGATCATTTGTCTCAAACTGTAACGACCTGACTTCCGCGTACGGGCGGTGTTATTCCGATGGACGAGGACACGGGTAGATCGCCGAGAGAAGTAGACTTAGGTTGAAGGTGGACAAAATAACTCAGTTTATTTAACACGGAAACAAGTGTAGCATTCACGGACGCGGCGCGCGGACGGAGAAATGATGGTGACGCTTGGACGGACGTGACGTTAAATTTAGCTTTATGCGTGGACGGACAAAACAAAAAATTAACGCGCGGACGGACGGAACAGAAATGATATCGCTCGGACGGACGGACGCGGTGACTACGCGCGGACGGACAAAAAATTGCGAGCTATGTACAAGTAGATGATTCGGAGCCAAATTTTTCCAAACACGGAATCCCTATTTACAAGCCGGTGTGGCCTTGCGGAAAGCCGCGGCCACGGCCACGGGCGTGCGGACCCGGTGACAATACGGTTCGCGCGCGCGGTACAGCTGTACTACGCGACGTTGCAATCGCGACGCGCTGCAGTTAATACTATACCGCGGTGTTGTTGCGGCGGTGGCAACGACTCACGCCAAGATCCCTTGGTGGAGGCGCGAAAATCCACACCTCAGATCGTGAGTCGGTGCCGACAGAGAGGAGATCGGATCGTGATTTTCCGACCCACCGAGATCTCTCGGTTGAGCCCAAAGCACTTGAGCCCGTAGAGTCGGATGCGGATAGGAGGCTTGTCGCCAAGACTTCTTGACAGAACCCAAGGCACTTGAGTTTGGTTTGGAGCAGAAGGAGTACTATTTCTTACGGACGGAACAGTTCGGATAAGAAGAAGCTCCGAGTGTCGAAGTGCGGCGCTTATATAGCCAAATTTCGAGAGGAGGGGTGGTACGGGGGTACGGACGGTTTGGTAGACGGAGAGGGAATCCCTGCCACTCGAAATCGACAGCGACCGCCACTTTGGCCGCTTCTTGAGCGCGTGCGCACGGAGATGTTCTCTACGCGCGGATGCGTTTACGTACGCTACGCCGGTTGGAGATAAATTATTCGGCGCCGTGCGCCGATTGTTCGGCTGTCCGGCGGGTGTTCGGCCGGACAGAGTGGAGCGGTGGACGGTCTGAGGGGGTGGCGGAAGACGCTTTGTTACAAAACTTTTTACACGCAGTTTTCGAATCGTAGATTTTCCAAAAATTTGGAAAAGGTTTGGCTTTGTTTGGAGCGGAATTAGAACGACTTGCACGTTTAGTTTATCTGGAGTGTCTTCGGGAAGTGCGCGACAAGATTGTGCTAAATTTATTATTGCAGTATCTGATAGGTTTTTGAGACGCACTCTCCAACTTGAGGGAATCAGTTCCTTCCATTCTGTAATTAAGAGAGCGAAAGCAATTAAAACTATTTAAAAAAACGGTTTTTCTCAGAAAAGGGACAATAAAGAAGTAGAGAAAGTTTCAATTTAGGTTTTGTAATTAAAAATAGAGGAAATGAGAGAGAGTTACGGTTTTGGATTTGGAATTTTTTTTTGGAAATTGAAATTTTGTCTTGAGAAGGAGGAAAGACGTTCTTTGGTTCATTTTTCTTTCTGGAGGACATTGGATTGGGAATGATACGGGCAACGCACGGTAACGCTCGGTGGCAGAAGTCCGTAGAGCAGAAAGTCGTTGTGCTTCCCTGGAAATCCATGCCTTGGAGGACGGGTTCGGAGAATTGTCTTTTCTTTAAGAACTAAAAATGAGTTTAGTATTTCTTGGAATCTCTTTGTTTAGCATAGTGAGTTGGGATCGCAGCAAAAAGTATTTCAGTTTCTCGAAGCAGAAGCCTGGAAAAAGGCAGAAAGTCGTCATTTTTGTTTGATATTGCTCAAGACGGTGCTTGGTAACCTGTGGCAGGAACCTAGGGTAGAACAGAAAGTCGTCGAGTAGATTGTAATTGCAGACGCGAACAATGCTCGGTAACCTGTGGTAGGAGGCCAGGGTAGAGCAGGAAGTTGTCGAGCTTCTCTAGAAATCGTCACCTTGTGAGATGAATTCTAAAGATTGTTCTTTCGTCAGAAACTGAGAGTAAACTTCTATTCTTTTTCTTCTGGATTGCAGAGGACGGCGCCCGAAAACTTGAGGCAAGATCTCAGGGTAGAGCAGAAAGTCGTCAGATGCAGGAAAATTTTATCTTAAAATTTGTTCAAGATATAAGGGAGAAGTGTTATTGATTTTAAAATTTTTTCTTGCAGGGTAATGTTATTTAGAATTGAGTACTCGTCGGATTTTGTTTTTCGTTTCAGTTCTAAGGCTTGTTTGAGACAATGTTCTTTGTGTGGAGAATCGCCATAGTACTTCTTTTTAAGAAGACCGCCTCACCCCGGTTTTTGATTCGAGGTTTTCTTGTGGGCCTAAGGACGAATGCCAAGGCGAAGACTTGGGATGTCTTTTAGGCGTTGGGTTATTTCCTCCCTTGTCTGAAGAATAAAAGAACAACAAAATCACAAGGCACAAGATTAAAAAGTGCAAATTAAAATTTGTTTAAAAAAGCCTGGAAGTTTGTTGTCGGGTCGACAACTTTTAAAAAGGGGGGCAGTGTTGTGTTCGTTCGGCCGGGCTTGAAAAGCTAAACAAAGGAAGATTAATTGATCTGACAGAAGAAGCACAGCTGGTTTTTGTTTTGTTTCGGGACGTGGAGCGCTCAATAGATATTCTAAATTATTCGGCCACAATTTAATTATACAAAGTTCTACCATTAAAGTTAGAGTTTCTTTTGTAAAAGAGTGTCTGTTCATTTTGTGTCGCGCGAACGAATGTCCTTGCGCGAGTGAACTGTGTGCTCGTTTCGTCGAGTATAACAAGTCCTATCTGAAAAAGTCTATGTTAAATCAATAGTCAAAGTTTATTATTGACGCTTTTCCGTAATGCTAATTGGTTTTCACGGTGTACTTACTTTGTGAGCTACTGTCATCGTAGAAATCGCGTTTTGACAGTTATCAAGAATTATGTGGGTATCAAATAAATTTGTAATTTATAATATCAAAAACTGTGTATCGCGCGTCTGTTTTGCTAGTATATTAAAAATTAAAAAAGAATGACTGATAACATTTTTTTATTCAAACCTCTCAGGGTTTTTTGATATGGAAAAATAAGAACAAACCTATTCATTGCGTGTTAAAAAAAACACTCTAAGTATACTTAAGAATATGATTCTATTACAAAATTGTATCACAGTTATGATTTGTAATCACATATAAGTGGTTCTTATTGATTGTGAATAATGATTAATTATGCAACGTTTTGTCCGGATGGATAGTACGTGTAGTGCGTTCTCCTGCGCAAGCATTAACAGGCAATTTTAAAAGCTAGACAAAGCGCACGTGTGTCGCGCCTCCGCCGCGCGCGCGGGCCTCCGTCGCGCGTGCGCTTCATTGTTTTCCTGTTATGCACAACGTTAACAGTGGGTTTAGTTTTCGATCCTTTCTAATAATAATTTACACTAGCCAGATGGGTAAATCCAATCACAAATAAAGGGAGAGAAAGAAGTCCGAGTCTAGGGACCGTTTTGCAGGATTAGAAGATAAGTTATCGCATCGTATCGAGATTTTATTCAGAAGTGAGGTTAGGGTTTTCCGCGGCCCTTTCTCTTTGTCATTTTCGCAGTCGGAACAGACGTTCCAGGAGGTTCCGAGAAGTAAGCGACGAAGAGACTTCAAGAATCAGCACGAAGGATGAGGACGACAATCGTTCGGAAGCCATCTCGATAGTTCGAAAGAGGCTAAAAGATCCACACGTCTCAAGTGTGTATGACATCCCAGTTCCGTATACCGGACAGAGGGGTTGACACAACATTTTCCGACAAATCGGAATACTCCCTCGTCTTTCGCAGCAACGGTGATTAACCCTTCGACGGAAGAATCACCTTCTTTGCCTCCCCCAGCAAATGCTGCGGCCCCGGTTTCCACGGGGTCTGACGAGGTGTCGATGGATCTTTTTAGAGATTTGTTTGGGCCCAATTCAGAGGCAACGGACTTCCGACCCTGGAACGATATTGTCAACCAGAAATGGACAGACCTTACCCGTAAGAATCTTCCTACAGATCAGCGGGAAGTCTTACTTAAGAAGATCTCTCCCCCCGAAGATTTTGTTTTCCTCAAGACTACCAAACTCAACCTTAAATGTAAATCAGCATTGAAAAACAATGCCATAATTAAAAGGGACGAGTACAGCTGCTTAAACCAGAATCAAGCAGGTACCGCCTTGTTCGTCTTAAGAGAAGCAATCTCTGATCTTCTCAGACCGGAAATGGAACAATCTTTCAATTCGGACGTTCGAATGGCAATTAGTAAGATCGCCGACGGCACTCAGCTCTTAGCGGATTTTTTCTTTCGCCTCTCTTTGTCAAGGAGAGCCATGATTAAACCAGCTTTTAACACCTTGGCCAAATCCATTGCGGACGCCATTCCAGCGGACAACTTTTTGTTTGGCTCTTCTTTTGGCAAGGAAATAAAAAAGGCAACAACAATAGAGAAATCGGCCAGGGACATTGTTAATACACCCTTGACGATCTTCAAGAGAGTGCAACAACAGATTAAATTATCGGTACAGACGGTTCCATCCAGGTCGGGAAATTCCCGAGCCCCTTCTTCGAAAACGAAACCGTCGGCGACAAGGAGAACAGGGACGTCGAGCAGCAATCGCTGATCATCGGACTATCACAGATCGAGGTCCAGGAGGCGTTAGTTGGCAGCCAGGTAAATATTGCTGGCAGGCTAAACTCTTTTATATCGAAATGGATGGAAATTACTACTGATCCAATAATTTTGCAAGCAATCTGCGGATACAAACTGCCCTTTAAACGCCACCCCCTTTTCCAGACATCCGAGCCGTCAGTCTACCTTTCAGAGGCAGAAATTTCAGTATGCCATCAGGAAGTCGCCAGGCTCTGCCGCAAGGGTGCGATAAAGCCGGTGTCAGACTGTGAGGGCTAATTTCTGTCGTCCTTTTTTGTAGTCAAGAAACCTTCCGGGGGTTGGAGATTTATTCTTAATTTAAGGGGCCTCAATAAATTTATTATCGCCCCTCATTTCAAAATGGAAAATTGGAAGACGGTAATCCGTTTCCTTTCTCCAGACGATTTCCTCGCCTCGGTCGATTCGCAGGATGCCTACCATCTTGTACCAGTCTGCCCGGAACACAGAAAATTTCTCTGATTTAGATTTTAAAATTAGCTTTTCTAAGTCAGAGTTCTTCCATTTGACCTTGCTTCGGCTATATTTTCACAAAACTTTTAAAGCCTGTAGTATCATTTTTGAGAGAGAAGGGTTTCCTGTTAGTCATCTATCTGGACGACTTTTTTTTCTTACACCGTCTCACGCGGCATGTGTGCAAAATATTTCTGCAACCATAGAACTTCTGGTTTCTTTGGGATTTTTAATTAACGAACAAAAAAGTGTTCTTTTTCCACCGAAATCCTGTCGGTTTTTAGGTCTCATATTTAATTTAGAAACAGCTCTTCATTTTTATACCGTTGGACAAAAGAAACAACCTTTTACAATCAACTCTTTATTTTTTAAATTAACTCTTGCAGGATTCGACGTTTTGTTAGCTACATCGGATCTCTGATTTCAATTTGCCCAGCGGTACAATATGAAATTCTACACACCAAGAGAGTGGAAAGAGCAAAATTTCTAACTCTCGTGGTTGTAGAGGAAAATTTCGAGGCCCGTATGGTCCTGCCGGAATCAATCAGAGAGGATCTATGGTGGTGGCAAGCGGTCTTTGAAGAAGACCACCTAACTTTTCCCGGTGTAACCGGGAATCTCGCTCAGGTTGTTTCAGCTTGGAGATTTTTATAGACGCCTCTCTAACGGTCTGGGGATCTATTTTGGATGAATCTCGCACCCATAGGTTTTGGTTAGCAAAGGACAGTCAAAACCACATCAATTTCTTAGAACTCCTTTCCGTCTTTCACGCTTTAAGATATTTTGCATTTCATCTAAGAAATTGTAATCTTCTTATAAAACTGGATAACTCCACCGCTCTTTCATACATTAATCAAATGAGGTCAATTAGGTTTCCCCATCTATCGGAGATTGCCCGCAAAATTCGTAAATGACGCGCAGAACGTAATTTATTTATTTATGCCTCATATATTCCATCAGCCCAGAATTTGGAGGCAGATGCAGAATCACGCGTTGTCTCAAAAGAGACGGAATAGTCCTTGAGCCGAGATTCTTTCGACAAGATCGAGTCCTTTCTAGGTCCTTTCAATATCGATTTATTTGCTTCATCAATAAATGCAAAATGCCCACGATTTGTTTCCTAGGTTCCAGATCTACTAACTTTTATAGTGGATGCATTCTAAATAAATTGAAGTGAATTCCGCTTTTTTGCATTTCTTCCTTTCGCGCTAATTCTGCGAGTTCTTTGACAAATTATTACGGACAGAGCGGAAAGAGTTATAGTGATTCCTTAGTGACCCGCACAGTCTTGGTTCCCACTATTTATCCGTCTTACTATCGATTAACCGGTCTACCTCGAGCCGAACATTAATATGTTATAATCCCCTTTCAAGGAGATTTATCCGGCATGGGACAGGATAACCCTGGCAGCTGTAAGATTATCCGCTAGGCTTTCATAGCCAAGGGTACACAAGCATCGGCGATGGAGGTAACACTTGCGTCCATCACGCAAGCCAAGAAAACCCAACACTCCAAGCCGATTAAACTTTGGTAGCTTTATTGTAAACAAAACCAAATCGACTGCTTCTGCCCATCGCTTTCGGCAGTTTTAGAATTTTTATCAGTATCAGCTGCCGGCAGTTGATTCTACTCAAGCGTAAATACGGCTCACTCGGCCATTTCCTTACTTTCGGTGATCAAGATAGGCTCTCACCCACTTGTAAAGAAATTCTTCAGGGGAATTGCGGCATTAAAGCCGCAACGTCCACGCTTTGACTTTATCTGGGATACGGCCCCGGTAATTGCCCGCTTGGTTTCTCTATACCCCCACGAAAATCTCTCGCTAGAAATACTCTCAAAGAAGCTTGTAATCTTGCTCACACTCACATCTGCTCAAAGGTTGCAGACATTGGCAGCAATACAAATTTCGAATATTCATAAATTAGTTCGTGCTCTTTTGTGTAAAAACAATCATCAATCATTAAAAAGGTCCAATAAGAGCGAAAATAGATAAGATGTCAATAAAATTCTATAATTTGATATTTACATAAATGAAAAACGCTAGACGTTTCGGGCTAACTTGCCCTTTATCAACATAAAATTATTTACATAATTAAAACGTTCGCGGTGCGAATGGGAACGCAATAGTTGGAACGTTGATGTGATGTCGTCCGTATAATGTCATATCTAATAGTTAGATGAAAACGAGAGCTTCGTAAAGACGTATCGTTACATGTATCGTTATCCTAATTAACATAGATTTAGTAAAAAAAAAAAAAAAACTTAAAGAAAAAACGCGATCTGATCAGAGAAGAAAAAAGTAAGAACTTATATGAGATATGTGTGTATACAGAGTGATTCAGAATAACCAGTTGTCTTTTAAGGGACGAATTGCTCGAATTCTAAGACGATTTTTGCTTGCCAAAAATTTGTCAGACGCTTAGATTTTGAAATATCAGCCGATTAAGTTAGCGTATCACGGGTCGAATACAGATGGTACGCAGGGGCGGCGCACTCACCGTTACGCACGGGTGTGTCGTGAAGTGCCTGCTGCGCCTAGCTGATACAACACACAAGTCTTCCTCCCCTCTCACTCTCTCATTCTCTCTCTCTCTCTCTATCTGTCACATCACAATGCTTTAATTTAAAAATGTAATTAATTTTCTTCTTAATTTTAATGATTTTAATAAGAGAAGTGCCAGGAAATTCTTTGTACAGTCGAAGAATCGAACAAAGAATTGCACGAAATCTACAAAAGTATTTACATCTTGATTTTGTAGAAACAGTAATACTTTTTTTGTCACAGAGAGAGAAAGAAAAAGAAGGGGGGGGGAGAGAGAGCGAGCGTGCGTGCTTGCATGAACAAGTTTGGACACGCATTTACTTACGTATTATTCTGTACAGCGATCAATTAGTTGTCTCCACGATGAGACAAACCAAAGTTTCATTGATCCTCTCGTAAATTATCACTTTAATATCATAATACACAATTCATTCACTTGATTGATAAAACTTGAGTAACTTTAATTAACGATCACTTCGAGTAACGATCACTGTAAATAATTATTAGTCATTCGGCGTACGAAAATATGTAGCTCGATAAAACTCGTGTTTACGCGCAACGAACAGACAACACGTGTTTACTCGACAACAGGAAAGAGCCGACTGATTTTATGGGTTACGTTATGATCAAATATGAATGCGTGATTGGTCGAACAGAAGTTAGAACGCGGCAATTTAAAAGTAAAGTAGTGATTAATATTGTTTTTAATAATAAAATTTATTGAAAAATATTTTTCTATTTATTTTATTAAAATTATTTTTTTATATCAAAGATTCTACACTGAGAAAAAAAGTTACTGAATTTTAATAAATATTTGTTTGAATACTTGCAATTACATAATTTATTAAATGTAATTAAATATTTCTTTAATACAAGAATCACTAATGTAATTTAACTATCATTTTTTTACTGAACAAATATTTACTTACATTACATATTAATAAATGGTGTCATTGCAAGTATTCAAATTAATTTTTTTCTCAGTGTAATAATTTGTTATAACCAAAAGAATGTTCCTCGAAATAAATCATTTGGTTGCCCTGAAAAGGGCAGATTAATTCTCTTCAAAGAGTTTTTTTTTATAACAAGTGTTCGAAGTGACCACCGTTCATCGTGATGCAGGCTCTCATGCGTCTTAACAAATTTTCTTGCATCCTTTCCAAAACATCTTCTTCAATAGTCCAAATTGCATAATGGAGTTTGTTGTTTAACTCTTCTACGTTTTCAGGAAGCTTCCTGTAAATGACTTCTTTGCAATGTCCCCATAAAAAGAAATCTAATGGATTAAGATCCGGAGATCTAACGGGCCAACGTATTGGTCCATAACGACCCATCCATCTGTCAGAAAATTGTTCGTTTAAAAAATTTGTGACCACTGAGGCATTATGTAGTCCGGCACCGTCTTCCGGTAATATTATTTTGTTTCTATCTGCTAATGGCACATCTTTCAAAAAATCGGGAAGATTATCCGATAAAAATTCAACGTATGATGCGCCATTTAAGATGTCCGGAAGAATTACCGGATCCAATATCGTGGTGCCGAAGATTCCGGCCCAAACATTACAGTTCCATCTAACTTGAAAATTCCTGAGTCGAGTAACGTAAGGATTTTTGTCATTCCACGCGTGTATGTTGTGACAATTGAAAATTCCATCTCGAATGAACAGCGAATCATCGCTGAATATCACTCGAGAAGGAAACTCTGGATCATCCTCTACTCTCCTCAGGAAATTTTCGCAAAATGCTCTTCTTCGAGGATAGTTCTCCACTCGCAAATTTTGCACGCTGGTATAGTGATAAGCGTGAAGTTTTTTGTTTTTTAATATTCGCTGAATTGTGGAGTAAGACAATCCGTCTTGGCGAGCAGTAACCCGAATACTAGTTTCAGGTTGCTGTTTGACATCACGAAGAACTGTCTCCACATTTCGCAAATTTTTTGCATTGCGATTTCTGCCACAGTCTTTCTTCTGTGATAGCACGCTACCAGTTTAGTGAAACACCTCGCGCGATGTTTCAATTTGCCGCGGAGGCACTGGGGGGTAGGCGCAGACGCTGACCCGCCGCGAAGATTGTATAAATAGGAAAAATCACGATCGATGCATCACTCAATAATGCTTCGATTGTTAGGAGCGTTAAGAAGATCGCTAAGAAGACGATACGGCAGGATTTACCGTCGCAGAATACTACGACATGATGATGGTCCTTGGAGAATGTCAGAGGCTACCTTACGTGGCTTCAAGGAGATATAAAGAATTATATTTGGATAGGCCGAGACATCCCTCGGGCAGCGTTATACTTGCAACAGCTCAACGGTTCCATGAAACCGGTAGCGTGTTACCACAAAAGAAAGATTGTGGCAGAAATTGCAATGCAAAAAATTTGCGAAATGTGGAGACAGTTCTTCGTGATGTCGAACAGCAACCTGAAACTAGTATTCGGGTTATTGCTCGCGAACACGGATTGTCTTACTCCACAATTCAGCGAATATTAAAAGACAAAAACTTCACGCTTATCACTATACTAGCGTGCAAGATTTGCGAGAGGAGAACTATCCTCGAAGAAGAGCATTTTGCGAAAATTTCCTGAGGAGAGTAGAGGATGATCCGGAATTTCCTTCTCGAGTGATATTCAGCGATAAGTCGCTGTTCACTCGAGATAGAATTTTCAATTGTCACAACATACAGTGGAATGACGAAAATCTTCACGTTATTCGACTCAGGAATTTTCAAGTTAGATAGAAATGTAATGTTTGGGCCGGAATCTTCGGCACCACTATATTGGGTCCGGTAATTCTTCCGGAAATCTTAAATGGAGCATCGTACGTTGAATTTTTATCGGAAAATCTTCCCGATTTTTTGGAAGATGTGCCATTAGCAGATAGAAACAAAATAATATTCCAGTAAGATAGTGCTGGACCACATAATGCCCGAGTGGTTACAAATTTTTTAAATAAACAATTTTCTGACACATGGATGGGTCGTTATGGACCAATACGTTGGCCCGCTAGATCTCCGGATCTTAATCCATTAGATTTCTTTTTATGGGAACATTGCAAAGAAATCATTTACTGGAAGCTTCCTGAAAACGTAGAATAGTTAAACAACAAACTCCATGATGCAATTTGGACTGTTGAAGAAGATGTTCTGGAAAGGACGCAAGAAAATTTGTTAAGACGCATGAGAGCCTGCATCACGATGGACGGTGGTCACTTTGAGCACTTGTTATAAAGAAAACTCTTCGAAGAGAATTAATCTGCCCTTTTCAGGGCAACCAAATAATTTATTTCGTGGAACAATCTTTTGGTTTTAACAACTTATTACACTGAGAAAAAAATTTATTTGAATACTTGCAATGACACAATTTATTAAATGTAAATAAATATTTATTCAGTAAAAAAATAATAGTTAAATTACATTAGTGAATGTTGTATTAAAGAAATATTTAACTACATTTAATAAATTATGTCATTGCAAGTATTCAAACAAATATTTGTTAAAATTCAGTAACTTTTTTTCTCAGTGTAGAAACTCTTGATAAAAAAATAATTTCAATAAAATAAATAGAAAAATATTTTTCAATAAATTTTATTATTAAAAACAATATTAATCACTACTTTACTTTTAAATTGCCGCATTCTAACTTCTGTTCGATCAATCACGCATTTATATTTGATCATAACGTAACCCATAAAATCAGTCGGCTCTTTCCTGTTGTCGAGTAAACTGTTGTCTGTTCGTCGCGCGTAAACACGAGTTTTATCGAGCTACATATTTTTGCACGCCAAATGAGTAATAATTATTTGCAGTGATCGTTACTCGAAGTGATCGTTAATTAGTTATTCAAGTTTTATCGATCAAGTGAATGAATTGTATATTATGATACTAAAGTGATAATTTACGAGAGGATCAAAGAAACTTTGGTCTATCTCATCGTGGAGACAACTAATTGATCGCTGTACAGAGTAATACGTATGTAAATGTATGTCCAAACTTGTTCATGCAAGCACGCGCGCTTGCTCTCTCTCTCTCTCTCTCTCTCTCTCTCTCTCTCTCTCTGTGACAAAAAAAGTATTTCTGTTTCTAAAAACTCAAGATGTAAATACTTTTGTAGATTTCGTGCAATTCTGTGTTCGATTCTTCGACTGTACAAAGAATTTCCTGGCACTTCTCTAATTAAAATCATTAAAATTAAGAATAAAATTAATTACATTTTTAAGTTAAAGCTAGCATTGTGATGTGTAGTAAGATAGAAAGAAAGAGAGAGAGAGGGAGAGAGGGAGAGAGAGAGTGAGAGAGAGAGAGAGAGTGAGAGAGTGAGAGGGGAGAAAGACTTGTGTGTTGTATCAGCTGAGCACAGCAGGCACCTCACGACACATCCGCGCGTAACGTTGAGTGCGCCGCCCCTGCGTACCATCTGTATTCGGCCCGTGATACGCTAACTTAATCGGCTGATATTTCAAAATCTAAGCGTCTGACAAATTTTTGGCAAAGAAAAAATCGTCTTAGAATTTGACCAGCAATACGTCCCTTGAAAGACAATGGGTTATTCTGAATCATCCAGTATAATAAGATGTTTTATCCATGGTCAAAGTTTTTCAATTTCACGGAGCACATGACAAACGAACCTTCTCCGAGGGGAGATATAGCAGAAATGAATTTAAGTATCGGTTTCGAAATCTTGTAAATGTATTGAAGTGTGTATGTGACTTTCGAATAGATTGTTGTGGTGTTGAGAGCTTATTATTC
Organism: Solenopsis invicta; assembly: GCF_016802725.1. Lineage (NCBI taxonomy): Eukaryota > Metazoa > Arthropoda > Insecta > Hymenoptera > Formicidae > Solenopsis > Solenopsis invicta. The sequence continues at coordinate 8,485,927 of NC_052668.1, forward strand.
TTATTGTGCAAACTTTATGAGAACATTAGAATTAGCTTTATCAAGAAATTCAGTATTTTTTATTGAGTTAATGCTATTCTTTTGTTCTTTTATATGTATCATCTCGGAGACAAATCGTTTGTGATGATTAGTTTCTCTGTCTAAAATCCTTACGTGTTCCCAGTCGAAAGTGTGATTACATGCAATTATGTGTGCGGAAACTACAGAATGTTTGTCGGGGTCTAAATTGATATTCTTCCGTTGTTTTTTTATACGTGTCTTTAATTGTCTTTTAGACTGACCGACATATGTGGCGTCGCAATTTTTACAACATATTTTATAAACTATATTGTTGTTTTTAGTAAGCGGGATATTATCTTTATGAACTTTTACATTGTTGTTTAATTTGTTGAGACAGCGGTAACCTGTCGAATGATTATGACCTAGTTCATTATTTATTGCATCTGTAGTGTACGGTATGTAAAGAAAAATTAGACAAGAGATAGTTGTTTTTTTTATCATCATTGGGATTGTCGTCCATTTCATTACTTGCGCTATGTATCCCATTGTTGATCAATTTTTTGATTCTACGGTTAATTTCGATAAAGATGGTATCAAAAGGGTATCCGTTGTCAGTTAGGATTTGAATACATTTCTCAAGATTTTTCTTATGATGTATAGGATGTGATAGAAGTAATGCGCGGTCGATTAAGTTATAAATTACTCCTATTTTTTGGCAAAGCGGGTGATTTGAAAAGAAAGAGAGTGTACGTCCCGAGAAAGTATTCTTTTGGAACCAGTCGATTATGATGCGATTGTTTTGAACTTGTAATAGTAAGTCTAAAAAACTGAGAGAATGGTTAGTTTCTTTTTTGCATGTGAATTTTATGCGATCATGTAGTTTGTTAAAAGTTTCAAGAATTTTTTCTATATTTGTTTCTGGAGCGACAAGGAAAATGTCATCGGAGTGAATTTTAGACAGAGAAACTAATCATCACAAACGACTTGTCTTCGAGATGATACATATAAAAGAACAAAAGAATAGCATTAACTTAATGAAAGATACTGAATTTCTTGATAAATCTTATTCTAACGTTCTCGTAAAGTTTGCACAATAAGAATAATAACCTCTCAATACCACAACAATCTATTCGAAAGTCACATACACACTTCAATACATTTACAAGATTTTGAAACCGATACTTAAACTCATTTCTGCTATATCTTCCCTCGGAGACGGTTTGTTTGTCATGTGCTCCGTGAATTTGAAAAACTTTGACCATGGATAAGACATCTTATTATATACACACATATATCATGTAAGTTCTTACTTTTTTCTTCTCTGATCGGATCACGTTTTTTCTTTAAGTTTTTTTTTTACTAAATCTATGTTAATTAGGATAACGATACATGTAACCGTCTTTACGAAGCTCTCGTTTTCATCCAACTATTAGAGATGACATTATACGGACGACATCACATCAACGTTCCAACTATTGCGTTCCCATTCGCACCGCGAACGTTTTAATTATGTAAATAATTTTATGTTGATAAGGAGCAAGTTAGCCCGAAATGTCCAGCGTTTTTCATTTATGTAAATATCGAATTATAGAATTTTATTGACATCTTATCTATTTTGCTCTTATTGGACCTTTTTAATGATTGAAAATTTTGAATATCTCCTTTACGGACTCTTTGGTGGGAGGGTTCCGCTAGCGCACATCCCGATAACCCACTAACCAATCATCTTGACTTATCTAACCCAACCTACGGAAAATCTCTAGGCATCTGCCATTGTGAGTGGTTTGTGTGCTATCGGGACCCGCCGCTCTTTGGTTATTAAAATCCCAGCAAGGATCAAAACATCCGGAATCGGAAAATATCAATCCTTGCTTGTGTTTAAACCTTTTGTAGAAAAACCGGAGCTATGCCTTTTTTCCATTGTCAAATCATATCTGGACCACACACAGAGTCTCAGATGGGGAGAAGTAGATTCTCTTTTTGTCTTTACTCGACCACCGCATAAACTGGTCACTTCCCAATTCTTGGGTCGGTGAGTTAAGACCAAACTAGCAGCTGCGGGCATAGATACCTCCATTTTCTCGGCCCACTCAACCTGCCATGCGTCGACCTCTCAAGCGGCCAGCAAGGGCATTAGCTTGCAGAAAATTTGTAGGACTACTGGCTGGACTAGTTCCTCCAAAGTCTTTCCGCGCTTCTATAAGCGTCCGATAGTTAGCGAACCGGCCTTTCAGGCATCTATTCCTAATCCTATATAAGAATTTCTATTAAAAGTATTGTTAACTGAAAAATGTTCAAGATATAACATATTCTTTTTGTAACACACAACATCAAACCTTGGCTAAATAAATCTGAGGTTTTAAATATCTACACTTATTATCCATCCCGACGAAACGTTGCATAATTAAGAAGTTGAACAAACTTACCTAAGTGAAGTTCGACTGTAATTATGTTGTCTCTTCCAGATGGATAACTGCTTCCCTTCCCAACCCTTCTTTCAGATTTGTAGCTTTAAAAATATGGTAGCGCGACACATGCGCGCTTTGTCTAGCTTTTAAAATCGCTTATTAATGCTTGCGCAGGGGAACGCACTACATGTATTATCCAGACGAGACAGCATAATTACAGTCAAGTTTTACTTAAGTAAGTTTGTTCAACTTCTTAATCAAATATCATTGATTGATTAAAAAAATCAACTTTAAATTAATTTAATTATTAATCATTTAATCATTTAAGTATTAATCACATATTTAAGAAAATGTTCCATGTATGTATATTGTACATTATTCTGATTTTTAAAATTCATTGTTATTTAATTTGAAAATATTTATTCGGAATATTTGTATTCAATCAAGATTCTAATATGCGATCAACGCACGACTATTGAATAGATAATAAAGAACTAAAATGACGATAAAAGTAACAGTTGAATTTGTTACTGTAAAAATGTAACGACGTTACCGTTACCATTACAGACTATAAAAAAGTAACCAAAAGTAATGAAAACGATACGGGTGTTACAAGTAACGTGTTACTTCCCAACCCTAAGATTAATAATAATCGGTTATATAATAATTAGTAATAACAAGTGATAATTAGAAAGGATTAATTCTCATCTTCTTTTCAGTGAGTTCACCGCAAGGAAACGAGTCCCAACATGAAAAGTCGATCCGAAAGCATCTGAAGGAATTTGTGAACATATCAATTTGGAAAAAAAAGCGATATGTTGTGTGGGCTAGTTCTATTCCTCTTGCTCTATTTGGGTAAGTCGATTATTTTTGCGTAATCATTAGGCTTAATTATTGTAGTCAATTTACGATTGTAAATAAGATTTATCTCGGTTTGTGATGTATAAATACAGTAACGTCTGAAACAAGATATACAATTTCCAATAAATCACTCATAATCACATAAACAGCTACATCACGATTAAAATAGATAATCCCAAAAATTACTATAATCGAAATATAATTCTAATCTGATTATTTTCTAAAATCTTTTTTGAAACGTTTCAAGAGTATATTAATCGTGAATGCTCAGCTGTCTTTCAAAATATCTCAAATATTCAATACGCACAAGATTTTCTCACATTTTACAAAAAGTTGAGTACAAAAAAGAATCATTAAAAATTTTGAAAGAACTTATACGAATTAAGTACAATAATTTTGATATTTTTTTCTTTTTTTAGTTAGCTATTTTAAAGTTAAAAAACATTTTATAAGAAATGAGTTTCTTACAAGAAGTTCGATATTATTGCAAGAAATCATCGTACTAATTTTTTTTAAATACAATTTTTTAAAAATCTATTTTAAAATAATTTTTTTATTAATTTCTATTAATGATGTATGAGCTGCAGCACTTCAAAGTAAGAAAAAATGTTGCAAAAATACAAATTTTTTAATTCATATAATTTAAAAACAAAATATTGTAGATACAAAACTAAAAGACAATTTAAAGTCTCATATTTCTTCTTTAAAAGAGTTTTTTTAACCTACTTTCTTCGTTTTTTTCATAAAGAATTTAATTTTTATGAAAGCTGAGAAAATCTTATGTATATTAAAACTTTTGAGCGTATACATTGGAAAAAGATTTGTTGCATTATTTAGAAATCTGGTAGATTCAACCAATACGTCTGTTCAAAAACGATCGAATCGGAGATCTTGTAGAAATTACGAAATTATAGTAAAATCAAACGTTCTGATTATAAAATTTCAAGTCCTATTAGAATAATCAGAAATTCTGTTTGATTTTGCCAAAAACAATCATATAAGTTTTGTTAATATAATCAGTAGTAGTGTAACTACCAAGGGTGCTGCGGGCCCCGGGTCCAAAAATTGTTGGGACTTTTAAAACTTAATTTTATTTTAATTACATTGTTTATTTGTTTTGACATTCTCTAAGTCGTTTCCCGTAAATCTCTAAATCGAAAAAATATAACTAACGCAAAAGTATTAAAAACACCTGTTTTAAAAAGTTTAATTATGAATAAAGGTATAGTACAAATTAATACCGTGAGAGCCAACACAAAATGCTCGTGTGTAAAAGTTTATATACTTAACAATTACTATCATATATCATTACAAACGTTTCGATTCCATACTGCAGCATTTCGACTGCCAACTTTTGTTAACTGTGCTACATAAGACTGATGATCAACCAATAACTATACACTGAAGATGACCCAAACCATGGAATCGAAACTAGGGCTGTTACTTTTAACTTTGAAGATTCGAAGCTTCAAAGTTAAGTTCGATCTTTCGAAGTTTAAGGCGTCTTCGAAGCTTTGAAACTTCAAAGAAACTTTAAATTTTGAAACTTTGAAGTTTCGAAAAATACGTTTGTACAAATTAAAAGATTAGTGCAATTATATTATGTTTTAAAGACTTACATTATATAACATATAGGTACATTTATTGCGTGTCCGCCCTGTGAAAGCGATTTTTATCGATTCATGCAAGGCGATTGATGAACGCGACAGATGAAAATCGTTCCCTGCCAACGGGCGTGTTAGTTTAGAGTGACGCGGAACTGTATATGGACGTTTGTTTTGTCTTGGCGATCTTTCTAATTGTAAAGAGAGAGCTATTAATAAAGTTCGGAGTTGCCTTTGCAAAAGAGTGTCAAGTCATTTCTGTGTCGCGCGTTCGTTCTTTTTCGTTGTGACCGGTGAGCTTGTTTCGCTTTCGGAGCATAACAATTCTTTAAAAAAGTATATTTCAGCTTGTTTTCAATTGCACCGTAACATTGAAAGAAGATTTGCGAATGACGAAAATATATTTTTCAAGAAATAAAATAAACGTAAAAGTATTTCTTTATTGAAACTATATCTAATAAAAATACATGGCTTTACTTTAACAGAAACTTATTTTATTGAAAAATAAAAACGTTTGTCCAAATATTTTCAGAAACAAGACAGTTTCGTTGTAGCGAAACAATATTACCTGCAGTTGAGAAAATTTTCGCCGATGCGACGGATGTCGCAGGAATACATAAATACTCTTTTGCCAACTGAGCCAGTTGTGGAAATATTTTTTCGATTTTCACCATTGAATACAACGTCATCAACACTAATATCTCAGTTCGTGGGGAACAAACGTGTTTTTCAAAACTTCGTAGCTTCGAAGTTAATTTCGAACTTCGAAGATTTTAATATCGCATTTTCGAATCTTTAAAGCTTCAAAATTCAAATATTGAAGCTTTCGAAGCAAATCACCAGCCCTAATCGAAACGTTTGTAATGATATGTAATAGTAATTATTAATTATATTGATTCTTACACATGAGTGTCTTGTGTTGGCTTTCACGGCACTGATTCGTATCTCGATTTACATCTTCAGAGCCTTACTTATTTTAATTTTAATTATAAAGTTTTCTCAAAAATTTATGACATTAATTGAAGAACAGCTTGAACAGTCTACTTCAAAACTAGGTTTAAAGTATTCAGATGATTGGTTAGTAAAACTTATTCAGTTAAAAATTTTATTTGAAAAGAAACTTAAATCAGTATATGATCTAATTTTTTAATAGTAAAAAATCATCTACTAACTGTGAATTTTTCCAATCACTGTATAATTTGTATATTGTTTTTCACTCTTTCTGTGACAATTTTTTACGCAGAATGAACATTTTCCAAATTAAAAATTATTAAAAATTATCTAAGAAGCACCATGTCTCAACATCACTTGTCAAATCTAAGTATTATATCTATCAAAAAACGTAGGGCAAAGAATTTTAGTACAGACGAAATAACTCAATTGTTCACTAACGCAAAATCGAGAAGGAAACTGTAAAACACGATTATGTTATTTTTTTTTCTCTAAACTTAAAACTATAATTTATTAGGGTAAAGTCGGTATTTACGCCGCGCTGGGATGTACGCCGCAGAAGTTAGAAAAAAAGAGAAGAAATAAAGATAGTTTGCTCACAACCATTTTGTGCCTTCATGGTATATTAGCATTGTGTTGTAATTTCAGATCTTTATTGTTAATATTAATCAAAATATCGTGAGTTGAATTGATCTTTTCATGCAAACGTAGCGCGATCGTCTATTACGATCTACATCAAATGATCACTATAGGAAATGTAAAAGGCATAATAATTATTTCATGATATGTAATGCAATACTATAGGACGGAATACAAGCAAGATACAAATGCATAACTCTTGTATTCTTTATTTACTATGATACCTTGTATATCTCACTTGTTTAGGATATACAGCATTTTCAGCGAGCGGTTTTTATGCTATAATACAGATACTGCGTGATTGGAATGCAGCACTTGCCCCTAAAATACAATGTGCACACATCTACACTCTGTTGATGACTGTACATATTAATTTTTTCAATATTGCATTATTATTACTTTGTATATACAGGGTAATTCAGAATAACCCGATGTCATTTAAGGGACGAATTGCTGGTCAAATTCTAAGATGATTTTTCCTTTGCCAAAAATTTGTCAGACGCTTAGATTTTGAAATATCAGCCGATTAAGTTAGCGTATCACGGGTCGAATACAGATAGTACGCAGGGGCGGCGCACTCACCGTTACGCGCCAGTGTGTCGTGAGGTGCCTGCTGCGCTTAGCTGATACAACACACAAGTCTTTCTCCCCTCTCTCTCTCTCTCTCTCTCTCTCTCTCTCTCTCTCTCTATCTATCTATCTATCTATCTATCTGTCACATCACAATGCTAGCTTTAACATAAAAATGTAATTAATTTTCTTCTTAATTTTAATGATTTTAATAAGAGAAGTGCCAGGAAATTCTTTGTACAGTCGAAGAATCGAACAAAGAATTGCACGAAATCTACAAAAGTATTTACATCTTGATTTTGTAGAAACAGAAATACTTTTTTTGTCACAAAGAGAGAGAAAGAGAAGGGGGGTGGAGAGAGAGCGAGCGCGCGTGCTTGCATGAACAAGTTTGGACATGCATTTACTCACGCATTATTCTGTACAGCGAACAATTAGTTGTCTCCACGATGAGACAGGCCAAAGTTTCCTTGATCCTCTCGTAAATTATCACTTTAGTATTATAATACACAATTCATTCACTTGATCGATAAAACTTGAGTAATTAATTAATGATCACTTCGAATAACGATCACTGCAAATAATTATTAGTCATTTGGCGTGCAAAAATATGTAGCTCGATAAAACTCGTGTTTATGCGCGACGAACAGACAACACGTGTTCACTCGACAACAGGAAAAAGCCGACTGATTTTATGGGTTACGTTATGATCAAATATACTCATAAATGCGTGATTGATCGAACAGAAGTTAGAACGCGATAATTTAAAAGTAAAGTAGTGATTAAGATTGTTTTTAATAATAAAATTTATTGAAAAATATTTTTCTATTTATTTTATTAAAATTATTTTTTTATATCAAGAGATTCTACACTGAGAAAAAAAGTTACTGAATTTTAATAAATATTTGTTTGACATAATTTATTAAATGTAATTAAATATTTCTTTAATACAAGAATCACTAATGTAATTTAACTATTATTTTTTTACTGAATAAATATTTATTTACATTTAATAAATTGTGTCATTGCAAGTATTCTATATATAATAAATTTTTTTCTCAGAGTAATAATTTGTTAAAATCAATAGATTGTTCCTCGAAATAAATTATTTGGTTGCCCTGAAAAGGGCAGATTAATTCTCTTCGAAGAGTTTTCTTTATAAAAAGTGCTCAAAGTGACCACCGTCCATCGTGATGCAGGCTCTCATGCGTCTTAACAGATTTTCTTGCGTCCTTTCCAAAACATCTTCTTCAATAGTCCAAATTGCATGATGGAGTTTGTTGTTTACTCTACTACGTTTTCAGGAAGATTCCTGTAAATGATTTCTTTGCAATGTCTCCATAAAAAGAAATCTAATGGATTAAGATCCGGAAATCTAGCGGGCCAACGTCCATTGGTCCATCCATCTGTCAGAAAATTGTTCGTTTAAAAAATTTGTGACCACTCGGGCATTATGTGGTCCGGCACTATCTTGCTGGAATATTATTTTGTTTCCATCTGCTAATGGCACATCTTCCAAAAAATCGGGAAGATTTTCCGATAAAAATTTAACGTACGATGCGCCATTTAAGATGTCCGGACCCAATATCGTGATGCCGAAGATTCCGACCCAAATATTACATTTCCATCTAACTTGAAAATTCCTGAGTCGAGTAACGTGAGGATTTTCGTCATTCCACGCGTGTATGTTGTGACAATTGAAAATTCCATCTGGAGTGAACAGCGACTCATCGCTGAATATCACTCGAGAAGGAAATTCCGGATCATCCTCTACTCTCCTCAGGAAATTTTCGCAAAATGCTCTTCTTCGAAGATAGTTCTCCTCTCGCAAATTTTGCACGCTAGTGTAGTGATAAGCGTGAAGTTTTTGTCTTTTAATATTCGCTGAATTGTGGAGTAAGACAATCCGTGTTCGTGAGCAATAACCCGAATACTAGTTTCAGGTTGCTGTTCGACATCACGAAGAACTGTCTCCACATTTCGCAAATTTTTTGCATTCTGATTTCTGCCACAATCTTTCTTTTGTGGTAACACGCTACCGGTTTCGTGCAACGGTTGAGCTGTTGTAAGTATAACGCTGCCCGAGGGATGTCTTGGCCTATCCGAATATAATTCTTCATATCTTTTTGAAGCCACGTAAGGTAGCCCCTGACGTTCTCCGAGGACCATCATCATGTCGTAGTGTGCTGCGACGGTAAATCCTGCCGTATCGTCTTCTTAGCGATCTTTTTAATGCTTCTAATAATCGAAGGATTATTGAGTGATGCATCGATCGTGATATTTCTTATTTATACAATCTTTGCGGGGGGGCCAGCGTCTGCGCCTACCCCCCACCCCCCCCCAGTGCCTCCGTGGCAAATCGAAACGTCGCGAGAGTTGTTTTACGAAACCGGTAGCGTGTTACCATAGAAGAAAAATTGTGGCAGAAATCGCAATTCAAAATATTTGCGAAATGTGGAGACAGTTCTTCGTGATGTCGAACAGCAACCTGAAACTAGTATTCGGGTTATTGCTCGCGAACACGGATTGTCTTACTCCACAATTCAGGGAATATTAAAAGACAAAAACTTCACGCTTATCACTATACTAGCGTGCAATATTTGCGAGAGGAGAACTATCCTCGAAGAAGAGCATTTTGCGAAAATTTCCTGAGGAGAGTAGAGGATTATCCGGAATTTCCTTCTCGAATGATATTCAGTGATGAGTCGCTATTCACTCGAGATGGAATTTTCAATTGTCACAACATACACGCGTGGAATGACAAAAATCCTCACGTTACTCGTATCAGGCATTTTCAAGTTAGATGGAAATGTAATGTTTGGGCCGGAATCTTCGGCATCACGATATTGGGTCCGGTAATTCTTACGGACATCTTAAATGGCGCATCATACGTTGAATTTTTATCGGAAAATTTTCCCGATTTTTTGGAAGATGTGCCATTAGCAGATAGAAACAAAATAATATTCCAGCAATATAGTACCGGACCACATAATGCCCGAGTGATCACAAATTTTTTAAACGAACAATTTTCTGACAGATGGATGGGACCAATACGTTGGCCCGCTAAATCTCCGAATCTTAATCCATTAGATTTCTTTTTATGGGGACATTGCAAAGAAATCATTTACAGGAAGCTTCTTGAAAACGTAGAAGAGTCAAACAACAAACTCCATCATGCAATTTGGACTATTGAAAAAGATGTTTTGGAAAGGACGCAAGAAAATCTGTTAAGACGCATGAGAGCCTGCATCACGATGGAGGGTGGTCACTTTGAGCACTTGTTATAAAGAAAACTCTTCGAAGAGAATTAATCTGCCCTTTTCTGGGCAATCAAATAATTTATTTCGAGGAACAATCTTTTGGTTTTAACAAATTATTACACTGAGAAAAAAATTTATTTGAATACTTGCAATGACACAATTTATTAAATGTAAATAAATATTTATTCAGTAAAAAAATAATAGTTAAATTACATTAGTGATTCTTGTATTAAAGAAATATTTACCAGGTGTATGCATAAGTTTTTTCCGGTTTCACTAAGAGATGGTGCCAGCGAAAAGTACGCAGCGTATTAATTTGACACATACGTAATTTTGTTCGTCTGACATAGAACTACAAACACACACAAGTTGAGTCCGCCAAAAACTAGCGTCTTTGTTTTATTGTTCAGTGATTATGTCGAGTTTTGTGCCTGAAAAACGACATTTGCGGCACGCATTGCTTTTTTTATTTAATCAAAAGAAAAAGCTGTTGAAAGTCATCGTTTGCTGATAGAAACATATGGTGAACACGCTCCATCGATTAGAACATGTGAGACATGGTTTCGACAATTTAAAAGTGATGATTTCAATATGAAAGACAGTGAGCGCTCTGGTAGACCACAAAAATGCGAAGACGAGTAATTGCAGGAATTATTGGATAATGACCCAACTCAAACTTTACGGCAATTAGCAGAAGCATTACATGTATCACAAGAAACAATTAGCAGACTTTTACGAGCAAAGGGAAAGATCAGTAAACTCGGTAAATAGGTCCCACACAATTTGAATGAACGTCAAATGGAAAATCACAAAGTCACTTGTGAAATGCTGCTTCAACGCCACGAAAGGAAATCATTTTTGTATCGAATTGTGACGGGTGACGAAAAATGGATTTATTTTGAAACCCGAAGGAGAAAAAGTCGTGGTTTTCACCTGGCGGAGCCGGTCCATCAACACCAAGGCCAAATCGCTTCGGCAAGAAGACCATGCTCTGTGTCTGATGGGACCAGAGCGGTATTGTGTATTATGAACTTTTGAAGCCCGGTAAAACCGTTAATACACAACGCTATCGCCAACAAATGATTAATTTAAACCATGCATTAAACGTAAGACGACTGGAATGGGCCAGAAGACATGGCAAAGTGATTTTGTTACACGACAATACGCCGTCTCACACAGCAAAACAAGTGAAAGACATCTTAAAATCTCTTGGATGGGATATCCTTCCGCACCCGCCGCACTCCCCAGACCTGGCGCCATCTGACTATCACCTCTTTGCATCAATGGGGCACGCGCTCGCAGAGCAGCACTTCAGCAATTTCGAGGAAGTTGGAAAATGGCTCGACATATGGTTTGCCGCAAAAGACAAGCAGTTTTTCTGGCATGGTATTCATAAATTACCTGAAAAATGGGCGAAATGTGTAGAAGCCGATGGCCAATATTTTGGATAAAAAAAAATTAATTTCCCTTGAAAACTACGTGCTTTTTTTTACCAAAAAACCGGAAAAAACTTATGCATACACTTGGTAATTACATTTAATAAATTATGTCATTGCAAGTATTCAAACAAATATAGTATTTATTAAAATTCAATAACTTTTTTTCTCAGTGTAGAATCTCTTGATATAAAAAAGTAATTTTAATAAAATAAATAGAAAAATATTGTTCAATAAATTTTATTATTAAAAACAATATTAATCACTACTTTACTTTTAAATTGCCGCGTTCTAACTTCTGTTCGACCAATCACGCATTCATATTTGATCATAACGTAACCCATAAAATCAGTCGGCTCTTTCCTGTTGTCGAGTAAACACGTGTTGTCTGTTCGTCGCGCGTAAACACAAGTTTTATCGAGCTACATATTTTCGCACGCCAAATGACTAATAATTATTTGCAGTGATCGTTACTCGAAGTGATCGTTAATTAGTTACTCAAGTTTTATTGATCAAGTGAATGAATTGTATATTGATACTAAAGTGATAATTTACGAGAGGATCAAGGAAACTTTGGTCTGTCTTATCGTGGAGACAACTAATTGATCGCTGTACAGAATAATACGTAAATAAATGCATGTCCAAACTTGTTCATGCAAGCACGCGCGCTTGCTCTCTCTCTCTCTCTCTCTCTCTCTCTCTCTCTCTCTCTGTGACAAAAAAAGTATTACTGTTTCTAAAAACTCAAGATGTAAATACTTTTGTAGATTTCGTGCAATTCTTTGTTCGATTCTTTGACTGTACAAAGAATTTCCTGGCACTTCTTTTATTAAAGTCATTAAAATTAAGAAGAAAATTAAATACATTTTTAAGTTAAAGCTAGCATTGTGATGTGACAGATAGAGAGAGAGAATGAGAGAGAGAGAGAGAGGGGAGAAAAACTTGTGTGTTGTATCAGCTGAGCGCAGCAGGCACCTCACGACACACCCGCGCGTAACGGTGAGTGCGCCGCCCCTGCCTACCATCTGTATTCGGCCCGTGATACGCTAACTTAATCGGCTGATATTTCAAAATCTAAGCGTCTGACAAATTTTTGGCAAAGAAAAAATTGTCTTAGAATTTGACCAGCAATACGTCCCTTGAAAGACAACGGGTTATTCTAAATCACCCTGTATATTTATTATTCCCCAATAAACTTTGTAAATACATTTTGTAAGTCATTATGTTATTTTATATCACATTTGTAAATGTTATTTGTAAATTATCGATGCGCTGTATATCTTACACATGAGTAGTCATAACTCCAATACTTTTCTTATACGACAAAAACACAAGAGTTTTTTTTAAGTTTCTTTTTCAAGTATAAGAAAAGAAATATTTCATATTAAATTTTTTTTTTAATAGTAAACAGTATGATGTCATTGGTACAATTTATTTTCCTAGAATATATTAAATAATAAATTAAGTTAATAAATTAAGTTTGTGATAGCTGCGGCGTATATATCGACTTTACCCTAATCTTTATATAACTTTTTGTAACTTATTTTCTGTATTTTTTTTTATTTAAAAAAATATAATGTATAGGAGTACGTAATTAGATTTTTACTTTTTATTTAAAAGTAAAAGCTGCTTAAGTCTAATCTAATTAGTAACGAAAATGTATTATAACTATTCTTTTCAATGACAGAGTCTTCAAAATGTCGTACCTTCAGGTTTAAAATTTGAAGTTATGCCACTTGTAATCAGATCACTTTCTCAGTGTATTATTCTTTCTCTTTTACTAAACAATTTTCATCTCTCATTTAAATGTAAAGAGGTTAATGTTTTCTGTATGAATTCTATTTTATTCTGCATGTACACGAAGACAAAGAAACAATCGTTATTTCAGATACTTCGTCCCATACGTTCATATAGGAAAGTTTGTGGCTATGACGTTTAAAGATGCTGACAGCAAGCTGCCGGTTATGTGTATAGGCATCACTTCCGGTATTGGCCGCTTAATTTTTGGTTACATCGCCGATTTGCCGAAAGTAAATCGAATATTCCTGCAACAGGTAAATAAATGGCTAATAAGAACTTGGAATTATAATGCGACATTGCACAATGTAAGACTTTGCTTTGGTGGAATTTTATTCAAAAGATCAAAGTTAAAAATTCCTAATTACCATTTAATATGTGTTAGTAATCTATCTATTTGTTCATAACATGCAATATAATAAATGAAAAAATTGTTAATATTAACCGTATAAACAATCAAAAGTTCAATGAAGATAAAGCCACTTTTTAAAATATCAGACTATGTTCTTGTAATATAATTTATTCCAATCATTATTAAGTAATTTTTTTTTTAGAAACAGGATTTTTAAGGATTTTTAGGCTTTTTTTTACATTGGATTTTTTTTATTTTTAATGTAATTTTTAAAAATGTCTTTGACATCCGAATGAATTCTTTAAATACATTATTTTCAATTTGGCTTTTAGTTAATTATACAGCATAATATAAGACTAATGTTTGAAGCACAATAACAACTAATGACCTAGTTACTCAGTTTTGAAAAAGCTGCCCAACAAAAGTGCCCAACAAAAGTGCCCTATTCAATAATTTTTTGAAATATATTTTATGCAATAGAAGCACGTTTTTTGCATCTTCCCAGGAACATGGGCGTAAATCGGCAATATTAAATGGACAACATTTCCGTAAGGTGTGCATGCGTACTTTTGTGAACGTTTCTTGAAACATGCGCTGAACGTAGGGTCAAAATGCATGAGCAAAGGTAGTACACGTACCGGCAGAAATGGTGTCCCTCCGCGCTGACGCTCGGTTGCCGCATACACGCGAAGCCGCGCACGTACGTGTTTTGTGGCAGCGCTGCGGAGATCGTGGTGCTGGCAGAAAGTAGTGGGGGGGCGTTTTGATAGCGCATCTTTCTCGCTCGACGCTGGGTCGAGAGAGAAGACACGAATCGAAGCGCTCGAGAAACTCGGCAGAAATGGTGTCCCTTGCGCCTATACGGGCTGTATACGGGATACCACGGCTGGTCGCGTTTTAATTTTTAATTACATAAAGAAATTTACTCAGATACGAAGATTCGTTTGAAAAATAATGTAAATAGAATTATGATTTTTAATAATAAATTAAAATTATGTCATCACGGCAATACAGCTTCAATTCTTGGGCCTGTTACTTTATGTCGAGACATAATTATAATTAATTAATGAAACTTGTAAATCTCTTTAAACAATTACTTATTAGAATAAACTGTATTAGAAAATAATTTTAATTCGATAAATTTATAAAAATGTTAACATTATGTAGCAAGCCAATTTACTTTGTAATTGGTGTAAAACAATACTCTGTGAGAGGATCCCAATGAACGTCTGATTCCGATTTTTCTTAGTAATTCGAAGTATTTCTCATTAATTCGAAGGCAAAAAAATTAATTATAATTTGAATTAAAGTTGCACAAAACGTCTCAAAAGGAAAAAGTCAAGGAAAAAAATTTTCCGTGACAGCAAAAGTTTATGAAGATTTCCTTTAAAGATTTTGGCACAGTCAAAAATCTGCTAGACTTTCTGCAAATGCATTAATTACATTTATAGCATTGTATGCGAATTTTTCTTACGAGAGAGCTTCTTTGCTCCGCCCTCTGTCGGCGGTATCCCGAACAACCGCTTGAGACACTATTTGAACAGTGTAATACGATTTCGGGACACCACCGACAGAGGAGTTAACAAACCACAGGTCCTTATTTTTGTGGTATGCAAACACACACACACAATCCACAAGGAGGGTTTGGAGTTTTTAAATACTGTGGAATTGACGAACCACGGAGTCCTTATTCTTGTGGTATGCAAATACACACACACACACATACACACCACACACACACACACACTCACAAACACACACACACACACACACACATACACACACACTCTACAAGAAGGGTTTGGAGTCTTTAAATACTCTGGAATTGACGAACCACGGAGTCCTTATTCTTGTGGTATGCAAATACACATCACACACACACACACACACACACACACTCCACAAGGAGGGTTTGGACTCTTTAAATACTCTGGAATTGACGAACCACGGGGTTTTTATCCTTGTGATATGCAAACACACACACACACACACACACGCGCGCACGCGCGCGCGCGCGCGCACACGCGCACGCACGCACATATACACATGTTTTTAAACCAACAACATGTCTCAGACTGAATTGTAGTGATTTGCATTGATGACGGAGACATTGCAATTCATAATTCATTATTATCTCGTAAAAAACAACTTTTCTTCAAATTGGCATAACTTAGCAAAAAATTATCGTATCGAGTTCCGCAAAATCGTATTTTGAAGGGAAAAATTCGAACTTTCACGCGCTTTTTACCTCATTGAGTTAGGTCAACTGCTTCACTCTACACAACTCTAGAAACTGCACGTTCTGTTTATCGATTTTGCGTTCTATCATCGGCTATTAGCAAATTAATCATGCCACTTAATCGGCATTAAAAGTTTTTCAAAGTACTGGTTTCAGGCTTTAATTTCTTGTTTGAAACACCCCTATATCATAAATATTTCTTGTTCTACAAGCGTTTAAGTTTGGTAAATTTTTTCTAAATTTTTAGTGTTTTTTTTTGGTGGGCAGTGTATATATATATATATATATATATATATATATATATGTATGTATGTATGTATGTAATATTTTACAGTTGATACCCGTTCTATTTTAATTCTATTCAGACGTTTCACGTCAGTCTTACCTCTTAATTCTTTTCTAACACTTCTAATTACCATATATTTTGTTTTATCTGCGTTTACTTTTAACTTATTTATATTCATCCAATGTTCGACTACATTAAAAGCCATATTCGTTTTTACCTTTACATCCACACTACTTTCTCCACTTACATATATAAGCGTGTCATCTGCAAACATTTTTATATTGCACCCTTCTGGATAGACTTCAATTATATCATTTATATATATTATAAATAGCAAAGGTCTTAGTACTGAACCTTTTGGCATTCCACATTCTGTAAACAATAATTTAGACCATATCTGATTGAATCGTACCTGTTGTTTCCTATTATATAAGTATGATTTGAATCACTCTAAGGTCGTTCTTCTAATTCCATATTGATACATTTTTTCTAACAATCTTTATCTATTGTTTCAAACGCTCTCTTAAGATCCATGAAGATTACTTCTACCGTTTTTCCTTCGCTCACTATTAATTTCCATTCATCTATGACAGATTGAATCGCTGTTTCACACGAATAATATTTTTTAAATCCCGCCTGATGCTCTGTTATAATACCGTATGTTTCAAGTTGTTTTTTTAATTCTAGCACTTACTCATATATTGGGGCGATGCTAGACCGGTCTCTATACGTGCTTATTTTTGTGCATAGATAACTTTTAATTGGCTTTACAGATCGCAAAATCCTTTTACACAATTAAAGTAGTGACAAAAACACACCTCGCTAGCTATAATTTAATACGAAAAATAAAAGTTGATTAAAAAATTATAGTTTAATTATCGGCTTCTGCAGCCGACTCGTGACAATATATACCCATATAAAGTTTTAGACATTGTGTGTTTAAAATAAGTAGCTAGCGAGGTATGAATTAAATTAAAGAACAATACGTTGCTTGCAGAATAATCTTAGAAGTTTTAGTATAAAAGATATAAATGTATGAAAATTGTTTATGTAATTTTCACGTTGGTACAAAGAGAAATTGGGTTCATTATAGTGCAGAGATCTTGCATTTGAGGCGCTGAAGTAAAAAAAACAAGGACAGATGAGTGCGTTTGACAAAGTGCGCTACCCTATTTCTCTTACTCTTCGTCTCACGCGCGACCCACAGTTCGTCGAAGAAAAATCTATAGCAATCTGTAGTACTGATATCGAGTGAGTATCTTTCACCGGCAGTCCAGCATCGCCTTAACAGGCCTCTATTTGCTCACTTTTTTGGTTTTATCTATTTTTGGGATCGGTATAATAGTAGAGGTTTTCCAACCTTCCGGACAGTGACCTTCTTGTAAAGAATTATTTATTAAAATCGCAAATTCTTTTATTACAGGAAAAACTATCTTCAATATATCACTAGTTATTCCCTCTTCCGTACCTTTCTTTTTTGGTAATCCCATAACGATTTCTTCTAATTGCTCTAGTGTAATAACCTCAAAACTTTCCATAATTCCTTTGTTTTCGATAGTATGAATAGTTTTTTTTTTATAATCATCCAATATTTAATTATATCACTGCCGGGTCTATCTATCTTCATAGAGTTTACTATACTATTAATACTTTGTAAATAATATAAATAAAATTTATCGGCTATATTGCAATCTTCGGTATTGCCTAAGATTTCAAAATCTATATTTCCCACTTCCTTTATGGACGGGATCCGATAGCGCACGGTGCGATAGCCCACCAACCAATGATCTTTACTTATCTAACCCAACCAATGGAAAAAGGTATCGGCCGCTGTGAATGGTTGTGTGCTATCGGTCTGGTGTGCTATCGGGATCCGCCCTTCCTTTATACCTACTGGATTGCCCCTAATTACTTTTTTCAAGGTTTTCCACATAGACGTACGATTTTCTTTATTAAGATCCGTCTCACTTTCATAATACTTTTTCTTCTTTTTCTTGATTAATTTTACTACTCTATTTTTTTTAATTTTATACTGTGACAAATTTTGTTCGGTATTGTCATACAATGCTTTCCTATATGCCTTAACCGTCCACAGCTTCTCTTATCTCATCTGAGAACCATTCTTTTCCCTTCCATACTTTTGGAATCCTAAATTTTTTCTTTGGTGCCATTACATCTAACGCATCTACTATATTGTTAACAAATTTTTTTGCTCTCTTACTCACACCCATACGTTCACATTGTCATCCCTGACTTTCCTGTAATTTGTTATTTACTAATATAACAAATTCATCTTTATCGAACTCTTTGTAATTTTTAGCGCTAAATTCCCTGTATTTACTTTCAATTTGACTCACAATCAACTCTCCTTTCAGCTACGCATGGTTTGTATCTTAGGTTTATGAATTACTTATAATATTTTATTATTATTAGAGAAGATTGAATCTATAATTGTCTGACTGTCTTTTGTAACTCTTGTCAGTTTGTTCACATACTGTTTCATACCCAAGCTGAACATTATCTCTTGCAATTTTTTCGCATAAAACGAGTCCGTCATAAGATCTATACTAAAATCTCCTATTACCATGCATTCTCCCTTTATTATGAACTCTTTTACTATATCCTCAAAAAATCTCATGAAATCCCCGTGTGATGCGCTTGGTGAGTGATATATTACCATTATCACTCCTTTATGTAGTTTTTCTTTTAGTTCTATCACAGCACACCAGTAATTTGATTCTAACTTTTTTATTAATTCTACTTCTAATATCGTCTCTTATATACATAATAACTCCCCCTGTGTTCCTATTTTTGGCATCACATCTAACTACGAGGTGTGATCAAAAAGTAAGGTGACTTTTCATTTTTATAAAAAAATATTCATTTATTCATCCAAAATTATGTTATCCCCTTCAAAATAATCCCCCTCTGATACAATGCATTCGTGCCAGCGCTTTTTCCAGTCGTCAAAATATTTCTGAAATGCACTTTTGGGTATTGCCTTGAGCTCCTCCAGCGATGCAGCCTTAATCTCCTCAATCGTCGCAAATCTTCGTCCTTTCATAGGCCTTTTCAATTTTGGGGAAAGGAAAAAGTCGCAGGGGGCCAAGTCTGGTGAATACGGTGGCTGAGGCATGATGATAGTATTGTTTTTGGCCAAAAAAGTACTCACTAGTAACGACGTGTGCGCAGGTGCATTATCATGGTGCAGAATCCATGAATTTTCTTTCCACACTTCCGGACGTTTTTTTCTTATTGATTCACGCAAATGCCTCATAATCTCAAGGTAATACTCCTTGTTTACTGTACGACCTTGTGGTAGGAATTCTTGATGCACAACGCCATGGTAATCAAAGAAAACTGTGAGCAAAACCTTCACATTCGAACGAACTTGGCGTGCCTTTTTCGCTCTCCTGGGCTCTTCCACTGGGATGATTGGACTTTGGTTTCGACGTCATAACCATATACCCATGTTTCGTCACCAGTTATAACCCTTTTGAGCAGATCAGAATCATTGACGTCGTTCAACATGTCTTGGGCGATGTTCATGCGACGCTGCTTCTGATCAAAATTAAGCAGTTTTGGAACAAATTTCGCTGACACACGTGTCATACCTAAAACATCCGTTAAAATTGATTGGCATGAGCCAAATGATATGTTAAGATCATCAGCTATTTCTCTAATCGTGATTCGACGATTTTTCAACACAATTTCTTTCACTTCCTGAACATTTTCGTCGGTTTTTGACGTACTGGGGCGTCCAGAGCGAGGTTCATCGTTAACATTTTCTCGGCCCTCTTGGAATAACTTATACCATTTATAAACATTTTTTTTTGCTCAAAGTTGACTCACCGTACGCCACTGTCAATATTTCAAGAATTTTTGAACACTTAATACCATTTTTTACACAAAAATTAATACAAACTCTCTGCTCCATTATTTTCAACAGCAAAAAATCGCCGAGCACGCAAACACGAGTCTAACCTTTATGCCTGTCACATAAAAACAACACATGCTACATAGTCAAAACTGTGAACATATGATCGTGACGAGTGTACCAACACAAAAAAAAATTTTGAAATTAGAGTGTACAGAGCGCGCGAAATTCAAAAAGTCACCTTACTTTTTGATCACTCCTCGTACATTGTAACCCAGCACATTTACTTCACTGTCTTCTATCTCACTAATCAGCCTGGTCTCCGGCATCGCTATCATCACAGGATTTATCCTCTTCATAACCTGATGATGGAGTTCGTCTATATGTGCTGGTAAGCTCTGCGCATTTGTATATATAATTATTTCTTCTTTTTTCTGTAGTTGCTATTTTGTATCCTCCCAACCTGCTCTCCTCTTCTCTTCCTGTAACGCCCTCTTAAAAGTCAAACATTCTCGACTGATAGCTTCATGGTCGTTATTTATCTTTAGATTGTATGTTCTATTTTTAAACATACAATTCACACATGTGCTCTCTTTCGCTGTGCAAACACGAGAACTGTGATACCCTGCGCATTTACAGCATGTTTCTGATCTTGTAAAATGTTTAGCAATATGGAAATACCCTCAGCATTTAAAACATCTTTTGACACTGACGTGATTAAATACAGGACATTTTTTTATCCTACATTTAGTTTTGATTTCTTCAATATCAGCTTGTGCGTTTTTTCCTCTACTTCCATTATTATTGATCCTTCTTCATTTCCTCTTCTTTGATTGTTACTCATTTTTTTAACCATTTTCTTCACAATTTGCACATTTATCTATTTTATTCTGCTTTTTAATCGTATTTATAAATTCATTATCATCTAAGTTTATCTCTTCTAAATTTATGTTAACAATTTTTACTTTTAGTTTCGATTGAGACGAAACTAAAGTGGGAAAGAATTATAAAGTGCTGACTCCAGCACTTTATAATTCTTTCCCAGCTTAGCTTGTACTGTCTCTTTCAATTTTTTCACCTTTTCTCCAGTTTCACAACCCATTATTACTCCTTTGCTTCCTTTCTTTAATTTTGTTACTCCCATTGTCATATTTTTTATATCTACCTTCTCTTTTATTACTTTTTTGTGTCTTCACTCTCCTGTTACAATTTTGGTTTAACAATTTTAACGTTTTTTTTTCTTTTCTTTAACCGCTTCACTCTAACTTCTCTGTGATTCTTCCATTGATCCATATGCTGTTTCCTGTATCATTTTCTTCAATTTTTCCAATTCTTGCTTGACATTTCCTAATTCTTCTGGAACTACTTCTTTAATCATTATTTTAATTTTATTTTTACGCACCACCTCATCTTTTATTTCTTTTACAACTCTTATAATCTAATTTATTTTTAAATCAATGCCTGACCTTTTACTTTCACTGCTCATTGTTGTGACCGCTTCTGTAGACTGTACAGATCCTGTCGATGATATCCTAGCTCTTCCTGTCGGTGTCGGTACTTTCTGAATATCATTCAAAAATTTTTCAAATGTGTCTTTGCACGGCACGTACTTCCGTCACCTGTGATCCACTTACACACGTCAGCACTATTGTGTCTACGTATAATGTCTACCGTCTTGTGAGACTTTGATGTCCCGAACAATAAATTCACTACTCACATTCACAAATTGCCATATCCCGGCTAGATAACTTTCACAGCTATCCCCAGTCTACAGTGGCGTAAGTAAAACAACTTATTTTACGTCTTTTCTCACTTTAAACTACTCAAAGGTTATTACATTTACGGAGCGATTATCGACACGTCTTCGCCGAGAGAGAGAGAGAGAGAGAGAGAGAGAGAGAGAGAGAGAGAGAGAGAGCGGTAGAGAACGATAGAGAGCGGTAGAGAATGTGGGAGAGCGGTAGTGAGCAAGGGAGGGTGGTAGAGAGGGAGGCAGAGCGATAGAAAACGAGGAAGGGCGAAAAAGAACGGTAGAGAACAAAAAAGAGCAAGGGAGAGCGGTAAAGAGAGAAAAAAAGCAAAGGAGAGTGATAGAGAGTGAGAGAGGGCGAAAAAAAGCGGTAGAGGGTGAGAGAGAGCGAGAGAAAATGAGAGAGCGGTAGAGAGCAAGAAAGACCTTAGAGAGCAAGGGAAAACGGGAGAGAGAGAGAGAGAGAGCGTGGGAGAGAGACGGAAAATGAGGGAAAGCGAAGGAGGGAGAGAGAGAGGGAGAGAAACTGAGGGAGAAACAAAATCTTTGAAATATTTTTTTATATATATTCCTATATCTTTTTATAATTACGACCAAAGGGGACAAATCTGAAATTTTACGAAAATATCATCAATTAACCTTATAGGGGTTGGTGATAAAGGGTTGGTACCGAAGATCAATATCAGAGTGCGAGGAACACTATTCACCCCCGTTGGATTCGTCCTCGTACAATTTCCCATTCGGGTTGTGTATACTTGGACCAAGGAGGACAAACCAAAATTTTGCAATGATGAAGACAGACGACGACGACATCGACGTATTTGAATTTTTTTATGACATAAATCGGGCTGAAAAATGTAGGCTTAATTCATATCTCAGCATCAAATGCACTTACGGACATCGTTCTTGTGTCATTGTACTCGGAAAAATCGATACTTACTCGAACTATATTCACTTTTTCATAACATTAATTTGTTAAAGAAAAACAACCATTTGTTTGTAAAAAACTGTGCTCCTTTCTGTAAATAATACGCGGTAGCGTCTTTTACATGGAACGACGTAAAAAATATACTTAGCGCGAGCCGCTACCGCGTCTTTCTCTCTCTCTCTCTCTCTTTCTCCCTATATACATATATATATATATATATATATATATATATACATACATATATATATATATATATATACAGGGTGTTTCAGACCACTCGTACACCCCTTTTCTCTTCGCAGGATTAGGACCAATCAAAAATATGTTCAGACGAAAGTTATAGGGTTTCAAAAGATCTATTCAATGATCTTATCAGTTTGACCTTGGATGGCGTCGCCAAGGTCAGATCGAAATCACATTAAGTTTTTTAAATGAAACACCCTATTTTTGATTCCAGAATCTAATAGCTGGTGTCAAGACCTTTCCAAAACACTACAAGAAAGTTTATTTTCGTTGACTACTTTCCGAGTTGTGCGGCTTGAAAGTTACACTACCGCCAACACCATGTAAATAACAATATAAAATCACGCGTTACGCAGAAAGCCGTGAAGCCGACACAAAGAAAGTAAACACGCGAGCCGGGCCAACAAAAACAGATTATGAAAAATCGTGAAAGTTAGCTGTCGCGACCGTAGATAGTCACATACATATGTATGTCATAATATTATGTAATTACATTATTACTTTAACGGTAGCACACGAGCAATAACGAGCGCGGCTTTCTGCGTAACGATGTCTAACTCGTAATTTTATACATATTGTTATTTGCATAGGATGTAGTAGAGATGTATTCACCACAACGCTATTGTGACTCAACTCAACACGAGTGACAATAACTCTCTCAAACTTGTCACCTACGTCTTCAATAACCGTCATATCAGTATCAATCGCGCAACAAAAATCCGACCCTCTTTATTAGTCTAGGTTATTTATTTAGCCATGTCCTATTCCAATGAAGAAGCATATGATATGCTGCTAATTTTAGGTGAGTGTCGAGGTACATTCATTGCAGCGGAAAGATTCTGGCGGGAACGTTATCCTGATCGGACTCCTCACTCGCGAAATGTTTTTTCACGTTTGGCTAAACGAATCAAAATTAAAGGTGTCGTTCAGCCTCAACATAACAAAGGTACACAAATTCGTCGTCCGATTATGGATGAAAGAACAGTGGAAATTCTTGCATCGACAGAATTGAACCCTTATGATTCTTTAAGACGACGAGAACAAGATTCTGGTGTTAGTAAAATCAGTGTTTGGCGCATTCTAAAAAATAACAAATTTCACCCTTACAGAATGTCTGTTCATCAAGCGTTGAATTATAACGATATTAGACAGAGACTTGTATTTTGCAACTTTATAAGACAGCAACCACTTGATTTCCACTTGAAAATTTTATTTTCTGACGAATGTACACTTAAAAGTGATGGATCTGTTAATACTTGGAACTCTCGTTATTGGGCACAAAATAATCCTCACTGGTTGAGAGAAGTAGATCATCAAACCATTTGGAAAGTCAATGTTTGGTGTGGAATTATTGGAAGTCAAATCATAGGTCCTGTTTTCTTTGACGAAAATCTAAACGGTGATAGATATTCCGCCTTGATAATGACAGATCTTCCTGTCTTACTAGAAAATATTCCTCTGCAATTGCGCCTGAACATGTGGTTCCAACAAGATGCATGTCCGTCTCATACATCGAGAGTTGCTCGTGCGGCATTAAATACTATGTTCCCCGACAAGTGGATAGGCAAATACGGTCCAATCAATTATCCACCCCGATCACCAGATCTCACCGTCCTTGATTATTATTTCTGAGGAAGGATAAAAAACTTGGTCTATCATGAACGTCCGACTACGAGGGATAATATGATTCGTAGAATAAGTGAAGCAATTCGATCCTTACGTGCCGAGGAAATTCTTCGAGCAACCAATGATTTTCAAAATAGAGTTGATGCTTGCATCGCAGAGAATGGTGCTCACTTTGAACATTTAGTCGCTTAACAAAACATACACTCATTCATTCCCGAACGTGAGAGGCAAGGGGACTCACGTGAATCAAGCACCCCAAACGTGAGAGGCAAGGGACTCACGTGAATCAAGCACCCCAAACGTGAGAGGCAAGGGGACTCACGTGAATCAAGCACCCCAAACGTGAGAGGCAAGGGGACTCACGTGAATCAAGCACCCCAAACGTGAGAGGCAAGGGGACTCACGTGAATCAAGCACCCCAATGGGATGAAATTCTCGTCACGTCCACGTCGTTCATTCTGGATAATGCTAAGCACGGGAAAATGCATACAGTCAATCTGGACATGATTGATCATCAAACATAATCAATCCAGTTAATAAACAAAAGCAGAGTACATAAAACTTTGACTCCCCTTTTCCTCCCCCATACACATACGCATGCACGTATGCACACACCCACACACAAGATTAAATCCGACTAAGTAACCACCACATGGTACATCTTGAGTAATGCTGATGCTGGCGGTAGTGTAACTTTCAAGCCGCACAACTCGGAAAGTAGTCAACGAAAATAAACATTCTTATAGTGTTTTGGAAAGGTCTTGACACCAGCTATTAGATTCTGGAATCAAAAATAGGGTGTTCCATTTAAAAAACTTAATGTGATTTCGATCTGACCTTGGCGACGCCATCCAAGGTCAAACTGATAAGATCATTGAATAGATCTTTTGAAACCCTACAACTTTCGTCTGAACATATTTTTGATTGGTCCTAATCCTGCGAAGAGAAAAGGGGTGTACGGGTGGTCTGAAACACCCTGTATATATATATATTAGGGTGGGCTAAAAAATTCGACTATTTTTTTTTCACTTTATACTCCGAAAACTTGGTTGGTAGAGACCTCAAAAACATTCTCTCCAAGTATGAGCTCTTAATTTTAATAGGAAGGTCCTCCACCTCTCAGTTTTCTATTTTTTTCTTATTGTGAGGAAGAAAAATATATATCTCGGTATCTACTATTTGAAAAAAACTATTTCGTCTCATGTTTTCGTAGGAAATTGAATTCTCTACAAAAAAGATTTCTTACAATGTTTTCGTATACCTCAGCGTTCAGAAGTTATTAAAGGTTAAAGTTTGATCATTTTAAGGTAGATTTCTTTTTTTTATGAATTTTATAACTCCTTAACAAAAAATCATTATGATACGCGCAACTCATGGTTTTGTCGGAAATTCACTGCTCTACAATAATGGTCTCTTATGATTAGTTGATAAATTAACTGTTCAAAAGATATTCACCGTCAAACTTCAGTGCACACTATTTTTAACAGTTTTTGATTAATAATTCAAACAATTTCAATTTAATTCATGAGTTTCGGGGAAATTTTTATAAATTTCAGTTTCTATGAACATGAAAATGTTTTAAACTTTTTTTCTAGTTTTTTTTTAGTCCCAAGCATGTTTGAGTACATTGAAACAAAAAATTATTGCATTTTTTCTAACTTAGAGTCAATGATTCATTAAATTTCGAGTAAATATCTTTTTTGTGTCACATTTAATATAAAAAGTATTGATAGAAGAAAAAAAAATTCTCAATTTGTTTTAAAAAAGTTTTTTTTTATTTAATTGTCAGCTGAGATATAATTATCAACATTTTTAACATAATCGTACATTTCTACTGTAAAAAATTTTCTTTATTGCAGTTCGGGTATTTTTTGCGATGTTCTTTTATAACTTGCAATAAATATTGAAATTGTTCTTCATTTCTCGTCAAGCATTGGTTATACTCACTGACCAATGCGACAGCACGCTCTGCCGAATCAATAACAACTTTTAATTGATCAAAGTATTCTTTGTTTTCATTATAACTGTCATTAGTAGGCCACAATTCAATGTCTATATCAAGAAAATCATACGATAGATCAAAGATCTTAAAGAGATTCAAGGATTTTTCAGAAACAAAGTTACTCAGATTTTTTTCCATAAATGAATTCAAATCGTTTTTATTAATTATAAATCTTCTAGCTTCACAATCTGTACCTTTACGAGTCTTAGCCGCTTCAACAATATTTTTTTTCATCTCCAATGGAACAGTATTGTCAAATAATGATAAAATAGCAAGTTCATTACTTAAGTACCATAAGTGCAAAATCATTTTTTCACAAGTAGCTGAAGAAATCAAAGGATTAATATGTTTATACTCAATTAAATTTTTCAAAAACTGTAAGTCATGTTCAGCAGCAGTAGTCGCAGAAGTTGATGAAAACCAAGCTTTTAAATACAATACAACTATAAAAATACAAAATTGCCGAAGACCATGCAATTCTTTATTAGAAAGTCTAAATTCATCTCTAAATATAAACATTTTTAAACTGTAAATTGCCTTGGCCATCCACCTAGCATGATGAACTGCACCAGGACGTTTGAAAGAAACCTTGTCTTGAGGCATTTCTTCAAGGAAAATTAACGACAATTCCAATAATTCTTTATAGTCATCTCGGGGTTGCAGTAACTATCAAAAGCAATTAAATATTGGTCAGAAACAAGAAAATTTGTATTCTTAAAATTGCAGTTAAATCATACTTGTAAGGATTGTGTAATGAAACTATTGGGTCGTTCAAAAAGTTATTGCGTTTTTTTTATTTTATTTTCAGGTGTGTTTATTTAATATACGTAATAAACATTAATCAATGATATAATGGCCGTTTTGTTCGATGACCTTCTGCCATCTCTTGGGCAACTTCATAATACCACGTTCATAAAACTTCCTATCTTTCTCTGCAAAAAATTTGTCTAGGTGCTGTTTGATAAGGTCTTCAGAAGCAAACGTTTTACCATTCAAGAAGTTTTGTAAGGAGCGAAAGAGATGGAAGTCTGATGGTGCAAGGTCTGGACTATACGGTGGATGTGGCAACACGTCCCAATCAAGGTGCAACAATTTTTGCCGAGTGACCAAACTTGTGTGTGGTCTCGCATTGTCGTGGTGAAACACCACACTCTTACGATTGATCAGTTCGGGACGTTTCTGTGCGATGGCATCGCTTAATTTCTGTAGCTGCTCACAGTAGACATCGGAATTAATCGTTTTGTTCTTTGGAAGTAGCTCATAGAAGACTGGTCCCTTCCAATCCCACCAGATTGACAGCATCACCTTTTTTTGATGGATCTCCGCCTTTGCTTGCCTTTCCGGTGCTTCACCTCGCCTACTCCAACTTTTTTTTCGGTTGACATTGTTGTAGACTATCCATTTTTCGTCGTGATCATACGCTTCAAGAACGGATCGTTTTCTTCGCGTTTGATGAGTTGATCGCAGACGCTTATGCGCTTTGTCAGATGAATTTTTTTCAACTCATGCGGTACCCAAACATCGAGCTTCTTTACAAAGCCTAGCGATTTCAAATGGCCATGAACACTTCCAGTGGACACTTTTAGAGCGATAGCAAGTTCTCGAACCGTTGAATGCTTATTTGCTTGCACCAATGCTTTTATTTCATCGTCATCAATCTTGGAAGACCTACCGGAGCGATGAGCGTCTTTAACTGAAAAATCACCATCACGGAATCAGGCGAACCAGTTCTGGCACTGGCGTTTTGCGACGATATTTTTGCCGTAAACTCGATGCAACTTTTCCCTTGCTTCAGTTGCTTTCTTTCCTTTTTTAAAGTAATAAAACAAAATATGGCGAATATGCTCTTTAAAATTCTCCATGTTTAAACCACAATTGCAAGCACAAAACTCGACCGAATCGCGTCAACTTTTTTTTTGGTTTTTAGGTTAAGTGTCAAGAACAAAACGCGCGTAAACATTTAACATTCATATCACGCTCATATATTAAAAATCCTAGACAACGCCATCTATTGAAAAAAACGCAATGACTTTTTGAACAACCCAATAGATATTTCATTTTTTCGATCCGAAACAATATCAGCAACAACAGTATCTTCAATACCAGATTTATAATTATTTTTATCTATTTGGTCCAATGATTTTTTAAATCTTCCGAACATTGGTACATTTGACCCGGATGACACTGGCCAGTATACTTCGAACGCATTCTTCAATATGATCTCAAATATGTGGTGACGACGTGGTAACCAAATTAAATATTTTCCCAAACTCTTTTCAATTGCCTTACATGTACCGTTGTGAATTTCTGTATATTAAAAATACATGACTATCGATGAATTTAACATTAAAAAAAAATTGTATTAAATAATATTTAAGTTCTAAACGAATAATAAAATCTAAATAATTAATTGATTTCAAAAATGTGATTCAGTGAGCAAAAACAAATCAAACTATAATGATTACAATAGAATATTTTTTAAATTAGATTGTCATTGATTAGTTACCCGTATTAACAGCCGTCGTGTCAAAACACAGCGCCTTAACATAATGAATGATACCCCATTCAGTTAATGTCGATAAAATGGCTGATGTTTGATTGTCTGCCGTCCCAAAATTCATTTTTGGAGCAAGCAACTGTTCGGTACCAAATGCAGTTAAAAGAACTGGTAGCTTTTCTACAGATTTTGATCCAACAAGATCATTTAGCATTTTGCCGTCCCAATGCACAACGTATTTATCGTATTTATCGTTTTAAAGTTATACTTTAGTCCTTTAGTAATGTCTTCTCTTAAAAGCATACGAGCTCGTTGAATTGTTTTATAACAGAGCGTTGTATCTTCAATTTTAATACCAACAGCTAATAAAATAGGAGCAATAATGAATATCGCATTTCTACTGCTGACATTAGCTCTATCGAGTGCAGAAATGACTTCAGGAGTTAAAACATCTCCCACATAGAACTAAAACCTCCAATGGACGTCTAATGGACGTCTGCCGTGGAAGTTCGGGCCTTCCAGTGGACGTCCCATGGACATCCAATGGACGGCCACTAGGCATCCACAGTTCCGCATTGCGCACGTCCATTGGACGTCCATTAGACGTTAACAACGGATGTCCATTAGACGTTACGTGGATCATTAATAAAGGTTTCATAGAGCCTTAGTGGATGACAAATCGACGTCACGTGGATTATTAGAGGCTTTATGGAGTCTCAGCAGACGTTACTTAGATTATTAATGGACGTGTACCGTGGAGGTTCGGACCTTCAGTGGA
Source organism: Solenopsis invicta (assembly GCF_016802725.1). Taxonomy (NCBI): domain Eukaryota; kingdom Metazoa; phylum Arthropoda; class Insecta; order Hymenoptera; family Formicidae; genus Solenopsis; species Solenopsis invicta. The sequence goes on from NC_052668.1 coordinate 8,516,031, forward strand.
CGTCTAATGGACGGTAAAAAAAATTTTTTTTAAACAAATTTTTTATTATTTTTATAGCCCAATCTGTATTCACTGTTTCACATATAACATTTTCATTCACTAATTACAATTACGTATTATTTTATAAATTTTTGAAACGCATCGGCGCCGGCGGGATTCGAACCTAAGATCTTCGGAACGATAACCTAGTCTAGTATCTTAACACTGAGCTAAACATACACTTGTGAGATTGTTAATAAAAAGTTATATTTGAAGTAAAGCTGATTTGAACAAGAAGAAACTGGCGTTTTGGGTATCGCGCAAACACTTTTATTAACCTTTTGTTTATTTAGCCTTAGATATTTTTAATATAAATTATATAAATAATTAAAACCTGTTTCTGCCCATGGCCAAATCAGTCAAAAAACAACAATTAGAAATAGTATCGAAGCATGAAAAAATATTAATGACGTAAAAAGCCCGTTGCCAAAGTTAATTTTGTAATTAATTGTTATAAACAAATTGTCAAAACTGACTGTAGAGAAGAACTGATTGCGCCAATCGATTCACCGAGAAAAATTACTAAAAAAACTTATATGACGCTTTTTTAATTGTCATAGTTGTTATAATTGTTATAAACAAATTAGTTGCATAATTGTTTTGATAAAGAGATAATGATCATATTCCGTAAAGAGACCGCATGATGTACGTAATATAACATTTTATCCTTGTTTAACTTCTGGTGATCAACAAGGATAACGTCATGCGCATTACGGAATCTATCTGACTTTTATGATAAAAGTAAAATCTCATGAAGCTATAGAAATTTTATGTACTTCTAATGGACGTCCATCTGACTTCCATGATAGAAGTAAAATCCTATGAAGCTATAGAGATTTAATGGACTTTTAATGGGCGTCCATCTAACTTCTATGATGGAAATAAAATCCCATGGAGCTATGGAGGTTGGATGGATATCTAATGGAGATCTATCTGACTTCCATGATAGAAGTAAAATCCCATGGAACTATGGAGGTTGGATGGATGTCTAATGGAGATCTATCTGACTTCCATGATGGAAGTAAAATCCCATGGAGCTATGGAGGTTGAATGGATGTCTAATGGAGATCTATCTGACTTCCATGATGGAAGTAAAATCCCATGGAGCTATGGAGGTTTCATGGACTTGTAATGGACGTCTATCTAACTTCCATGATGGAAGCAAAATCCCATGGAGCTATGGAGATTTCATGGACTTCTAATGGATGTCCATCTAACTGCTATGATGAAAATAAAATCTCATGGAGCTATAGAGGTTTCATGGACTTCTAATGGACGTCCATCTGACTTCCACCATGGAGATAGACGTCCCATGGAGCTATGGAAGGGCGATGGACATCCACTGGAGGTCAATTTCTATGTGGGCTATTTTTGCTCGTTTTGTCGATATTTGAGGTTCATAGTCTGAATCAGATCCAAAATTTGTAACTCCACTTAATGTATGTACTCGTATACGTTGAAAATGACTGATTTTTCATTTGAAACAATCGCATGACTCGTGGACGGTTGATCTAAATCTGGAATATGAGTTTTTTATTAACAATTATCGATTAGAAAAATAAAATACTCGATTATCATACAGTATTATACAGTAAATTAGAAAAGTTTTACACTACAACCTGAATTTATAATAATTAGATGCCATAGATACTTACTGCTGTCGTCTATTTCCATTATATTTACAGTTAAGTTTGACGTCGGTTCATTATTAGAAAGAACTTCTTTTCGAGTACCGAATTTTTGATTCAAATACAACTTTTTAATATTCTCATCCAGTACTTTTAAAGATTTTTCATTTACAATGTCAAATAACTTTTCAAGTTCAGTCTGAAATTTCTTTTCATTTTGGTTTTGTGCTGATTTCTTTTTTTTTAACTTTTTGTAATTTTAACCACTGGTTATGATAGCGAAGAATTTTCTTAACTGCATTAGGAGTTTCGCTAGTTGGAATCTGATTTTTTTTCCACAGTTCAATAACTTGGTCAACTGAATTTTTAGCACTTTGATTGATTGAACACTTTAAAACTTTCAATTGATAGAAAAACACTTTCATAATCTCTTTCACTGTTGGCAACTTACGTTCCAAAATTTTTTGCACAGGTACACCGATCAATGGAATTTCTTTATTCATTGTAGCTCAATTAACGATGAATGAATTTATGTTATGATTATAAGACTTATTCATGAAAAATTATTTTATCAAGTATGCAAGTTGATAAGATTTAGGAACACTGAAAATGCAGTATGAAACGGGTAGATACTAGAGATAAATTGAGAATTGAAAATATAGGTGGCGTTAGTTGCACAAGACAAACAGACGAAGCGATAAGATTTAAAACAAAAATCCACTCGAACAAAAAATTTTATGTATAATTTGTGAAAAAAGTTCTAAAATATGCTTTGAACAACCGCCATAAAAATAATTAACAGCACGATCGGGATTTCAAAATATTAAAAAAAAAATTGTAAAAATACTAAAAGAATGATAAATTACGAAAAATTTTTGGAACAGAGAACTTCTATAGTAGTTACTTCGACCACAGAAACTCAAATTTGTAAAAATTTCCCCGAAACTCATGAATTGAATTGAAATTGTTTGAATTATTAATCAAAAACTGTTAAAAATAGTGTGCATTGAAGTTTGACGGTGAATATCTTTTGAACAGTTAATTTAATCGACTAATCATAAGAGACCACTATTGTAGAATAGTGAATTTCCGACAAAACCGTTGCGCGTATCATAATGATTTTTTGTTAAGGAGTTATAAAATTCATAAAAAAAAAGAAATCTAGCTTAAAATGATCAAACTTTAACCTTTAATAACTTCTGAACGGTGAGGTATACGAAAACATTGTAAGAAATCTTTTTTGTAGAGAATTCAATTTCCTACGAAAACATGAGACGAAATATTTTTTTTCAAATAGTAGATACCGAGATATATATTTTTCTTCCTCACAATAAGAAAAAAATAGAAAACTGAGAGGCGGAGGACCTTCTTATTAAAATTAAGAGCTCATACTTGGAGAGAATTTGAGGTCTCTACCAACCAAGTTATCGGAGTATAAAGTGAAAAAAAAAATAGTCGATTTTTTTGGCCCACCCTAATATATATATATATATATATATATATATATATATATATATACAGGGTGATTCAAAATAACCTATTGGTCCCGAAGCTGGCATATTTGTAATCGAATTCTGAGACGATTTTTTCTTTTGAAAAAATTTGTCCGGAGCTTAGTTTTCAAGTTACAATAAGAATTAGTTAGCGTATAACGGGTCGGATACAAGTGGTAGACAGGGGCGGCGCAACTTACTGTTACACGCAGATGTTTCAGGGGTACCTCCTGCGCTCAAATGACTGACAAAAGTACATGGACAGCACATTTCTATTTATACTCTCTCTCTCTCTCTCTCTCTCTCTCTCTCTCTCTTTCTGTCCCTTTAATTATGCTACATTTAACTTGTCAAATTTTGATCTGTCATCCAGCCGTCAAATATCGGGATGATCGTGAAATCTTCAAGTTTACATTATTATAATAAATGTACATACGCCCGCGAATAATAAAATTTAATGCAAATTAGATTACTTAAATGTCCACTTGCAAGTTAAAAGTAGCACGTTTAAAGAAGAGAAGAAAGGGGAGGAAGAGAGAGAGAGAGAGAGAGAGAGAGAGAGCAGGGGGGTTTGAACAAGTTTAAGCACGTTTATTCACGCACCATCCCATACGGCGATCAGCTTATTGTCCTATTTAAACTTCCTCTCTTTCTCTCTCTCTCTTTTTCTCTCTCTTTCTCTTTCACTTTAATTATGCTACATTTAATTTGTCAAATATCGATCTCCATCATCCGGCCGTCAAATATCGGGATAATCGTAAAATCTTCAGGTTTACATTATTATAATGAATGTACATACGCCCGCGAATAATAAAATTTGATGCAAATTAGATTACTTAAATGTCCACTTGCAAGTTAAAAGTAGCACTTTTAAAACGCATAAGAAGGAAAGAAAGGGGCGAGAGAGAGAGAGAGAGAGAGTGAGAGAGACGGGGGGAGGAGGGGGCTTCAAACAAGTTTAAGCACGTTTACTCACGCACACGGCGATCAGCTTATTGTTTCTACGATGCGACAGTTCAATTTAAATTTGTCCTTTATCCAGATCTATCCCTCGAAGTTGTTTTACCACATTTCACCACATTTATACTATTTACTCGGCACTTGATCGATGAACGCGGAACTACGCGACGAACCGATCGATCGACTTTATTAATTTCTATTAATCACTACTCTAATCACTACAATCATTCGATGCGTTAAAATTACTCGAAGAAACACGTGTCTATGTTACGATCACACAACACGTGTTCGCTCGACGATATCAAGCAGTCGACTGGATGTTATTGGTTATGTCGTTATAAGAGTGTCGAACGATTGGTTAAAACCATAAGTCAAAACGCGGCAATTTAAAATGAAAATATTGGTTAATACGATTTACATCAATACAATTTATCAGAAAAATGTTGCAAATACATGTTTATCATTATTTGTTAAAAAATGTATAATCCATAAGTGACTCTTTATCTAGATAATTGTTATTTATTCAAAATATTCAAGAAATTATTGTATCAAAATCACTTTCTTCTAAATATTTTTTTGTTTTTTATTTTTTATTATTTGCAAAAACTGAAAATATTCCTCGAAATAAAATATTTGGTTGCCCTGAAAAGGGCAGATTATCCATTGCTGCAAGGAGATTTCAAGAATTATATTCTTGAAGTTTTCTTCATAATAAATGTTCGAAGTTGCCACCGTTCATTGTAATGCAGGCTCTCAAGCTGCATCATGCCATTTGGAGTATCGACAATGACATTCTGGAGAAGCTTGTCATTTAAATCCTCGATGTCTTCGGGAAGCTTTCTGTAAATAATTTCTTTACAGTATCCCCACAGGAAAAAATCCAACGGATGGAGGTCCGGGGATCTTGTGGGCCAACGTATTGGACCGTAACGGCCCATCCAACGGCCAGGAAATTGTGCATTTAAGTAATTTGTTACTATTCTGGCATTATGTGGTCCAGCGCCATCTTGTTGGAATATAATTTTATTCCTGTTTGCTAATGGAAATTCTTCTAAAAAGTCTGGAATATTTTCAGATAAAAATTCCATGTACGACGCGCCATTTAAAATGTCGGGCAGAATTACTGGACCCAATATGTTTGTGCCCATGATTCCTACTCATACGTTTAATTTCCATCGTGTTTGGAAATTTCTGGCTCGAGTTACTCGACGAGAATTCTCGTCACTCCACATATGCATATTGTGAGAGTTAAAAATTCCTTCTCGTGTAAACAGCGATTCGTCGCTGAATATCACACGAGAAGGGAATTCAGGAGCCTCATCTACTCTTCTTAAAAAATTTTCACAAAATGTGCAATTTTTCTTTTTTCAGAATTCTTTGAACTGTAGAGTAAGGTAGATCGTGTTCCCGAGCAATGATCCGAACACTTGTTTCAGGCTCTTGTTCGACAGCACGAAGGACTCTCTCTACACTTCGCAAATTCCTTTCGTTGCGATGTCTACTGCAATCATTTTTTTTCGGTAAGACACTTCCGGTCTCGAACAACCGTTGAGATGCTCCAATTATAATGACCGCCGGCGGATGCCTTGCTCTATTCGGATATAATTCTTGATATCCTTGCAGCAACGTAGGGTTGGCCTTGGCATTCACCAAGTGCCAGCAGCATATCGTAGTACTCTTCGTTCGTGTATGCTGTCATATCGTGTATCGTCCTGACGATGGATCTAACGATCAAAGAATTAATGAGAGCACCGATCGCTGCATCCTATTTAACGGTCTTCGCGGGAGGTTGATTCCTCCCACCGCACCTCCCCCGTCGAATCTTGTCGCGTGTCGCGGCTGACGTATCACGCAACGTTCTGATACAAAGAACAACATTTTGTGAAAATTTTTTAAGAAGAGTAGATGAGGCTCCTGAATTCCCTTCTCGTGTGATATTCAGCGACGAATCGCTGTTTACACGAGAAGGAATTTTTAACTCTCACAATATGCATATGTGGAGTGACGAGAATTCTCGAGTAACTCGAGCCAGAAATTTCCAAACACGATGGAAATTAAACGTATGAGCAGGAATCATGGTCACAAACATATTGGGTCCAGTAATTCTGCCCGACATTTTAAATGGCGCGTCGTACATGGAATTTTTATTTGAAAATATTCCAGACTTTTTAGAAGAATTTCCATTAGCAAACAGGAATAAAATTATATTCCAACAAGATGGCGCTGGACCACATAATGCCAGAATAGTAACAAATTATTTAAATGCACAATTTCCTGGCCGTTGGATGGGCCGTTACGGTCCAATACGTTGGCCCGCAAGATCCCCGGACCTCCATCCGTTGGATTTTTTCCTGTGGGGATACTGTAAAGAAATTATTTACAGAAAGCTTCCCGAAGACATCGAGGATTTAAATGACAAGCTTCTCCAGAATGTCATTGTCGATACTCCAAATGGCATGATGCAGCTTGAGAGCCTGCATTACAATGGACGGTGGCCACTTCGAACATTTATTATGAAGAAAACTTCAAGAATATAATTCTTGAAATCTCCTTGCAGCAATGGATAATCTGCCCTTTTCAGGGCAACCAAATATTTTATTTCGAGGAATATTTTCAGTTTTTGCAAATAATAAAAAATAAAAAACAAAAAAATATTTAGAAGAAAGTGATTTTGATACAATAATTTCTTGAATATTTTAAATAAATAACAATTATCTAGATAAAGAGTCACTTATGGATTATACATTTTTTAACAAATAATGATAAACATGCATTTGCAACATTTTTCTGATAAATTGTATTGATGTAAATCGTATTAACCAATATTTTCATTTTAAATTGCCGCGTTTTGACTTATGGCTTTAACCAATCGTTCGACACTCTTATAACGACATAACCAATAACATCCAGTCGACTGCTTGATATCGTCGAGCGAACACGTGTTGTGTGATCGTAACGTAGACACGTGTTTCTTCGAGTAATTTTAACGCATCGAATGATTGTAGTGATTAGAGTAGTGATTAATAGAAATTAATAAAGTCGATCGATCGGTTCGTCGCGTAGTTCCGCGTTCATCGATCAAGTGCCGAGTAAATAGTATAAATGTGGTGAAATGTGGTAAAACAACTTCGAGGGATAGATCTGGATAAAGGACAAATTTAAATTGAACTGTCGCATCGTAGAAACAATAAGCTGATCGCCGTGTGCGTGAGTAAACGTGCTTAAACTTGTTTGAAGCCCCCTCCTCCCCCCGTCTCTCTCACTCTCTCTCTCTCTCTCTCTCTCTCTCTCTCGCCTCTTTCTTTCCTTCTTATGCGTTTTAAAAGTGCTACTTTTAACTTGCAAGTAGACATTTAAGTAATCTAATTTGCATCAAATTTTATTATTCGCGGGCGTATGTACATTCATTATAATAATGTAAACCTGAAGATTTTACGATTATCCCGATATTTGACGGCCGGATGATGGAGATCGATATTTGACAAATTAAATGTAGCATAATTAAAGTGAGAGAGAAAGAGAGAGAAAAAGAGAGAGAGAGAAAGAGAGGAAGTTTAAATAGGACAATAAGCTGATCGCCGTATGGGATGGTGCGTGAATAAACGTGCTTAAACTTGTTCAAACCCCCCTGCTCTCTCTCTCTCTCTCTCTTCCTCCCCTTTCTTCTCTTCTTTAAACGTGCTACTTTTAACTTGCAAGTGGACATTTAAGTAATCTAATTTGCATTAAATTTTATTATTCGCGGGCGTATGTACATTTATTATAATAATGTAAACTTGAAAATTTCACGATCATCCCAATATTTGACGGCCGGATGACAGATCAAAATTTGACAAGTTAAATGTAGCATAATTAAAGAGACAGAGAGAGAGAGAGAGAGAGAGAGAGTTTAAATAGAAATGTGCTGTCCATGTACTTTTGTCAGTCATTTGAGCGCAGGAGGTGCCCCAATGAAACACCCGCGTGTAACAGTAAGTCGCGCCGCCCCTGTCTACCACTTGTATCCGACTCGTTATACGCTAACTAAATCTTATTGTAACTTGAAAACTAAGCTCCGGACAAATTTTTTCAAAAGGAAAAGTTGTCTCAGAATTCGATTACGAATATGCCAGCTTCGGGACCAATAGGTTATTTTGAATCACCCTCTATATATATTGTTAAGTCCGGACAGGACAATTAGCACTCTCGCTCTCGCACACGACGGAATTCACGTGCACTTAATAAATAAATAGAGTTAATAAATTACGATCTTTTAATTAGAATATCAGTTCGTTTTACAGAACGAGAACTCAAAGACAAAGACAGAAGACGGCAACCGATCGTCAATCCAATATCGATACGGACCGCTAATACCAGACGTAACAATACACACACGCGCGCGCGCACGCACACACACACACACGACGCCAAAATTAAGGGATCACCTATTTTAACTCTGAAAAATAGGCGTAATTCAAGAGAGTACAATTTTGTCAAAAATGATCGTAAAAGAATTTTAAAAAAAGCATTTTATAGCTTGATATCTCTAGTTTTAAGATTGATGAATCGTGGAATAATATACAAATTATTTACAAAGTTACGCGGATTTAAATGGGTATGTGTCAAATCTCAAAATTTTTTACAAAGTTTGCATAGCTTCACGACGCGAAATAAAAATTGCACGCACATGCGGTTTACAGTATTCGAAAGCGTGGATTTTTACCTTGCGTTTTTGTTGAGCGTTTTACGATTTTTTTTACTGAATTAGACAACACTGAAGCAAAAATAGCCTCTTTTGCTTCAATGTTAAATAAGTCAGTGAATAAAAGTCGTACAACGCTCAACAAGAACGCCAATTAAAGGTAAAGATTTGCGTTTTTGAATGTTGTAAACCGCATTTTTGTGGAATTTTTATTTCATTCCGCGCCGTGGAGCTTTGCGAAGTTCTTTTAATTAAGATTAAGGGGTAACACTACCTTTGAGGCTCTAAAATGATACCTAAGTTTGAGAATTTATTGTCGGCAAATGAATAACTTTATATAAAAAGAGCTTAGAGGGCTTTATTGTACATATATTGACGAGTAAAAAAAATTTTTTAATTTTTTTTCATGCACAAAAGGCGGCGTACTGGCCCATTTTCGAAATCGTCTTTTCTTAAAGATGAATTTTTGTGTGCAAGTTTTCTGCGACATGGTTTATATTGGAACCAAACAAAACAAATCTACATTATCTACATATTCAAAACTAAGGAAGTACGTAGGGATTTTTAAAAATATTAATTTTTATCAAAATGGCAGCTATTTATAGAAAAAAGTGGATTTTTTACCCAAAAATTTGTTTAAAAAATGCTGATTACAAAAAGAGTTTTCAACATTTCGCAAAAAACCTACGTTCCTGTAGAATAGTTACAAGAAGATTTTGTTAAAATTTCAAGTCAATTGGATAAAAATTGTAAGAGTGACGTTGCACGCAAAATTGAAAAACTGTGTTTTGAGAAAAACGCGTTTAAAGTTTTGGTAATTGATTTTTTGTGTGTAAAGTTAAAAATTTATTTATCTCTAATCTGCGATGCCTTAAAGCTGTCCTTCCACGAGTTCAGCAGCCTCATTATATTCCTTTCTTGTTGCTAATAATGATATTCTGGTCTCTTTTGCTTTTTGAGTGAGACTGCGCTCGGCAAGTACAACGCGCTGTGCATCCAATTTTTGACAATAATAATGACAAGTAGTGCCCAGTATGAGATTTCAGACTTGTAAAATTTTCATTAGACTGTTCTAGCCATTATTATAATAGCAAACAGCCAAGGTTGTTGCATAAACACAGAAAAACTACTAGCGTCGCATAAACACAGAAACCGACGCTTCCAAAACTATTTACTGATATAGTACAACTAATGACATGTATATTGTTAGTCAAAAGTCTATTTTTGGTACATAAATAAGGCCCAAATACCTACAAAGCATAGAGAAGACGGGACCGTTCCAAATTGCTTGCAGCTGTTTGGTAGACGCATAGAGATGATTCATTTAATCAGCTCAAACACTATAATACAATTTGAATTTTGTTATAAAACTACTTACAACATATTGTTATAAGTATAAACTAATGATTTTAAGACTCGCGATACGATGGCGAATATTTTGTGGGGTGTGCGCGGTTATTTCCGTGGGGCCCGCCGCCGCCGCCGCCGCTGTCACCGCTCGCTATCCTCTAATAATTTTTGGTCAAAGTAGATGCGAGAGAGAGAGAGAGAGAGAGAGAGAGAAGCGCCAAACAGCTCTTTCGCCTGTGTTAATAACGCGTTGAAATAATATTTAAATTTGTTTACGTGAGCTTTCTTTCGTACGCGATTGTCGCCCAGTGGCATGTCTAATCTTGCAAGGTATCTTTGTTAGTAAAGATAAGCGCCGATAGTCCTGCTGCTGCACGTTGAAACAATATTTAGATGATGCAAGAGGGAAGCGTCGAAAAGAACTTTGTCTCGAAAAAATAACACAAATTTTCGTGGCGCGGGGAGGTGGTAGAGTCTGCCTCCACCGCTGCCATCCGTGACGTAATCGTCCATCTCTTTTCCCGCAATTTCTCTCGCTCTTCCCGTACGCTTCTCTCTTTTGAAAAAATACCCTGGCCGAATTTCGCTGTGTAGGGAGGAATGCGCGCGGTCTGGCGCAGGGTCCGCTGCCACCCACCATCCACCTACTGGCGCTCACACATGCGCTCCCCGTCCTCGCTCGCTCATTCGCTTTTTTCGTACGCGGTCAAGTGCGTGCTTGCGCGTTCAATCTCCCCACTCGCCCGTTTGTTTCTTTCGCGCGCTTCCTTAATGTCTATTATCTCGCGCATTATTTACTAAGAAAATAGGAAACGATGGATAAGGATAAATTTTCAAATACATTTTAAAGAGCATACTTGTTCATATAATGCTTCGTTCACAATAGTATTAATAGCGTAAGCTATTAATTCGCACTCGATTTGTGAATTCGTATCGTAAGATTTGTGCAACATACGTATCGCTTCGCGTTTATTCATGATACAGTTCATGCGCAATAAATTTACTAAATATTTATATTTTTCAATGGCAGTAATCGTGTTTTGATGTAGCATACAATACATGTGCTCGACACAATGTTCAAGGTTGAATATAAATAGCACAGTTGCAGGCTTTAGGTAAATACAAGCATCACGCAACGTTAATTTAACAATATTTTTATTGCACAGTTTTACGAGTTGCACGTAAAGTTCGTGAATCGTTAACGATGATGATGCCTCTGTTGACTGGGCGAGTCGCTCAATATCCACACGTCTCTCGATCAGAGCTTTCCATGTTTTATAAGATAGAACGATCCGATTGTCGCGCGTATCACCAATCGACATTTCTACAAAGCAGGAAACAGGTCCCACCATGATAGCAATATCAACCCATTTGTAAGATGTTAAGGTTAGTGGGAATCTTCTGCCCAAAATGCGCGGCGTATACCGCGAAGACGTGCTGATAAAGGAACAGAGAGATGAGTAAAACGTACAATAAATGTACAAAAACGTAATTTAAATGTATAGATACTTACGATCTTTCGCACGCTTCAGTCTGGATCGGAACGTAATAGTTTGCCAGTGTTTATATCGAGAGAGAGAGAGAGAGAGAGAGATGCGTTATCTCAGAACCATTCGAACGAGCGATTGATTCAAAACTGATCATAAATTGCGACGTTTGTAGGAGGATTAATGCCTATGAAATTTATAGGAGAGGGGAAACTTTCCCCTCTTCCTAACACTTTCATCATTATCATTATCACTCGAACGTGTCACGACACATTTTCGCGGTCTAGCAACGTTGTACAGGAACGTTAAAATAACGTACATGAAACATGACGTACATGAAACGTGAAACATGAAAAACGTTAAACTAAACATGAAAAACGTATAAATGACATTAAACAAAACAGGAAAAACGTTAAACTAAACATGAAAAACGTTAAACTAAACATAAAAAACGTATAAATAACGTTAAACAAAACATGAAAAACGTTAAACTAAACGTGAAAAACGTTAAACTAAACATGAAAAACATTAAACTAAACATGAAAAAACGTTAAACTAAACGTGAAAAACATGAAATAATGTTAGAGAAACGTAGATGTAATGGAGGGGAAAGAAATGGAAAAAAAAACGTATCTTGTATATTACGTATGTTTATTCATGTAATCGTGTCCACCAATTGAAAAGTTTAAATACATTTTCTAAAGCACAATGTTTATACGTACGGTGTTGTCCACATTGAAAAGTATTAGCATCATCTAGATTATTCAGATTATCCACGATTTGTAATCCATATCCAAGCTCTCGATGTATGCGTATTCTCGCCGACTGTCCAAAATCAATTTTCCCAGCCATTCTCGTTTTTCGTGCCCTTTGACGTATACAATCTCCTTGTTGTCAGGATTTTCAGTACTCAATACTGCAGTTGCAATAACTTGTTTCGCTTTCCGGTACGGAATCACCCCGTCGGTGCTCCATCTTAGTCCATGATGACAAGCAGCAAGCCAAGAAGCGCAAGATCTTTCGGATTTCATCAGCCAATCCCATGGCTGGGGACTGTCAAAGATATAATGCGCGAGAACGTTTCCCCCTCTAAAAGCAGCGAATTCTTTTACGACGAAACCACTTAATCGTTCAAGGGGGAAACCTTGCAGATCCACGAACGTCGGCACGGACATATCGCAGTCGAAACGAAGACTGTGGTTCATGTCGATGTATCACGGCGGGTCCCGATAGCACACAAATCACTTACAATGGCAGATGCCTAGAGATTTTCCGTAGGTTGGGTTAGATAAGTCAAGATAATTGGTTGGTGGGCTATCGGGATGTGCGCTATCGGAATCTTCCCGATGTATCATATAACATACAAGGTGTCACAAAGTCTGGATACACCTAAATAACTAAAAAAATATAAGTTTTATAGGAAAGTGTTTCAGACAATAGTTGTATGGTTTAAGAAGATTTATGATCTATCATTTATGATCTATCATCTATTTAATGATCTTATCATTTTGACCTTGAGTGACATTGCCAAGGTTAGGTCAAGATCAGGTCGATATTTTTAAACAAAACTGCCCACTTTTTATTACATATTCTTGTAGCTTACTTCGAGACCTTTCCAAAACACTATAAACAAATGTTTTTTGGTTAAGTATTTTTCGAGTTGTAAGGCTTGAAGGTTATAGTATACTGTATTTTTTGTGCAGGATGGCATCCATCTCCCACCTGCCTCCTTGGGGCATGAGGGCGGAGTGACTTAAAAATCTTAAATGACATGATAGGTCAATTGAGAGCTTATTTTAAAAACGAGAAAAACGTTTTTTGAAAAAGTTCGTTACGACTCTTCAATCGAAAGTGATGATCATAAAACAAAAATTTGCATTTCCTTGTTTATTGCATTACCGTTCTTTGCGTTATCCAGGGTGTGTGTGTGTGCGCGCGCGCGCGCGTGCGTGTGTGTGTGTGAGTGAGTATGTGCGCGCGCGTGTGTAACGGAGATCAGGATTCTGAAGTTTGTCACTCCCTCAGTATTTTATGACTCCAAACCCTCTCCGTTTCACACGCGCGCGTGCGTGTGTGCGTGTGTGGGTACGTGGATAGGTGGATGTATTTATGTTTACAGTAAGTGTTCTAACTGTCGACCTTCTACAGTTTGACAGTGGGTTAGACGATTGTAGAAACTGGTTGTTACGTTTTGTAGTGTTTCTGGAGTAATTAATGCCACTTTATCAACAATTCGTAGTCGCAAGTCATTGAGATTTTGAGGTTTAACTTTGTACACTCGGTTTTTCAAATATCCCCAAAAGAAAAAGTTTAATGGAAACAAGTCAGGTGATCTGGGTGGCCACTCGATTGCGCCCCTTCTTCCTATCCATCTTTCAGGAAATGTGTTGTTTAAAATATTCTGCTTGTAATCCGAAGTGCAGAGGCGCACCGTCCTGCTGAAACCAAAGTGAATAAAAATTTCGATCGAAAATGTTGCAAAGAGTTGGTATAATCGTCTCGGAGCATGGCCTCATACTTTTATGCTGTCAGATTTTCATCAATAAAAAATGGTCCTATTATGTGTTCTCCAACTATTCCCGCCCAAACATTTAGTTTTTGTGGATATTGGCTTTTGGATTCTCTCATCCAATGCGGATTAAAATCACTTCAATATTGACTGTTGTCTATTTACTGCACCATTTAACATTATGTAGCTTCGTCTGAGAAAACAATCTTGTTTTGAAATTCCGGTTGATCATCAATTTTTTGCATCATTACGTCACAAAATTTGAGTCGGCAATAAAAATCATGTGCGAATAATTCCTAAACAAGATTAATTTTGTATGGGTGAAATTTGAAATCTTTGAGAACACGCACAACAGATTGATAGCTACAGTCATGAGCCTGGGCAACTTTTCGTGTAGAGGTATGAGGATCTTCTACAAATAATTGTAACATTTCTATCGAAATGTCTTCATTTGTAGCGATCTTTGGCCTACCCGATCTTCGCCGATCCTTGACGCATCCTGTATTTTGAAAACGATTACATGTTTTCTGCACAGTGGCTGCAGAAATCCCTTGCTCGCCTTGCCGAAATTCAGCATTAAATAAGTCTTAAAACTCTCGAAGTGACCGTTTGCGATCACCGTACTCTTGCATCATCAAAAGAGTAATACGTTCCCTTTCTGTAAGAGCCATTTCGATGCACTCAGTTAGTCTATCCAAGACGCTCGTTTGATTGTCAAATTATCAGCGATAGTACTTACTGAGTGTCACAGCGGGGAAATACTTTATCGTCACAAAATTCAAACAATTCTATATGACCTCACGACTTCAATATGGCCACGGTGAGTATTCAGAAGCCTTAAGAAAATAATGTGGCCATATCATGTAAAATAAGTTGCTATGTTATTTTCTGACTATTCACAATTAAATTTTCATAAGTTTGACTGAAACAAATCTAGACAAACAAGAGTTGTGAAATAAATTGTACGTTTTTAAATTGTTTGAATCTTGTGACGGTAAAGTATTTTCCCACTGTGACACTCACTAAGTAGGTACTACACACTATCGCTGATAATTTGACAATCAAATGAGCGTCTTGGATAGGCTAACTGTATGCATCAAAATGGCGCTTACAGAAAGGGAACGTATACTCTTTTGATAATGCGAGAGTACGGTGATCGCAAACGGTCACTTCGAGAGGTTTAAGACTTATTTAATGCTGAGTTTCGGCAAGGCGGGCAAGGGATTTCTGCAGCCACTGTACAGAAAACATGTAATCGTTTTCAAAATACAGGATGCATCAAGGATCGGCAAAAATCGGGTAAGCCAAAGATCGCTACAAATGAAGACATTTCGATAGAAATATTACAATTATTTGTAGAAGATCCTCATACCTCTACACGAAAAGTTGCCCAGGCTCATGACTGTAGCTATCAATCTGTTGTGCGTGTTCTCAAAGATTTCAAATTTCACCCATACAAAATTAATCTTGTTCAGGAATTCTTCGCACATGATTTTTATTGCCGACTCGAATTTTGTGACGTAATGATGCAAAAAATTGATGATCAACCGGAATTTCAAAACAAGATTGTTTTCTCAAACGAAGCTACATAATGTTAAATGGTGCAGTAAATAGACACAACAGTCGTATACAAATCTTGTTGCTATATGGATATTCTTATCTCGTCGATGTACCCGTACGTTGTGTTTGCATACGGCGAATAAGCATGGGTCTCAATCTTGAAGATTCGATCATCAAAGATTGGTTTGTCTCCGATATTTAGAATATCAGTCATTTTTTTTCTCAAGATTGTCGCACCGCAAATTCCAGTGATTGTAAAAATGTAACGTTTGATGTACTGAGTTTCTTCCTTTTCTCAGTTGATCGAGTCGGATTATCAATCAATGATGATGTCACCGTTCTTGTAAAGAATGTATTATCTCTTTTTGCTCGCTCAGCTCCATTCAAGCATCTCATGTGTCACAATCGCGTTATCGTTTTTGAACGTGCAACCTGATGGTAATTTCCTCTCCTCAAAAATCCAGCAATCAGTCGTTTTGATCGACAATGCGTATGGTAAGATCCGTAACGCTTCGTATGATCATTGGCAAGTAAATGACTGTTGCAGGCCTTTCACTGAGCTTATATCTTGAAGGCATGCTCGGTGAAAATTCGTGGATCGTATGCACACGCGCACCGTTATTGTATGCACCTGCGCTGATACTACATTCGACGCGGATGATATTTACATTTATAATATTAATTGACATGTCCGATTCATGCCATCTACGTGGCTGCAGTATACGCTTCAAGAATCCCAGCAGCGATCCAATGCTGTTGGCTTTGTTATGTTCATTTTGTAAGCGCATCTAATTTCACACTTCATTTGTTTATGGCCGGCAGCTCGTATGATTCCTCGGCTATTGTAATCTCCATATTATCTTTGCCGAAATAGAATTTATTATTTGAGGCATTTACATTTGGTATCGTATTATAAGTTTCAAAGAGCGTTAAACCGAGTTCGTATTCGGCATCGGTCAAATCTATCGCCGGAGAGTAATTTGCAGCGAGAACGCTGCTCTTTCCGTTCAGCGTTAGCGTAAACGACATGATGGAAAAAGTGCTTGACGAATACTGAGACTTTTCGACACCTTATCGATTTTTTTAAAAGTCAACAGTTTGTAAAAATCTCAGGCACATTTGTCCGCAAAAATTTTGATCATACGTCTGATAGGACGTTCAGTTGTACTCTATCGTAACATTGCTACCAAAATATCGCACTAATTCTTGAAGTGGTCGAAGATTGACAAAACTGTCGAAATAAATACATGTATACATTAAAATTCGATTTAATTATAATGTATGAAATCCTGTAATTTCGGATTGAAATGAATTTAACAAGTGAGTGCTGGCACTACCGCTAGGCGGCCACGCCGCGAGAGATCTTCTCGTGAGTCGAATGCGGCCACGGGCGTTATATGTAGGCGCCACCGCGGTTGACTCCCCAGCTCATAACTTCAATAAGACTTTTAGGAGCTGTTTGTTGTAACCTCGAGACGAATACTCGCTCTCAGTCTTTTCAAATGTAACGTGTGTGTGGAACGCTGTTCCACATAAATTTTTATAATTTTTACATGTAAATAACAATTCGTATTGTTATTTAATCTTGTACAAAAATTAAATATTTAATTCAAATTTAATCTTTTTTTTAGTCTTTTTTAACGAAAAGGATACAAGAAATATTTTTTTGTAGATTTATAATTAGTAAACATTTATAACGTTTCATATTAATGTATTCTGGTTTAATAAATCTATCTGGGTTCCGATTTTATAATATCTATATACCTATAATATTTATCCGCTTGACCGTAGCGTTTGTCAGATCTTATATTTAAGATTGTCTTAAGATTTTATTCAATGAAATGACACTATATACTGCTATTTTATTGGCTGAATGGGATCTTAAGATGATCTTAAATATAAGATCTGACTATGAATATCGGCTTAGAAACCTCTTTAACATAGATTAAATGTACACTTAAATATTCTTTATATTAGATTTGAAAAAATATTAATTTTTTATTGAAATTTTACTTTATTTAAAATAATTGTTAACTTAATTATATGTTACAATAAAAAATCAAATATAATTAAAAAGTAAATATTAAATTTTACAGAAACAGAAGTTATACATAATTTATTACAGAAAGTTATGTATTCGCATAAATGATAATCACAAAATGAAACATATAATATTTTTAAAGTAAAAACTAGTATATAAAATAAAAATATATATGTATAATAGATACGTCTTTGGAAAAAACGATTAGGAATTATGCGTCCTAACTCTTATCTTGGCTTATTTCAGCCAATCTTTAATGGCTGATTCAATTTTTTCCGTTGACGCCGAAGGAATTGCTTTACGCACAGAATCTATAAAGAAAACCCAGCTAAATGAAAAAGTATTAAAAAAATAAGATAAAATTATAAAACAAAGTTATTTATCTATATTATAAATTTAAGACATACCAAGAAGCAAATGTTTTCATTTAAGTTTTTTGAAAGATCTCTTTGGAGCTCTTCCTTCCCAATTAAAATTCATCGCAAACTTAGACGTTATAAGGCTGGTATTTCATATGCTACAGTCAAACGGATGCTACAGTATTTTCTCATTATTTTTCTAGATCCCTGCAGTACCATACCTCCAATTTGACTAAATTTTAATATCTAACAATGTACACAATATTAAATTAATGAAGTATCCACTGAATTCAAATTAGATTAAAAAAGAGAAACACCACCCTGCCTGCACCAAACGTAACAAGCACGTCGCTGTAACGTACTAACTCGTCGCATGTTACGTCTCAGCGACGTCTCAACTGGTGTTCGAAACGTAATTGAGACGTGGCTGAGACGTAACTAACATCCCCATTTTTGGTAACAGCGACGTTGTAATGACGTGTATTTTGTAACTTATGCACTAATTGTGACCTGAAACTTATCGACCAATTTTTAAAAATTAAGATTGGTTTTTACTGCATTATGTATGTACGTAAAACACTTGCTAGATAAAATGTTTAATAGTTTTATACTGAGAGAAGAGAATGATTGCAATTACCATAATTCAATTTATAGTGGTTTTTGATGCAAACTATAAATTATAGTAATTCTGAATTATAATATTCTACCTTTTATGTATAGTTACATCTATTATGTTTATATGGTTCCAAATATTGGAAGTTTAAAAAGGTTAGTTTTAATCATATAGTAAATTAAAACATCTTCCACTTGATTTCATTTTCAAGGGAATTCATCAGAAAAATTATTCTACTATAATAGAACATCGGTGAAAAATCTTATAATGCTCCGCCTTTTATACCATTTACGTGTTTTTTTTTTCTTACGAGAAATAGAACGCCATAACAGCAATCTAATAACGGTTTTGTGTACTACTATACGCAGAGAAAAAAATATTTGTGACTATAATTGCATGGTTAAAGTAATAATTATGAGAGATCGGATAGTGGTTTTTACCGGATAGCCGGATACCGCGATAATATTTCCCAACTGTACATTACTCTACGTAACATCTTCACAATTACGTGTTAAATTTAATTACATTAAATGAAAAACATTATTTTTAAAAAGTGAAATATTATTTATCTTTAAAATATAAGTCATAATACAAAAGAAAATTCAACAAACAGCTAATTAATTGAAATATTCAAATTATTTAGTTACGTCGCAACAACGTGCAAACGACGTATCATATTTTTTGCGACTTTGTGACCAAAACAGCACGTCTCTGTTTTGTCCGGTGCAAGCAGGGCATGGTCTTATAACTTTTAGTAGTCGAAATATATTGCTCAAATTCATTAAGCTGTGTGTCATTGTCAATTGGCAGTGTTATATATATATAAATCTTTATTGTATTCTCTTTTGGTATTACAAGAGCTTCTGATTTTCATATCACACTTCCAACTTCTAATATATTTACATATAGTATTTTATTCATAAACTTCTTCCTGGTTTCTTCACTCGCTCCTACTTTGATATATGTCCTCTTTTATCTCCTCCCGCCTCTCTTCCTCTCTCTCCCTTTTCTCCCTCTCCGTCTCCTTAGCCCATACCTTCCATCTTGCTAGCGTCTGTCTCATTCACTCTTCTCCTCCTCCATCCTCTCTCAATATCTCCTTTGCTTTTCTTCTACTCTCAGGGTTATCTCATTTCTTGCATTTCTCCAACACGTGCTTCCATGACTCCACTTCTTCTCCACACCCCCTGCATTTCCTTTCTTCCTCTCTTTTCCAGTATCTTCTCTCTCTTAATTCATTTCCCAACATAAATCTTGCTATTCTAATCATTCTTACTTCTTTTTCTTTTTTCTTCGGGTACCTTGGAGCTTTGTCTAGCTTTATTTCTTTGTATATCCTGTTATACCTTAACTCTCTAATTTTTACCTTTCTCTCCTGCATTTGCATTGCTATATTTCTTTTTTCTAGTTCTTCCGTTACCTCTATCCCTCTTTCTCTTCTTCTTTCTACCTTTTCTACCGCAAAACCTTTTTCCTGAAAGAATCTTCTTCTTTCTTCTTTCCATCTCGAATTTTCTCTCTCACTTCCTTTTTTTATCTTCACTAGGCATCTTCTTGCAAGTTTGCTCCCACCTCTTTGTAACAGTTTTTCCTCATATCCTACTGCTCTTCTTCCTGCTCTCGTTCTCATCTTCTCCCATTTGACTTCCTCCCTTATCATGTATCCCGGCAATCTGCAGTCCAGTCCTAATGTCCATCTAATATACTTTTCCTGAATCTTTTTCATCTTTTCCCTCTCTTTCCATTCCCATATCTCTGCCCCATATAACATTATACTTCCCACCATTGCCTCAAACATCTTTCTTCTTCTTTTTATTCAATCCCCTCCCTCCCCCGAATCTTCTTTTTCCTATTCCCCACACTTTTTTTATCGCAATCATCGTTTTTTGTTACTTCCTTGATGTGTTTTTCTTGCTGGCCACTCTTTTAAAAGGTATAGTCTAGATATTTAAACTTCTTTACTTTTTTTAATTGTTCTTCTTTCCATTTCCAATCTTCCTCCTTATTTCTTCCTCCTCGTTTCCTAAACCTCATTATTTTGCTCTTATCAACATTAACTGTAAGTTTCTTTCTATTTATGTATCTTTCCAATTTTCTCATTATCCTTCTCATCTCCTCCTTCTCTCTTGCCAACAACACCATATCGTCAGCATATGCTAATGTCCATATCTTTTTATTACCTATCAATACTCCTCCATCTTGCCCTCTTTCCATAGTTTTCTCAATATCTGCTATAAATAAATTAAATAACAGGGGACTAAGCGGGCATCTCTGTCTCACTCCTTTTAGAGTCCAAAATTTTTCGCTGTACTTCTCTCCTATCCTCACTTTATAACTTGTCTCCTCATATAATTCTATGATTTGTTTCTATAATTTCCCTCTGTTTTCCATTGTTTTCCATACCCCTTGTCTGTTTACATTATCAAATGCCGCCTTAAGATCCACAAAGAAAGCGACGATCTTTCCTCCTTTTTTCCTCACTTTTCTACCTATTACCCAGTTCAATACGTAAATATTTTCCACTGTCCCTATTGCTTTCTTAAATTCTGCCTGGTTGTCTGGTAGCATTCCTCCCTCTTCCATTTCCTTTCTTAATTTCTTAGCAAAAATGATCGTATAAATCTTATATGAAGCTGTCATTAACGTTACCCCCCTATAATCCTTCGCCGCTTGTCCTCCCTCCTTCTTTGCTATTGGTACTATTATTCCTTTCTTCTATTTTTCTGACTCTCTCCCCTTCTCATATCCGCTCGCATAGTTTCCACGTTGTTTCTTCTAGTTTTGCTCCGCCATACTTTTACATTTTGTTCACCAGCCTGTTGTTTCCTGCCGCCTTCCCGTTTTTCAATTCTCTTAGCGGGCGGATCCCAATAGCGCACGGGACCGATAGCCCACCACCACTCACGGCCGGTTAACGGCCGATGCCTAGAGTTTTTCCATTGTTTGGGTTAGGTAAGTTAAGATGATTGGTTGATGGGCTATCGCACCGTGTGCTATCGGATCCCATCCTCTCTCAGCACCCCCTCACTTCCTCTTTGCTTAAACCCTTCTCTCTAATTTTCCCTCCTCATATTCCTTCCTCTCCTCTTTCCTCCACTCCTCTGCCCCTTCCAGCAACTTCTTGAAGTGCTCTTTTCATTCTTCTATGCTTATCTTATGGCTTATTTCTTTTGTCCTCCTTCTCTCCTTGTTTATTATTCTCCAAACCTCCGTCTCCGATTTTGCCCTACTTGCTTCTTTAATTAGTCTCTTTCTTTCCTCTTTCTTCTTCTTCTTACATAGTATTTTGATCTTTTCTTCCCTTCTCTGTACTCTCCACCATCTCCCTTTTCCCTTCACCACTTTTTCAATAACTTCCTCAACTCCGTTTTTGCCTCCCTGGCTTTCTCGTCCCACTACCACGATCTGCTCTAATTACTATTTCTCCCCTTGATTTCTCTCTACTGCACCGCCTTCATCACTGCTTTTTTTCTCTGCTTCCCTATCTCCTCTGCTTCCTCTGCCTCTATTTCCCTCTCCTCCATCTGCATATTTAATCTTTCCTTCCTCTGACCGGTCCATAATTCTTCTTTTCTCCATTCCCTTCTTCTTCTCTTTCTTTTGCATTTCTTTTTTACTTTTTGCCGTGATCAGTAGCGGTTGGTGATCCGACTCGATCCTTATCCCTATCTCTAGCTTTCCTACTTCTTCCCATGTTTCTTTGTTTTCTATTACATAGTCCACGACCGATTCTCCCATTCTCCCTATATATGTCAATTCCCCTTCCCTATTTCCTTTCTTCAAGCCGTTCATTATTTCCTATCCTTCCTTTTCTATCTTTTCAAGTAGTTTTCTTCCCTCTTTATTAATCTTCTTATCCTTCGACTTCCTAGCTTCTTCTTCCTCTTCCATGTACACTATTATTTCTCCCTCTTCTCTTGCCCTAGCGTTAAAGTCTCTTCCTATCAGCAAGATCTCTCTGTTTTCCTCTCTCCCCAACTTCTTTAGCTTCTCTTCTAAATTTTTGTTAATGTATATTGTTATTATCTTCCATACTTTCCCTTCCAATTTAACTACCCTTTGAATTCGCCCCTCAGTCCTCACGTTTTTTTCTTCCCTCTCCCCTATCTTTTTAATGTCTTCTCTCACTCCTGTTAGAGTCCATTCCTCCCATTGCTCTACTTTTCCTGTTCTTTCTTTTCACTGGCTGGTATATCCATCTGTATCCTTTTGTCATCCTTTCTTTTGTTGCTTTTCATCTCTTTTCTTCTATCCATGTTTCTGTTAATCCTACTATATCCCATTTTTCCATCTTTTTCCAGAATTTTTCATCTTTTCCTGCTAGTCTTGCCACATTCCAGAACGTTATTTTTCTTCCTTCTTTCCTCTTTCCCCTTTCTCTCCTTTCCCTCTTTCCTTCCCTCTGCCCTCACTTTTCTTCCTCCCTCCTCTCCTCATCCCTTACTTCTCTTTTTTCTCCTTTCCAGTTTCTCAATACTTCCTTCGTCTCGTCCCATTTCCATCCTTTTCCTTCTATTTCTATCTGCTCATATCTTTTTTTTTTTTTGGTACGATGAGGGAAATGCTCATGGTACGACAGGTTGGCTAGACCTGACAGTGTTGGACTCGAGTCAAAAGTGCTAACCCAGCCACATAATTTCAGCGACCAGGCTCGCCCTAACCCGCCTACCAACCTCAACCTAAAAACCTCACCACGCCACCTCGTCCCAGATCGAGGGAAGGCCCCGGCCAGCAATACGCTATTTCATCAGTAGCCTTCCCCCGGGGGTCGGAGCGTGAGCTCCCCGACGCGCCAGTTCGTCAGGTTGGGAGAGGACGTGCCAGGGCGGCAGCCGAGATACGTCAGCTGCCGCCTTGTCCACCCCGGGGTAGCGCCGTGAAAAAAACACCACACGCCCCCCCGCGCTCCTTTAGGGCAGGAGGCGAGCGCCGAACTTACCCATTCCGCGCCAACCCCCTACCCAAGGTCCAGTGGTTCCGAGGAACCAACCGGGCCTACCTCCTATCCTCGCGTGGCCGGCGCACCGGATGAGCGGAGACCCCTACTCATCGGGCGGCCCAACAACCAGGGTCCTCGTCTCCTGGGCATCCCCGAGCGCAGGGGCAGCCGGAAACGAGGCCCAGGATCGCGTAATGACCCCCCCCCCCAGGGGAGTCACTTCGCGGGCCTATCTCCGAGGATAGGCGATCCCGGGGGAGAAGGCGTCAACGCCTTCTCCGCCTGGGGTCTCAACGCCTTCATGAGGGGGGTGCTCGAGTCTCGTCCCACTCGC
Organism: Solenopsis invicta; assembly: GCF_016802725.1. NCBI lineage: Eukaryota > Metazoa > Arthropoda > Insecta > Hymenoptera > Formicidae > Solenopsis > Solenopsis invicta. Next base: position 8,540,024 of record NC_052668.1, read on the forward strand.
TTCTCCCGTTGCGGGAGAGGGAGGGGCTCGAGCACCATCTTCTCCTGGGGGAGGTGCGCGGCGCTCAGACTGTCGAGCTCCTCGCACCTCTTTTTAGTCGGCGGACTCGTCCGGAGCCCAGATGCTCCGGACGACTCCGACGATATCACTATTACCCCCGTGATGGAGGCCTCACCGACAGAGGCCTCCGCCACGGGAGGGGTCTCCTCCATGTCGATATCGGCTACTGGCCCCTCCGACACAACACCATCCACGGCCTGAGCGCCGGGCGGGGTGGGAGGCGGAGGGGTCAGCGGCCGATCTTCTTCAGAGACTCCGCCCTCCTCCCGCTGCGGAGGAGGGGGAGCCCTCTTCCCCGATCGAACAGCCGGGGGAACCCGCACGCATTTCTCACCGCCTGGGCGGTGATTGTGCGGTTTGCCTTTGGAGGCACACTCCGGGCAGAACGGCCTACTCGCACATTCCGCCAGGGTGTGCCCCTCACCCCCGCAGTTAAAGCAGCACCGGGCCCTGTCGACACCGCCAGGACACCGGTGCTGCGTGTGTCCCTGAGCTAGGCAGCGGAAGCATCGCTGTGGAGGTGTCTTGAGCACCTCCACGCGAGCCGCCACCCAGCCCAAGGTCAAACTCCCCGCTCGAGCGAGCCTCGCAGCGGCGGCGACCGGTCACTGCACTGTGACAGAGCCCAGCCCCCGCCGACTGCGCGTCACCTGACCCACCCGGAGGTCCGCCACGAAGCATGACCCGGAGTCGGCGATCACCGTGGCCACCTCTTCCGGAGTCACGGATTCGTCGAACTCGGAAATGCGGATCCCCACCCTCCGAAAAGGGCAAGAGATCCGCACGTCCGGGCCTCCCGCGACGCGCCTCATCTCGGAGGCCAGCCTCTCCGCGGCTGGCCTACTATTTTCGCCGGGGATCTCCAGGAGGAGACTCCCGGTCTGGGCTCGGCGAACCCGCAGCCCACTGCCCCCTTGCGGCAGGATGTCCCCGAGGACAATGGCCTCACGGGCCCGCCGCATCACTCCTGCATAGGAGGCGTCGTCTCCGGTCACCGTAATCATCACCGCCGATGACTTGGGGACGCGCCTCACGATCCTCTTCGCCGCGAGCACCTTGCTTCGCGGCGGACCTCCTCCCTGTTTCTTTCTTTCCTTCTTTTCCTTCCTCGGCTCGGCCGCCGGGGGGGCGGCGGATGCCGCTACCCCCGAAGGTCGACCCGAGGCTGTGCCGAACCCCGGGGGAAACACCCCCCAATCACTGACCCCTGTGGGGCGAGTGGGGGGGCTCTACGGCCTCCTTTGTCGACTCTCCTTCTTTTCGTGTGCCGACGACCCCGACCCAGCTCCAATAGCTCGCAGGCGTATCGGGGCCGGGCGCCGCCGCGCGCCGCCGGCACGGCGGGGGTGCGGGAGGCTCCTCCCGCGGAGTTCCCGTACCCCCCTGCCCCCTCTTACTTTTCTTTTTCTTGTTCTTGACCCTAGCGTCGGTGGGGACGGCGGCCAAAACAGCCCCCGTCTCCACCCGCGCCAGGTGCCTCTCCAGGCCCTCCACCGTCGCCGTCAGCCGCTCCAACGTCCCCAGCACTCGCTCTTCAAGAGGAGAAGAGCCGGGGGCAGAAGCGACCGACGGGGGCGGCGGAAGGGAAGGTGACCTTCTCCTTGACGTCTGCGGAGCGGCCGCAGACGAGGAGGGGCCGCTCTGTAGCATGAGGGCGCGTTTTGCTACCCCCAGCTGGCCCCTCAGTTCGGCGACCTCGGCCCGGAGGGAGCGTATTTCCTCCTCCCGGGCCGCGGTACGCCAGCATCATGAGCGCCTCCCGGGCGAGATGGGTATTTAGCTTGATTCGCCCCGACAGGTTGCCCGACAGTGGGCAACCTGTGGAGGCCTTGTTTTGCGCGCCTTCGACCTCCCGGAGCTACCCATCAGCCAATCCGGCTAGATCGGTAGTCGTACTCCGGGAGATCACTCCCAGTTGGCGATCCACATAACGCCGCTGGTCCGGCGTGAACAGGGTCGGGGGGATCCTAATGCGCTGCCGAGGCCGCGCATCATTTGCCCCCGTTCCCTCTCCCTCCGACTCCGAGCTCCGGATAACATTGGCTTGGAGTCGGCGGGCCCTAAACTGTTCCAGCGGAACCCCGTGGAGCCGGTCCCCCATATCCGCCCTGTCAGACAGTGGGGAGGGGGACCTGAAGAGTCCACTCCCGTCCAAATGGGGTCGGCCACAAGCGCGTCTACTTCTGACATGAGTCGGAAGGTCGGTTCCGTCTCCCGGAACATCCGGGATACGGACACGGCCCTCCGACTCGTCCAAATCGATGACCGGCTCCAGGGGGTTTCCGGCCATCTTTTCCTCGTCCTCCTTTCGCCGATCCACGTCCATGGGCTCAGCACTGAGCTGAGAGAGCCCCCCCTTTTTTTTTTTTTTGATAACGGAGAGGAAATGCGTTACCGCATACCCCAGGCCCCGGGGGAGGCCTGGTGGTTATGTGGGGCTCTTCCCCGCCGACGACGTGTCGGCGGGGACATACCCACTAAAACCTCTCCGGGTGTCCTGCCCTGGTCCGTGACTGGGGGGCTCCGGGAACGCGTGCAGCATGCTTCCGGAGCCCCCCGGACCCAGTCGGCCTAGGCCGATTCGACACACCGGGTGTACCCTAACGTGGGCACACCCGGCAGGGCTTGTGGGCCTGATCTGCCCTAGGTCGGGGGAGGGGGACACCAGCCCCCCCCTGCCTCTTCCCTTGATGGTTTGGGGGTTAAGCCCGGGGTATCCGGCCCCCGCCGCAGCCCCGGGCCCCTTCGCGCCGCGCTGACGGCGGCGCGGTCCTCCTAACTACCCTGGGGGCGGAGAGGGAGAAACTTCCCTTTCCCCCTCCCCGGCGAGGCAGAGGGGGGGTACGTCTGCGCGTTACATCGCAGAGTCGTCCCCCCCGGACCGTCAGGTCGGGTCTGCCTCGCCGGGTTCACCGTTATAGCGAAAGGCCCCCCTCCTCCCGCGACTGCGCGTCCCGAAGGCGGGGCCGGCAGCCACTGGGGAGGAGGGTCGCCCCCTCTCTGTGTTAGCGCCGTCGCTCTCCTCCTCCTCCCTAATTGCGTGAAGGGAGGGGGCGACGGCAGCTGATCGCCCGCACCCCCGCCGCCTTTTGGCTGACGGGCCACTGCGGCCTGAGGGGCGCGGGGCGGGTCTTCTTCTTCGGGGCGGCCGGGGGGGATCCAAGGTGGGTCATGGCCCCCGTCCCCGCCGCCCCTGTCTCCGTTGTTTTCAAAGGGGGGCATGCGTCCCCCCGGCCTCCTCTCCCTGATGGTTTTGGCCTCCTCCTTCTGCCGCATTACTTGCTCGCAGAAGGAGGAGACCGCGACCCAAGCGCTCTCCCTGCGGACCATCTGGCTAATGATGGCCCGCAGGGAGAGATCGTCGCCGATTTCTCTTCTTAGGACTCCGCGCAGCTCCTCCCACGCTGGACAGTGTTCCAGAGCGTGTGCTGCGCGGAGACCCTTTCGGCGTCGCAATGGTGGCACTGCGTCGTCGGCTCCTTCCTTATTCTGCACAGGTACTCACCGAAGCAGCCATGCCCGGTGAGCACCTGTGTCGTCCGGTAGGACAAGCCGCCCCAAGGGCGGCCCACCCATTCGTCCAAGTGGGGTAGGACGGCCTCCAAGATCCGAGATCCCGCCGCCGGCGGGTCATTGGCGAGACTCTCCCGCCAAGACCTCATGGCCCGCCGGCGAACCCTTTCTCGCAGTAGCGCGGCGACCCTGGGGGTAACCACTCCCCCCTGCAGGCGGACGGCCTTAGCCCTGGCATATGATCATGCCAGGGCGTCGGCCGCGGATGAGAGAGCCCCTGCCGCCTTCTATGAGGCGGGTCAGCGAGGTCCTCCCCGCTCGAGCCTCCCCCACGGACGCGAATCGGCGTCGATCCCTCCTTTACTATTTGTGGTTGCGCGAAGACCACCAATTCAAAAAATCGGGTCCCTATGGACCCGGTTGCGCTACTATCCTGCCGACCGCCGCCCGTCTTGCGACGACCGTCGGCCAGCAGGACTGAATCCTCTCCGGTGGACATGCTAAAAATTCCAGCCCAACGGGCCCTCTCGCCCGGCGTCAACTCACTAGGGGAGGAGTAGCCCTCCCCTTCACTATCTGAGGAGGAAGAGGACCCCCCCGTGAACTCCCCCCCCCTCCCAGTCGAAATCCTCCCCCTCGAACAGCTCTCCTTCGAGCTGCTCGAGGGCGAGGAGCCGATCAATTGCGTCGCGGGCCTCGGGCTCGAGGCGGTCCCGCATATGCAAGAGCGTCCTCCCGCGCGACTCCCGCGACGCACCAAGACGATTACAAACATCAACCTCCACAGTAGCCCGTTCGTCGGCGGAGCCTGTGGGCACCCCGCACGACAGCCCGTCGGTTGATATCGATAAGTGGGCACCCGGGACACTAGTCCCCCCTTGCCGGCCCTGGGGTATCCGACCCCCCCTGCGCGGTAAGTTACCGTTATTCTTGTCCATGTAAATTCATAGTGGGGTATTTTTTCGCGAGGGGAACCCCACCATCGTCCCGAAGGGTACTACGGGTCGGCGTTCGGGGACCACCGACCCGAGGCGGACCTAATGGACAACACAAACATCACACGCGCCGACCAGGGAAGAACACAGAACGAAAACCGAGTGCACGCGGTTAAGCGCACACCCGCGATAACCCACGATCGACGCGCGTCAGACAATAGACTGCGGCGGGCAACCGGGACCCCCGATCGGCGGCCTCGGTGAGAACCAGCGCCCCTCACGACGATGCCCCCGCGCTAACGAGGAACATCCCCGAGAGGAAACGCCAACCGTACCGGTATACGGGTTGCTCCTAGGTCCGAGGGCCCGGTGTCGATGTACTCGGACTAGCCGGGGCCATCGACAACCAGCGGGTCAACACGCGGGATTAGCCACAGACCAGAAGATCACCCCAGGATTCCGCAAGGAGAAGGCGACCCGACCCCCCGCCGCGACAAACACCGTACAATAAACAGATCACTCACCACCAAGGCGTCTGAGGCGCGAAACACGATACTCAGACGCCGCTCCTTGATTTTTTATAGAGGTTGACTCCTCGCGACCCGGGCGGTGAAGCCAAGGTCCCCGGTCCATCCCGCACGTAGTTTCAGCACGTGATGGATTACGGTGTGTCAGCTCGGGCGCCAGGGTCGCTGAAATCCCTGAACCTGCGGCCTACGAGAGACCGCAGACCCTCTAGCGAGCTCGGGAACCGCAGAAACGCCAATTCCTGTATCTGGAGTCGTTCCGCAGCCTCGGGAGGCCCCGAAACGACTCCAGACCCCTACGGGAATCTGCTCATATCTGACTCTCACTCTCTTTCCTCTTCTCATTTCTTCTTTTGCAATACATTTTAGCTTATGTTGCATCTTTCGTTCCTTCCACGTCTAGTCATCTTCGATCCTTTTTCCTCTTTTTTTTAACATTCCTTTTTTTTGCATTATCTGTCTCTTTTCTTCCACGCTTTCTAATTTAACTATTGCCATTCTTTTCCCTTTTCCTGTTTTCTTTCCAATCTCTCACTTTTGTCTCCACCTTCATATTCATTATTTCCTTTAATATAATTTATACTTCCTCTTTTATGCTACTCTTGCCATTACGTAATCCTTCAACGTAATCCCCAAATTCGTTCCCCTTTCTTTTCCTTTTTTCATTTCTATTCTTCTTTTTATTACCTCTATTCTTTCCTCCATACTGCCCCCTCTCTATTTTTCGTTCTTGCTCATTTGGTTTATCTTCGATCATCAATTTTCTTCAACCTTTCCTTTTCTTCCTGCTTTTATTACTCCTTCTTCCAGTTTCTCTATTCTTCCCCTCAGCTTTTTTTCCGTTGCTGCCCATCTTCTCTTTCTTTCTTCTATTTCTTTTCTTAGCTTTCTTATTTTTTGACTTGTAGTATTTTATGTTTTTTGTCTTTGCTTTCTCACTTCTCTGATCTCCTTTCTAATTTTTATCAAAATTCCTTTCATTTCTTCTCCGTTATCTATTTTTATAACTTTTGTTACTTTCCTGGTCACTTCCACCTCTTTTCCTTCCTCGCCTTCTCTCTCTTTTTTTTCTCCTTAATATATCCTCTGTTGTACTAAAACTGTCTCTTCTCTGTCTTTCCCCCTTTATTATCCTCTCTGCATAGCACATTTTTCGCCGTTCCTTTCTTTCCACCCTCCCCGATTTTTCCTTTCTCCCTCTCCTCTTCTCTTTCTTCTTGTCTTTCACTCTTCATTTCTCCGTGTCTTCCTCTGTTCCTTTCTGTATTCACCTTCTTCCTTCTCCGTTTGTGCTCTCGGTTACGGGGACACTTCTCTCTATCTCTCTTTCGATGGATTTCGGTTTGCGCACTTTACTTTCGCGCTCTACTAAACAGACTGCTTGGAAACCACTGCCTGCGATTGGTCTGCCGAGAACCGGCCTATCGGCGTCGGCTCCGAAACTGCAGTCTGCCGCCCGCGGTTACCGTGTCTTCTCCGAACACACTTAATCTCCCTTTCTCCTTTTTACACCTTCTCTCTGCCTATCACTTTCCTAACCTCTCTTTATCACCTTTTCTTTTCTCTTTTTTTTTTACTTCTCCACTCTCCTCACACTTCACTCCACCTTCACCAACCCTCACCTCCCTTTTCTCTCCGTCACTCCTTTCTCTCTTTTCTCTCCTACTCCTACCACCCGTTTTTCACTAATTTCTTTTTGTCACACTTTCCACAACTAATCCCCAGACGCATCCAACCAGAAGTCCCCAATTATAGTGTTATTGGGACATTTGTTTCTTAAACTTCCAATCTTTTACATAGCTTAATACTTTTTGTATATCAAGTATAATAACACTATAACATCGGTTATGTTTATTATATCAACGTAACCTTCCGTTACAGTTATCACTGTCCTTAAGTTTAATACAAATTGCACAGGTATTATTAGGGTTAGTCAAATGAAAACGAGACAGACTGTATAACGGGAAGCATTTATTTGGACACAGTACAATTAGACACAAACCACTCACAGCACTTGAACAGAAGAAAATTTCTAGGCACCAACCGCTGTGATTAGCTGTCTTCAATTGTACTGTGTTTAAATGGATGCTTCCTTAGTATTATAACGAGCATGGCGCGGACGTTGGTAATCCTTTTCTGTGTGTTTATGGACGTGACCTCTATTAGGAATTAGAAGAGAAAGAACGGCGCGAATGTTCATCACTGTGTCATTTATTTGTTAGACGTACTTAAAGTGAGGTTAGCGCGTCATGTGTGCGTCCGACATCACTATGGAGGCCGGAAAAGAACAGCAAAATGTAGTTCGGTTTTTGACTGTAGAAGGGATGTCAGGAAGTGCAATTCATGCCCAAATGTCTGCTGTGTGTGGCAAACACAGTATGTTACGTGTGCGTGTGTTTGCGTGGAATAAACGATTTTTTCGACATTTAAGCATGCATTGCACTTCCTGACACCCATTCCGCAGTCAAAAATTGCACTACACCTCGCTGTTCTTTTTTTCTGGTCTCCAAAGTGATGTCGGACGCACACACGACGCGCTGACTTCACTTTGAGCACGTCTAACAAATAAATGACACAGCGGTGAACATTCGCGCCGTTCTCTCCTAATTTCCAATAGAGATCACGTCCATAAACACACAGAAAAAGGTTAGGTTCATGCCATGCTCGTTATACAGTCTGTCTTGTTTTTATTTGATTGACTCTAATAATTGCAAAGTATGCTATTCCTATAAATATCCCTTCCAATTCCTATAAATATAAATAACTTGTTGAAATTGTTACTTTTTCTGCAACAATAAATATACTTTTTGCGCACGAATTGCAAAGAAATATTTTATTAACACGTAAGACACAAGTAACAAAAACGAGAAAATAAAAATTAATAAAAGGACATAAGAAAAAGATTTAGACAAAAAAAACAGCACGCCCTTCTAGGTCTAATTATACGCATATACTTCTTATGCGCATTTTCTCCAAGTGAGTCCCACTTGCGCACAGACCTGATCGGACACTACCAATCACGTAATCTAACTTAACCTGACCAACAAAAATACTCTAGGCATTGGCCGCTATAATTGGTGGTGACTAATCGGATCTATGCGCAACTGGGACGCTCCCATCCTTCCACATCATGCTACCGAGGCATGCTACGTTTCTAATATCACTGGGTGCTAACAGTGCTAGGAATGACGTATGCGCACGTAAATATATCCGTAGTGAAAAAATATAAGGTGAAGCATTTCTTTGGATGTGCAGTAGCCTAAAAGTAGTAGAGAGTAGACAACCAATTCTGCCTATTTCATCAAAATTCATTATAAGGACTCTATACAGTCAATTTCCTTTGCAATTGGAAATATAAAAAATTAAATGATACGATCAATAATATTAACAAATATTGACATTGATCATGTATCGTTAACATTGATGTTATTTATTTTAGTTATTAATATTGTAACAACCTGTGTTTTGTCCGAGCGCGGACGAGCTCAGGGAAGCCAGGGCTCGAAGGAAGGTTGCCGGGTTAATCAATTCCGAGATCGGACGTGCGTTTAATGAGAAATTACTTTATTTGAGATATAATACTGACAATATGTGCCCGTAGTTCGGGGATACACGAGGTGTATCCGCGACGGTACGGTGACGCGATTTTACAATAATAAGACGCGGTATTTACAGAACGGGGATCTATTTACATGCTCTCGGTCGCTCGCACTCGGCCTGCGGCCGGTATGAGAGAGCGCACGATAGCGCGGTCTCGCTCGCTTGGTTCGGTGTCGTCGCGAGGGTTCCACGGTGTTTACGTCGTCGCCGGCTTTGTTGATCCGCGACGCGCGCGGGTCCTACGTTGGAAGCCGCGCCGGTGTTCCGCGAATTCGCGACAGGTGCGCGGCGGGATTCCCTTAGTAGGGAATCCCCGATGTGAGTCGGTGCCGGCTGCCTCGAGATCTCTCGATGGAGGCAGAGATCTCTCTACCCCCTTGGTGGCAGTCGTTACCGCGGACTCTCGGACGGAGATGGGTTTGAGGGAATCGTTGAGATCTCTCAACGGTGGCAGAGCTCGCTCTACCACGCGGATTTCCTGGGTCTGGCTCGGAGGCTGGACCGGAGAAGAGTCGATCTCTCTGTGAGATCGTCCGCCTTTTATACCCCGATCTCGGAGAGTCGGGGATGTTCGAGTGGAGTTCGGTTCTTCTCGGAATACAGCATCCCCGCTGCTCCGAGATCGGTCCGGTATCGCGCTCCCGCTTGGGCGTACGCCTCTCTGTCGCTCCAACGCCAGGAGCATGCGAATCCGTACGCGTGCGCCCGGACTTCGGGCGTTTAACGGCGCGCTTGTCGGACCGTTCGCGCGCGCGTGTGTGAGGCGGTTATCGGCGCGTAGCGCCTGTTCGTCTGTCCGGCGGGTGTTCGGCCGGACAGGGGAGCGGTTCGTTGCCCCAGGGGGGACGATGCGGAGGTGCATCGTTACAATATATTATTTACTATATCATTGTTTTTTTTATAAAAATATTATGTTTTCATTTATAATCAATAGTACGCATTTGAATTTACGTGTAAAAAATGGACCAAATTTGATAGGTCCATTTCATGTCCTCCCCTTTCTTTGCCGCCATTATGCGCAATGCCTCACCTTACGTTTTTCCACCATGTATATATATATATATATATATATATATATATATATATATATATATATATAAAGTACTTAAGCCGAATAAGGCCCAGACTAAATAAGGCCCACTTTTAAATTTACCATTTAAAAACCCGCTTTATGTTTGAAATATATGCTTAAAAGATGTGTCATAGGAAGTAGATAAAGACTGAATAGAAAATTAATACCGCTGATAACATGTTTATTCAGTGCAACGAAAGCTTGTAACAAAGTGGATAGATCAGTCGTTTTTATAAAAATGTGTAAATTTAATAAGTATACATTATTTTATGGTTTAGTACAACATATTATAATATTATTCAACTTTCTAACTATAGGAAAAAACAAATATGTATATTAATTTTTTTGGAATAAATATACTCTTTTATAAATATAATGTATTAATGTAATAAATATAATGTATTTATAATGTATTAATAAATAAGGCCCATTTGTGCAATAATTGTTTTAGCTATTGTCATTTATTTATTATGTATGTGGCAACAAAGAAAAACGATTTTTAATGATACTAACTTTCCATAAGCTAAAATTGGACTAAAATAGCCAGAATTTCTTAAAGTTAAAATATTAATTATGGACAAAATTAAAAATAATTGTGATGTTTTACTAGTATAATAGATCTTAAAGGATTTTGTATTTGTGATTAATAATCATTTTAATAGTGAGTTGGAAAATAATATTTCATTTCTTTGTTATTTTCAATTTATTTTTAATTCGGCTTTTATTAAAAGCATAAGAATTTAATAAGGCTTATTGCCAGAGTTTAAAAACATTTCTTTTTTATTTACTCAAAAAGTTTTATATAGAAGATAATTTTATTTTGACGAGTGGTTGAAATAAAAATTTTATTCTCATTTAGTTTATTTCAATATCTTTGTAAATAGAATTTATAAAAAAATAAAATGAGTTAAGTGGACCTTATTCATCTCGGGTACCTTATATGTATGTATACAGGATGAAGGAAGAGTAAATACCTTGGAACAGCAAAATATCTCGAAAACTAAGCATTTTAGAAAAAAGTGTTTCAGATAAAAGTTGTAGGGTTTCAAAAAGATCTATTTACTAATCAGTTTGACCTTGAATGGCGTCACCAAGGTCAGATTAAAATCACATTAACTTTTTTAATTGGAACACCCTATTTTTTATTCCAGAATCTAATAGCTGGTGTCAAGACCTTTCCAAAACTCTACAAGAAAGCTTATTTTCGTTGAATACTTTTCGAATTGTGAGGCTTGAAAGCTACAATGTACTGTAACTTTCAAGTGTCATAATTCGGAAAGTACTTAATAAAAAGTAACTTCTGATTGAAATATATAAGGTTACAATGGTATCACACAATTTACACATAACACCAAAAACACTCATTTTGCCATCCCTGGGGAGAGGTGGGGGAAGCGGGAAGGGTGAAAAAATCTTAAATGCAATGTGGGGTTGAAATCAATTTCACAATGTGGGGGCATTAAAATAAATTTCAACCGTATTTGTGATCCAAACTTCAAGCAAGAACCTGAAAACGAAGAACTGAGAGCACGTGCGTTATCGATAAACGGCAATGCTAAGGTTTTGGGAATAATTCATGCTTTGATTTATTGGTTGCCCGTTTAAGCGAGTACGGATCATTAGAGGATGGATGCTGCTCCTTGAATTACACGAACCGCGACAATTACTCCCAATACGCATTGCAAATACGAGACAGCTCTCGAAAAACCCTTTCAAACAGAAAGAAGAACAGCGAGGTGTAGTGCGATTTTTGACTGCGGAAGGGGTGTCAGGAAGTGCAATTCATGCCCAAATGTCTGCTGTGTATGGCGAACACAGTGTCACGTGCGCGAGTGTTTGCATAGAATAAACTAATTTGAGAAAATCGTTTATTCAAAAGTAATCTACCCTTTTTAGGGCTAATTAATAATTAATTTGTCTTTTTCACGGTGTTTACAAATTAATCAAACAGCGAAACTTAGTGCACAGCTCAGTGGCAGTGCGACCACGCGCGCCATTCAACTGTTCTCGCAACAGAGTGATTTGATGGTCACCAAAGAACTAATCGCGAGGTATGTTATTGCTGGCTGCCGGCTTAAAATTTGAATGGGCGAGTTAGTTAGGGAAAAACAAATGGAGTCGCCGCCGCGGCTTTCTAGAAATTTGTAAACTGTTTGTGAGTTTGGAATGATGGAACTTTTCCCTCCAAACTAGCTCTTGAAATTTCTAGAAGGTCCGGAAAATAAAAATGATCACCAAATAGCGACCGTCAATCTTTAGTTTCGAACTCTCTACATGCAGATCTACAACTCAGAGTCGTTAATCGGTATCGTTATGCAGCATCTTTATTGGGCGACAAACATGCGAGATCGTAATTTTGTATCGAGACAAAATAAAGTCATTTGATTTTTTTACATTTCAATATTAAATTTGTCCCACCAATTATTCTTCGCGTTGGCAGTCTAACTTTTGTTCACGCAAGAACAAATGAAAAAATAATTAATCTGACCTTTTCACGATCAAATGTTTTATTTCAAACAAAATATTTTATTTAAAGAAACAATTTCAAGTTTGCAAATTATTAACAATTGAAAGTAAACTAGCTTTAACCGATCACACATTTACATTCAATAGGCATTCGGTATGGTTTACTTTATCCTACGAATCCATTGCCGATTATATAATTAGTGTGCTAGAATAGCGCATGATATCAGCACTTCACTGTAAAATCATATAAGCTGCCTGATTGTTGTCATTGAATACAGTTTCCGAATCAGATAATGTGTGCTGTGTACGTAACATACTAATTTCTTCTCAAGTGATTTCTTCAAGTCGCCGAATAATTAATCAACAGTAGTTAATAGTAACAATAGTGATTAATATTATTCAATTGTTTGTAAATCAATTAAGTACGTAAAAGTGTTGATACATAATACAATTTGTAAAATAAAAACTGCTTTTATTTGATTATTTTGGTATGGAGTTACCGTGAAATTTCAATTTTATCGTATAGAAACATGTGAGCTAATTTCATTGGTGATCATGAAATGTATTCTGTCTGTTCCAAAGTACATCTGTATTATAAAGACATCTCAAATCTTTACAAGGTAAGACGTTATAATGTACCGCTTTTCCGTGCACAGATTTGCTCGTCGGTGCAGCGGAAAAGGTTTGATCGGGAGGAAGGAAAGAATTACGGTGTATCAATAATGACGCAGGGGTAAACTGGTTCACAGCGTCGGAAGGCGGAGTACCTCCGTCATAGCCAAGAATCTTTGATCACTGGTTTCCGAGCAGGATATTAGCGCAGCGAAACAGGCAGAGATGCTGGTTGACGGATAAAAGGCAATCTGTTCCTGGCACGCGGCTCTATTTATACCCATTTACTTCCGCTATTTTTCGGCGTTTGACAGCGAAGTCGCCGGGGCAGAAAAGACCGCGCGTTTTCCCTGAGTGCGCGTGCGCGCCGACTCGGCGCGTGCGACGGCTCGGCACGATTCTTCTGGCGGCGCCTGCTGCCAAGCAGAACTTATAGTGTAGATTAAAAATGGGCGCTCGCGGCGTCTCCGGTTATAGCCCGACGACTTTTCCCCCGACTGGTATTGGCCGGGGACGATGCATTTTCGGGAGTGCATCGTTACAACGTAACAAGTGAGTGAATGAGAGGAGGCGAGGGTAAAAAGCAAAGAGAGAAAGCACATGTGTACAGAAAAATTATCGTGTGTAGTATACAGTTGATCATAGCATGCGCCCGTACGTAATCACCTGTTTCGGTGAGTTAGCCTCTGTCTACTTCGCGTACTTGGTCCGTGATTCGCAAAATGTTCCTCTTTATAAATCAAAAAGTAAATCTCGGATAAAATTTTAATAAAGAAAGAATTGTGTTAGAATTAAATGAGGAATACGTTTTTACAAGGATTCTAAATCACCCTGTATATTTAAAACTTCAAATGCGTTTTCCATTTTTTCAATCTTATCCTCCCAGTCTTTCCTTGAAAATTATTGAAATGATCAACTTTTGCCTTAAAGCTGAATATTGGTAATACTTGTCACGACGGTTGGAATTAGTTATTTTTTTAATATCTTGAAAAGTTATAGTTTACAAAAATTTTAAATATTTTACAAAATTTTGTTCTTTATTTTAATTGATTGCCATTTTGTTTAAGGATTTATTTTAGTTCCAATAATAATCACATTTGTAAATTAAAACAAATCTTGGATCATTGGTATGAGTTTACCGCAAAGAACACAATCCGTGTGTATAGTATAAACAAAATTTTTTAAATCACATTTATATGTAAAATATCTCTGTTTTAGAGCTCGCCACAAATTGCACATTTCGGCCGATTTTCCGTTGATAGTTTCCGTTTATCTCATTACTGACTGATATTTGAATTGCGTGCGAGTTGATGAAGTAAAAGAAATAACCGAATTTTGTTCTATTTTATATTAATAATGACCAAAATTTAAATTTTTATGAAGTTAAAAAAATAATAAACATGTATCTAAAATGCTAATACCCAATATCCTAGATGTTTTGAGTTTAGAACAAAAAGTAGTTTTTAAAATAATCCTTCAAACTGGAATATCTTCTTAACTTTACAAACTATTAACATTAAATTAATTTAGTTTTCTAAAAATATTAATTTATTCAAGCCTGAAAAAATTTGAAAAATTTTCTCAAAATTTATAAAATTACATAAAGTTTTGAAAAATTATGTAAAAAAAGTTTCAGATAAATTTTTATTAGAGATGTCTAAAATCCTTTTAAATAAGAACAAAATGTTCTATTTCTTTTTTCCCTTGCTAGAATCTTAATAACTGCATACAAAGCAAAATATAAACTTATTTTTTTCAGATATCATTTATAAGTATTGGCATTCTCACGATGCTTCTTCCGATCACCAAGTCTTTCATTGTACTTCTTGCTATCTCGCTGGGTATGGGACTTTTTGATGGATGCTTTATATCGTTACTTGGTCCAATTGCGTTTGATATTTGCGGCCGCAGCGGTGCAACTCAAGCCATCGGCTTTCTTCTAGGAATGTGTTCTATACCTCTAACGATTGGTCCACCCGTCGCAGGCCTCCTATACGATCACACTGGTAATGATTCTAATAACTGCCTCATTTATTAATAACAGAATAAGAGTGATTTGTAATGTATGGAAAATAAACAAAAAATTTTTTTGTTTATTTTCCATATAGCACGCAATAACAATATATCACATTATATTACAATGAAATACATGATTTACCCGGAAAATAATGAGAATGATTTTTTCTCGACCGCCAGAAGCGTTTGGGAGACAAATGTTAGTTTGGGCGGATGGTTGGGGATGTCGGGTAAACAGTTAGATCAGAATAAGCCGTTTCTGAGTTTGCGCAGAGTGTAGATTGCTATTTAAATAAGGTGCTGTTTCGTTGATGCGTCACGCACCAAAATGCAACGTACACTTGAACAACGATAAAGTTTTGTAAAACTTGGAAAAACGGGCACGAAAACACTTGAAATGTTGCGGCAAGCCTACACAAAAGAAGCTCTGTCAAGTCCTCTGCTCAAGTTTTCCGATGACCTTCAAGGATGGACGAGAAAACGTCGAAGACAAACAACGTTCTGGACACCCCTTAATGACAATATCGGACCAAAATGTACCACGTGTAAAAGAAGTGTTGGACTCAAATCAACGTCTCAATGTTAGAATGATCGCCGATATTGTTGAACTGCCTAAAACAAATGTACATAAAATTATTTCTGAGAATCTGCATATGAAAAAAATTTGTGCGAAATTTGTTCCCAAAGTTTTGACTGCTAATAAAAAAAAATTATGTCTCGTTTCTACACGAATTGACTGATCGTTTGATAAGTGAACCCAATTTTCTTCAACAAGTGATAACCGGCGATAAAACTTGGGTATTTAAGTACGACCCAAAAAGTCAGAGTTTTGAGTGGTACACTCCGGCACAACAACAAAAAAAGACGGAAATGAGCAAATTGAAAATACAAAACCATGCTCTTTCTTTTATTTTTTTTTACTTAAGAGGAATTGTTCACAAGAAGTTTGATCGATCGGACAAACATTAAACGCAGCATTTTATGCCCAAGTACTCGATTGTTTGAAGAAAGGCGTTACGCGCGTTCGCTCGGAAATCTAGCACACCTGGATCCTTCATCACGACATCGAGCCACACTGCATTAACAGTGAAGGAGTTTTTGGCTACGAATAACAGTCTAACGCTTCCACAACGACCCTACAGCCCAGACATGGCCCCGTGCGACTTCTTTTGTTGTCTCTTTCCCTCGCATCAAATCTGTCTTAAAAAGAAACCATTTTGGGACCAATGGAAACATCCAAGCGGCTGTAACGAGACCTTGACTAGTGTCTCCGTTGAAGAATTCCAGCGCTGTTATGGACAGTGGCAGCAACATTGGACGCAGTGTATAGACTCTCAAGGGGACTACTTTGAAAATTACTAAGTATATTTAAACCTAATTTCAATAAAAGTATTGCTTCAGAATCATTCTCATTACTTTCCGGACAAACCATGTAGAACATAAATATTGATGTCTTACATAACACTGGTCGTCCAAAGGATGTACATTTCATGTCTAATATCCGATTGGCATACATAGACCGTCTGCTACACGAATGTAGATATCTGGTGGACATCAACATAAATAATCAAACGTGCAAAAACACAACTAAAGCATGCTGTGACTTTCAATAATTTCGATATTGTACTAGTATTGTGAAGGTCAATGTTATCAGATTTATGTAACTGCTTCAAATTATATTGTTACGTCCAGTCTTAAAAGAGAGGTAGAAAGGGTAGGCTACCTGTGGTACGGGTAAAGCAGAGAAGAACGTAACAAATGTTTTAACTCATGGCCGTACTGATTGGGCGTAAGGCACGAGGCCAAACGCACTTAGGGACTTTGAAATAAGGGTTATCGTGTGAAGATACGCTTTAACGCCTTTTCGAAAGTTGTGCGATCGTTGGCCCTGATTTGATTCAGAGAGTTGAATCTTTTTAACTCGGGATCAGACCTAAGGTGATTTTTCAGTTAAAAGGAAAAGTAACAAGGGGGTTTAATTAAATTAAAGTCTTTTATAACTAAAACTTAACATATATTTTGATGTTTGAAACTTACATACATTACTATTATATGAGCTTAATTTGCAAGGTTAGACGATTACGTAATTATTATAAAAATTAAAGCTACAGTACATAATTAAAAAGATAAAAGAAAAGAATTTAATTAATGATTATTTAAAAGGTTAAAAGTATTAAAAGTAGCATACGTTATTTATTATCAATAGGAATTACGCTGTAGCTGAATAAAAGAGAAATTAAACTATAACATTATTATTTTCAAGATTATTACAAAGTAGTTAATTAGTAAATCTGAATTTGAACATTATGGTAAGTCCGTATATGAGGAAAAGATGGAATTAATTTATTCTTTAATAAATTCATAATTATGCGTTGAGATTCATATTTTAACTATTAAATCAAATTAGAACTTAAGATTTAAGAATAGAAAAAGAACATTTATATTTACGTAGAGATTTAAGGAATATTTAGAGAGAAAGTCGGAAATTGTTTTAAATGGGAATTGCTGTATTAATCCGAAGAGAAAATTTTGATACCAATAATAATAATAATAATAATAATAATAATAATAATGGAAGCAAGGAGTTGGAACATAAACGGCTGTGATTGCTCATTAGCGATTGATTCCTGGCGAGTTGAATGGAAAATTGAATAATAACTTAAAAAGAGTGAAAAACTTACTTATGGTAGCAGAGGAATGACGTTTTCTGATTTTTGGAGGTTGTTGATGAAAAATGATCTTGAAACTAAACGGTCTGCGTCTTGCGTACAGATTCTAAGTTCAAAACGATTTTAAAATAACGCACAGCTTTGACTGTAAACTGAAACTAAGAATAAGAATCTTGGATCTTGAATTTTGAAAAATGATAATGATAATGATGCCGGAGCGTCAAGAAGTTGCACATTTTATAGGATTTAGGAAAGGGTGTTGGAGTGATCGAGTAAGTAAGGTGGAGATTAGGTTGGGTGAAGCTTTTTGAGATTGATCTTTTTTCTTGTAGCTTATTTGTCGTTGAAGCTTTTAAGCTTGTTTGTTGAATATTTCACCAACGCTCTCTCAATCATCTTTTCGGATGATCTCTTGTTGGCTAGTTTTCCATATTCTCCTGATTTTTCTTAACTTTAAAAGGGGCGAGCAGTTGCGTCACACAATCGTTTAAGGGATTTGTTATCTATGATTTTTCTTTCTAAAAAGTTTGTCTCTGATTTTTTATATCGCCGCGTCCGTTTATTTATGACTCAGTTTTCACATGAATCATTTTTCAGTTTGTGATGAAACATGCGTTCAGACAAACAAAGCCAGGGTTATAAATTTTGATTTATAGTTCTATAATTTCTGTCCGGCGTCGTAACTTAATCTTATCTTTTGTTGTCGTCGAACTTAAATATCATTTAGGTTTTTCTTCTTTTCGAGTCCTGGTTTTGTTCGTTTTTATGGATCATTGTTAGAATGAGCAAATATTGTTCATAATTCCGTTATTGCACGATTTCTCCCCATACAGCACAGAAAACTGCAGAAATATTGTTGCAACATTGCTGCAACATTGTAACATTGCTGCAACGTTGCAACAATATTGTTGCAAGTTCTGTGCTGTATGGGTCCTTTTTTTGCTTCTATTTTATTACTCTGGATATTTAAGCATTATATCTTTCAGGGACAATATTCAATTTTTTCTTATAATAACCAAGAGATGATGTTTTTTTAAAAGAGAAATCGTGGATTGCTCCGGATATGACGATTGAATGTTGTAAATCTTGAGTACAATTTCCTCGCTTATTTCATATATGCAAAAAGGAAAATCATGAAATTCTCCGAATGTAACAATATCATAATACCAAGATTATAGCATAATTTATGTGCTATCATCTTGAAAGCGCACAGTGATGTTACGTGTGTCGGATTTTGTGTCAAATTCTCGTACCTATTCCAAGCTTGTACGTTGTTTTTTCACCTACTTGATCACAATATCAGCGTAAAAACTTTATAATCTGATGTAACTTTGAAACTGCACGGCACAGAGACACATAAACAGAAAATTTTTGAGCCGTACGCAACACTGCCGCTAGATGGACACGAGAATTTTGTATTTCGCAAATAAAAAAATCACGGAATAGAATAAAAGCCTGTAACGAACCGCCTTCCGACAACCCCCCTTTCCCAACCGTCCATTTCTCCAAGCCGTCCGGCCGACAATCCGCCAGACAACAAAAATCAGCACATAGCGCCATTTAAATTACCAAAACTGAGACGGGAGAGTTTCAAACGTATCCGCGCATCGAATATTTCCGTGCGCACGCGCTCTCGCTCCGTTACCGTCCGCTGCCGCGCACGCGCGCGGTTTTTTTCGAAATACCCAAGATCGAATGGCGGAAATGCTAACTCCGTACCGTACCCAGCCGTTCCGCACATTCTTTCCTCTCGACTCTCGGGTATAAAAGATCGAGAATTCTCTAAAACAGAGATCTCTCCGCTTCCGATCGGCTCGCCGTGAAGAAGACATTCTAGGTTGAGAAACGAGGTCAAGCAAACTTGGTTTTTGCCAAGCCACTTGGCATTCAACTGTTCCGATCCGACTCCGTCCGACTATTCGCTTTTCAACCGGGTTCAAGAAAACTTGGGCCCAGCCAAAACACTTGGCGGAAAAGACAATTCTGTACCGCATCCCGAGTCGGACACTATCACGCGTAGAGGGCGTTCCATGCCTCCACCAAGCGCACTTAGCGCGGGGTAGTGTCACTTGATTATTAACAGCGCTATTAACCGCCTCGCGACGGACCGCGACGCAGTTAATACATGGATTCGTATACCGCGCCGCGATCCCACTGCGCGCCGCGTCACAAACCTATTGTCAGGCCAACAACACGGCCACCTGCATCGAGAATCCGGCGGCGTCACGATTCCGAATGAAGGCGCACTATTTCGCTGAATTCCGTCTCGTGGCTCGCCGCTTTGTAAATAGCCTTGTAACAAACCGCCTACGCGCAACCCCCATCGGACCGGTTATCATCCACCAAAACACCCGGCCGAACATCCGCCGGGTGTAAGAAAAGGCGCTGCGCGCCCATAACAAACTCCACACGCGCCTATACGGGCAACGAGGCATTTGCGCTCCGAATATCTCGCCGCGCACGCGCACCGATGCGAACCGGCATGCGCTATCGGTGTGCTCACTCGCCTCCGTTCGCTCTCCGAGCGACCAATCTCGAGATACTGACGCCGAAACAAACCGAACCGCCACCAAGCATCCCCGACGTCTCGAGATTCGGGTATAAAAGAGCCGGAACAGCGAGATGCTGCGCTTCTTTTCCGCCGATTTTTCGGAAAGCTACTCCGCCGACTAAATTTCCAAAGAAGTCTCCTGAGGTAGTCCTGGGGTCAAGCGTCTTAGCCTCTGTCGAGCGTTCTCGACGGCTACCATTCTCACACCCGTCTTTCCTCCTGACGCGCCATGGATCCGTAAAATTTAAAGGGACGCTCAGCTGGGTGCTTTCCCGCGTCCCACTACCGCGCCGGCGACCGTGAAACCCGACGCGACCTAGTCTCGGGAAAACACGAATAGATAAAACGGACCGCACGTCGAACCAAACAATCGCTCGCGTCGAAGGCTTGCACCGGCCGTACGAGTATCGGCAACCGCGTTTCCGAGGCGACCGAATCAGGTGCATCACCGTAACTCGCCGACCAGCGCACGAATAATCGTGAATTGGCCGCACGATCGTCACCGGCGGATTATACGGCCGACGACGTGAAATCACCGGTGACACGCACACGCCTACTTTGTAAATACGTTCTTGGAAATATCGCGACTCATTTGTCTTGTAATTTATTCGCTAAATAAACTTGTACATACGTTATACGTTCAAACCGCCGTCTAGTTCTCTCTTAACCCGAATCGTGCCGTGGAATTACCAACGAGCTACGTCCGCGCGCGATTTCTATACAAGAAAAACGGGTTGTTACAGCCTGTTTCCATGCCGTGTTTTCTGTTTACGAGCATTGTCAACCGTTAGAATTGTCACGTCCGTCGTCCGCAAGTCTATATATTATTGATTCCGTCTCTCGATTATTACTCGTCCCATCTTCTTGTACTCTATTTCAATATTATATTATTCTTTTAATAGATTTTTATTTCATTTCAACCACATTTACCAGTCTAACTGCGTATATGTTTTGTGCGCGGCATTCGGTCATGAACGTCAAAATAACCAAGAAAGAAACGTGGTTCCTAAAATCGGTGACCCAGGCATTAACGCTACGGTCTGTACCTGATCCCAAGAAGGCAGATTAAGTTTTGGCAACCTCAACTTTTCTGGGAAATTGCTTCCTTAGAGCGGTATCTGACCGCCTTACTTTATCTTAGGTGGATTTTGTCTTGAAAAAAGACCGTCCCCGCATTAGATGTATCATCTGGACGTTCGTTTCTTAAGGAAGCCACGCTGTTAATGACAGATTAGGGATTAGAATTTGTATGTTATACCGTGTCCATGCTAAATTTCACGAATACCACGGAATCGCAGTATCACCCAGCCAGAGCCGTGAATGACTAACAAGGACACACAGGGAAGTGTCCGCCTCAGATTAAAACGAGTTTTTAATATGTTGTAATACAGATAAAAATAAGGGACACGTATTTTTTTATGCACTTTAAGAGGCTGAAACACCCCTTTGAAGAAAATCGGTTTTTTTCTTTCGAAGCGTATGCCGTCGAAACTATAAGAGATAGAAAAAAATGTTTTAAATGAAAGTTGAATGGCTCAAAGAGTAATTTATAACAGCGAAAAAAAAATTTTTTTTTTAATTCTTTTTAATACTTTTTCCCACCACTTACCTATTTTTTTCAAAATTTTTATTATTTTTATAAGCAAAATAAAGCTTATTTTATTACAAATTCAACGGTATATGATAAAGTTACGATACAACATTCCCATTTTCCAAAAATAATTAAAAACCTCTCTATACGCACGGTACGCGCACCCGTCCGCGCGTTTGTGCGCTACGGAAGTGACTCCCTCCGATTTCGACGTGCCTTTAATATGTTTATTAAATTCGATTAGTGTAGAAATATGCATAACCACGCTACTGGCGTGCACTTAGAGTCATTTCCTATCTTGAAATAGAATGTTTACGTCTCTGCAGTATTGACATGTATAGATTCAAGAGTTACGTATGTAAGGAAATGACCCAAAGTGCACGCGCCAGTAGCGTGGTTATGCATATTTCTACACTAATCGAATTTAATAAACACATTAATTGAATTGCATAAATGCAGTATAAAAGATGAAATTTCTAACTAATTTTTTAATTAGTTTTATGTTAGTTCTCTTGTTGTTAGTTGATGAGCTGGCGTTAGATAGTGAAGGTATGGAATGTGTGAGTAATAATTTTTTGTAATCCAAGTTTCCTTATTTATAAAATGTTGAAGAGAACAAATATTCTAGTCGAATCATGTAGACCAGTAAATAAATGTTTAACTTATATTAATTACATATTATTTTCTAAACAAGAAATTAATGTCTTACAACATTACGGTGTTGTTATTCTTTAGTGTAGTATCGTTTATTTTGTAGTAAATGTTTTTCTCAATGTCTGCGTTTTCATGTTAGACACAGACTGTCCTCAAAATGTTTTTGTCATCTTATGCAAGAAAAACATGCATTCAACTTTCATTGAGAACATTTTCTTTATCTCTTATAGTTTCGACGATACACGCTTCGAAAGAAAAAACCCGATTTTCATCAAAGGGGTGTTTCACCCTTAAAAGTGTATTAGGACACGTGTAAAAAATACGTGTCTCTTATTTTAATCTGTACAACATATTAAAGGCACGTCGAAATCGGAGGGAGTCACTTCCGTAGCGCACAAACGCGCGGACGGGTGCGCGTACCGTGCGTATAGTGAGGTTTTTAATTATTTTTGGAAAATAGAAATGTTGTATCGTAACTTTATCATATACCGTTGAATTTGTAATAAAATAAGCTTTATTTTGCTTATAAAAAAAATAAAAATTTTGAAAATAAATAGGTAAGTGGTGGGGGAAAGTATTAAAAAAAATTTTTTAAAATTTTTTTTTCCACTGTTATAAATTACTCTTCGAGCCATTCAACTTTCATTTAAAACATTTTTTTCTATCTCTTATAGTTTCGACGGCATACGCTTCGAAAGAAAAAAACCGATTTTCTTCAAAGGGGTGTTTCAGCCCCTTAAAGTGCATATGGGCACGTACAAAAAAATACGTGTCCCTTATTTTTATCTGTACTACAACATATTAAAACCTCGTTTTAATCTGAGGCGGACACTTTCCTGTGTTTCCTTGTAAGTTATGGCGATAATATTCCCGGAGGATGCCTGGTATTTGCGAAACGTCGTTCAAAGTGCAGCATCTCCTGCGCCACGCAGCCCTTAGCACGGTAGCATACATCTTTGTTTGGGAGATCCTTCAAATGCAATTTCAAAAAGTGAACCCTCCGATTTTGTTGCAAATTAGTATACTACTGTATTTTGGTGCTTTGATTACGAATATGATAATAAAAATTACCGACAAGGTGATCTTTAAGATAAAAAATGAAAATTAAAAGCTTGATAAATGTCGGCTTTTAAGATTATTTTAATAAATATTAATTTAACAAAAAATGTTTTAAATAAAAGTTATAGCTCTTGAAATAATATAATGCATCATTAATGTATGACACATTTTTTAAACAAAATTAAGAGTTTTTGAAAAAAAACGAGATAATATGAAAGATACTCTTCCGTCATAGGTAGGTAAGTTGTAAAGCGAGTTCCTCTACCGACGGAGTGAGAGCGAGAGGGGGCGGGCCTACCCCCTTGCACCCCTCTATGTGCGTGCGTGCGTGTGTATATGTGTAGTTATTATACGTGCATGGACCCTATGACTCATTAATTTCGCAGTACTTTTTTTTAGGCTTTTATTATATTTTTTTACAAAAAATATATAATTAATATGGGACATTATTTATGAAGTAATCCACCCCCCTCTCCCCTGTAAAAAAAGCAGTTTTCCGATCGTGTTGAAATTTGCACAAATTGTAACCTTATTAAAAGTAAAATTGTAGCCCAAAGCTTTTGGCTAACAACTAATGGACTTTCTACTAACAGAGGCTTGAATTTTTATCATTTGGGTTGCGTCTAACTTCAAACGCCGGTAACTTACAATAGACTATTTCGATTTTGAAAAATTAGTAGAGGTTTTGAAAGCTTTTTTTGCGCTCTTTAATCTTATAAAATTAGATTTTTTGTAAAGTCAAAATTTATGCAAGATTTTTGAAAAAAAAGTAATAAAAATAGTTTTTTTCAAATTTAGTTTTTTCTCAACATCTTCGATTTTCTTCTCAATTATCTTAAAAAAAGTAGAAATCTTCCCTTTTAAAATGAAACCATGATCAAGATGGGCAGCTTTTTAATTTTCAAGATATAGCTCTTTATCAAGTGCGTCATCCACGGTACAGCTCGAGCGCTGTTGCCAGTACAAACAAATGATTTAATCAGCTTTATTGCTTGTGGCTAAACGTAGTATGACTTTTTCAAATATTATATACATATATATTTATTTATATATATATACTGTTAGACATCATATACAGGATCTCTGAGAAGTCACTTGTTAATCGAAGAGAGGATAGAGAGAAAATAAAATTAGGAGATCTTACATAAGTTTTGACTTTTCAAAAAATCTAAATTCATAAGATTAAAAGGCGTAAAAAGAGTTTACAAAACCTCTACTGGCTTTTTAAATTCGGAATAGTCTATTGGAAGTTATCGGCCCAAAAAATAAAAATTCAAGCCTCTGTTAGTAGAGAATCCATTGGTTATTAGCCAAAATCTTTGGGCAACGATTTTACTTTTAATAAAGCTACAATTTGTGTAAACAACACAATTGGAAAACTCCTTTTTTTGGAGTAAATCACTTCATAAATAATGCCCCATATACTGAATACTTATAATTAATACATAAAGTATATACAATTAATATAATAGAACAAATATATGCTTTATTTTGCACAATTACGCGTATGCGCTATTTGAAAGTATGATTAAACTTATACCGTTACGATTACGAAAATTATGCATAGAAGCTTTATTGTAGACAATTTCAAGAGTTTTATTTTTTATTTGACACTTTTTTCTAAGAAATCAATGTTATAAATATATAGGGGTTGGACAAAATAATATAAACACCTATTCTGATTCCAAAAAATAGGCGTAATTCAAAAGAGTGCAACTTTGTTAAAAATAATCGTAAAAAAATTTTAGAAAAAGCATTTTAAAGCTTGAAATCTCTAGTTTTGAAATTGATAACGTCATTAAACGATTTACAGATTGTTTACGAAGTTACGCGGATTTAAATGGGGATGCGTCAAATCTCAAAATATTAGGTTCATATCTCTGCTGACACGCACATGCGCGCGCGCGCGATCACGCACGCAGTGATCTAAGGGCATTTATATGTGTCGACATACATATGTGAGCAAGCATTCAAATTCGTGTAGGTAAACATATGAGCGAATGTCATGAAAAAGATCTTTAAATACTTTTAATTTAGAAACTGAAAGTAAAAATATTTCTTAAATTCAGATTTTTCATTAGAAATACAAGTTTTAAAAACATATAAAAAATTCCAACAAATAAACTAAAAATGTCTTTTTCATACAAACCGTGCGGTGAACTTTTGGTCTCATATTTGAGTTATAAAATTATCAACAAAGAAGAAAACAATGAAAATTTATAATGGTTTTTGCAACGGAAATTATTATAATTTACGACAGTTTTAAATAAATAATTTTTAAACAAGTGGATCTCAATAAATTTTAGTACAAATATTTATTAGTTTTATTAGTACTATATATATGTAAAATTTTGATTTAATTAGTAATGCTACTTTCCTCATCAAAAGAGAGCATATAAAAATGGTCAAAATTTGCCCCGAGTAGAAACCTAAAAAATCAATTCCAATGTTACTTTTATATAAAAGACAGAAATGATATTTGAAAGAAATGCAGAGAAAAATATTGATAGCAATAAACTATTATACAAAATATATATATATATATATATATATATATATATATATATATATATGTATATATATATATAATGCATACGAAATTATGTTTCAATTTTCTTTAATTTTATGTGATCAAACTTGTATATATTTTATATGTAATACACATATATACAGGGTGTCCCATAAAGGTCGGGACGCCTAAATATCTCAGGAAATGTAAGTTTTACAGAAAAGTGTTTCAGACAAAAGTTATATGGTTTAAAAATATCTATTTACTGATCCTATCAGGTTGATCTTGGGTTGCGCAATCAAGGTCAAGTCAAGATTACGTTGATTTTCTTAAGTGGAACACCTTATCTTTGATTCCAGAATCTAATAGCTAGTGTCAAGAGCTTTTCAAAACACTACAAGAAAGTTTATTTTTGTTGAGTACTTTTTGAGTTGTGAGGCTTGAAAGCTACAGTGTACTGTAACTTTTAAGCGTCATAACTCGGAAAGTACTTAACGAAAATAAATTTATCTATAGTGTTTTAAAAAGTTCTCAAAATTGACTGCAAGAAAATACAATAAAAAATATAGAATGTTGGGAAAGTACCGATACCCTTTAATTAGGGAACTACCAATACTCTAAAATTACATTTTATACACACACACCTACACCCCCACCCCACACACACACGCACACACACACAGAGAGAGAGAGAGAAGTCGGACAAAATAATATGAATACCATGCAATATAGTGCAGTTTGTTGCATGTTGGCAACACTGTTTCCGTGTAAATAATGCGACACACATGTAATGCGCAGTTTACGTGGCAAATCTTGTAGGTTATATTTCAGTGTATTATTCGCTTTGTCCTGCGACGGTTATAACAAGCGATCGGTGAAATGCGTGATCTCTCAGACTTCGAAAAATGGCAAATTGTTGGTGCTTGGTTGGCGAGAACGTCTGTGACGAAAACTGAACTGTTTAACGTTTCATGATCGACAGTATCCACGGTAATGACAGCATACACAAAACATGGTAAAACATCATCGGCGAAGAGGAATAGTGGACAAAACCCAAAGTTAACTGATAGAGACCGACAAACATTAAAAAGGGTTGTGGCCAAACAACATAAAACTACCACGGCAAAAGTGACAGCAGAACTCAACGCTCAGCTGAGTAATACTGTTTCGACAAAAACAGTACGGAGAGAGTTCCACAAAGCTAACATTCATGGAAGGGTTGCAATTGCAAAACCCCTTATAACGGAAGCCAACGCTAAGCTGTGAAAAAAGTGGTGCCACGATCATAAAATGGTGGACACTTGATGATTGGAAGAATGTTGTATAGTCCGATAAATAACCGATCACATAGTTTCCTACTAACGGCCAGGTTTATGTATGGAGAACCCCAAAAGAAGCCTACGATCCGTACTGCCTGCTTCCTACAATCAAGCATGGGGGAGGTTCCGTTATGATTTGGGCAGCTATATCATGGTATTCAGTTGGACCTCTCATTCACATCACTGGCCGGATTACTACAAATGAATATCTCGACATTCTCAATGATAAAGTTCTTACTATAACTAGCATACTGCTGCCAAACACTATATTCCAAGATAATAATACGCCTATATACACAGCCAAAAAGGTTCAGTCTTAGTTTGAAGAGCATCAGAATATCATCAAACATCTTCCCTGGCCAGCACAATCGCCAGACTTCAACATAATTGAATCATGGTGGGGAGTTTTAGAGCAGAAAGTATAGAGCAGATTTCTATTTCCAACATCATTGAAGCAATTGGCGGATGTTTTAGTACAAGAATGGGATATTTTGTTGGAAACTATTCAGACACTCTACGAATCTATTCCGCGAAGAATTGCAGCTGTTCTACAAGCAAATGGTTGCCCTTATTAATAAATAAATATTATGTATATGTCAGGTGTTCCTATTATTTTATCCAAAGCTTGTGTATATACCCTCCATATATATATATATATATATATATATAGAGGGTGATTCCGGTTGTCGCTAGCGACAGCCGGCATATATATATATATATATATATATATAGAGGGTGATTCCGGTTGTCGCTAGCGACAGCCGGCACGTACGTATTTCTCACAAAAAATTGAGTCGAAAATGTTGAGGGGTCAATAGTTTTTAAGTGGTGAGCGTTTGAAAATATCCAACCATAGAGCGCGATGTTCGCGCCGTTAAGGGCGGCGCAATCAAGCGGTTGGCCGGGAGCTTTAATGAGTACCGTTAAACGGCATGATGCCAAAACTTTAAGTATTGTAAAGGTTCCGTGAAATCTCTATTAACATCTATTAACATTGAACAGTTTAATTGACAAGAAGTAATGTCAATTGCAAATTTGTTAAAACATGATTTATATAAGTAAAAAATATATTTAAAATACATTTTATGTGTAAAAAATAAATTAATCGCTAAAATATCCATATTAGTTAAGTTATCTGATCAATTAATATTAAAAACTTCAGTGGACAAACATTTCTAAAACTTTTTGTCAAAAACAATATTAGAAAAAATTTACATTTGAAATTTGCATTGAATATAAATAAATACTCCATATTTAAAAAATAAAATAAATGAAAATTCAAATTACAATATGAGAAAGAAAGTGAGAAATACAATGAAAAAATTGAGATAAGTAAATAATAAGCTATATGTATTATTAATACAAACTGCATTAGAAATTTTTAAAAACATTTTAAATGTGTTAAAAATTGTAGATTTTATTTATATGAGTAAAAAATATGCAATTGACATTACGTCTTGTCAATTAAACTAAATTCAAGATATTAATAGAAATTTTACGGAACCTTTACAATACTTGAAATTTGGCACTGTGCTTTTTAACGGTACTCGTCAAAGCGCCTGGCCGGTTGTTTGATTGCACCGCCCTTGACGATGCAAATATCACGCCTCATGGTTGGATATTTTCAAACGCTCACCATTTAAAAACTATTGACACCTTAACATTTTGCTATTAACATTTTTGACTCAATTTTTTATAAGGAATACGTATGTGCTGGCTGTTGCGAGCGTCTTGAATCACCCTCTATATACAGAGTAGGACAAAAGTCTGGTTTTACCTAAATAACTCAGAAAATATAAGTTTTACAGAAAAGTGTTTTAAACAAAAGTTATATGACTCAAAAAGATCTATTTATTTATTTTATCAATTTGACCTTGAGTGGCATTGCCATTGCAAGGTCACGTCAAGGTCGATATTTTTAAATGGAATACCCCATTTTTGATTCCAGAATCTAATAATTGGTCAAGACCTTTCCAAAACCCTACAAGAAAGTTTATTTTCGTTGAGTACTCTCCAAGTTGTGAGGTTTAAATGTTACAGTATACTGTATTTTTTGTGCAGGATGGTATCCACCTACTATCTGCCTCTTAGGGGCATGAGGGCGGAGTGACATAAAAATTTTAAATGGCATGATAGGTCAACTTAGAGTTTATTTTAAAAACAAAAAAAAACCGTTTTTGAAAAAATTCGCTACGATTCTCTAATCAAAAGTGATGATCATAAAACAAAAATTTGCATTTCCTTGTTTATTGCATTACCGTTTATTGCATTACCGTTCTTTGCGTTATCCAGGGTTTACGGCGAGGTCGTGACGGTTACCAGACCTCACGCGCTTGTGTGTGCGTGCGTGCATGCGTGTTGGTGGGGGAGGGGGGTACGTGGATAGGTAGATGTATGTGTTTACAATAAGTGTTCGAACTCTCGACTTTCTACAGTTTGACAATAGGCCAGACAATTGTAGAAACTAGTTGTTACGTTTTATAATGTTTCTGGAGTAATTAATGCCACTTCGTTGATAATTTGTAGTCGCAAGTCGTTGAGATTTTGAGGTTTAACTTTGTGTACTCAGTTTTTCAAATAACCCAAAAGAAAAAAGTTCAAAGAAGACAAGTCAAGTGGTCTGGATAGTGACTCAATTACACCCCTTCTTTCTATCCATCTTTCAAGAAATGTGTTGTTCAAAATATTCCACATTTGTAATCCAAAGTGCGGAAGCGCACCGTCCTGCTGAAACCAAAGTAATTCAAAATCTGAAAATGTTGCAAAGGGTTGGTATAATATCGTTCCGGAGCATGGCCTCATACTTTTGTGCTGTCAGATTGTTATCAATAAAAAATGATTTTATTATGTGCTGTCCAACTATTCCCGCCCAAACATTTAGTTTTTGTGGATATTGGCTTCTGGATTCTCTCATCCAATGCAAATTAGAATCACTCCAACATCGACTGTTGTGTCTATTTACTGCACCATCTAACATAAATGTAGCTTTGTCTGAGAAAACAATTCTATTTTGAAATTCTGGTTGATCATTAATTTTTTGTATCATTACATTACAAAACTCGAGTCGGCAATCAAAATTATGTGCAAATAATTCCTGAACAAGAATAATTTTATGGGTAAAATCTGGAATCTTTGAGAATAACAGATGTATAGCTACAGTCATGAGCCTGGGCAACTTTTTGTGTAGAGATATGAGGATCTTCTACAAATAATTGTAACATTTTTATCGAAATGTTTTCATTTGTAGCGATCTTTGGCTTATCCGACCTTTGCTAATCCAAAACCTTGACGCATCCTGTATTTTGAAAACAATTACATGTTTTTTGTACAGTGGCTGCAGAAATCCCTTGCCTGCCTTGCCAAAACTCAGCATTAAGTAAGTCTTGAACTTCTCAAAATAACCGTTTGCGGTTACCGTACCCTTGCATCATCAAAAGAATAATACGTTCCCTTTCTGTAAGCGCCATTTTGATGCATTTACAAGCGACATGTCACAAGTGTTCGGCGTCGATTTGATTCTTCTTGAAATATGTTGTTAAACACGAAAATTTAAAAAATCCATACTTTTTTATGTGCGAAACCTTAAATTTAGGGGGTGAAACACTTTTTCGAAGAAAGACGGAATTTCTCTTTCGGGGCAAATATCATCGAAAGTATAAGAGATAAAAGAAAATATTCTTAACAAAAGTTATGTGGTTTAAAGAGTACTATAAAGTTGTAAAAAAATTTTTTTACTTTGTTTACCAAAATACTCCCATCACCCAAAGTTTTTTTTATATTTTTTAAATTTTCTTTTCAGCCAAATTAAAAGTTATTTTTTCCAAATTCAACCATATATAATGAAAGTATCTTACAAAATAACTTTTTGATAATTAATTACAAATGCCTCCGTATACTCTTTCTATGTTCATATGCAAAATTGTTGCGATTGATATATCCAGTAATACAGATTAATAAATAATTTAATAAATAATATAAAAAATTACAGTTTTTATTAGTTCTCTTTAGTAAAACTTTTATTGTTTATTCATTTCTGTATATTATTTCCTGATAATATCTTAAGATTATCTTTTTAAAAATATTTTTTTACGTTTTTATATGTTATTTATTTTTGATTTACATAATAACTTTTGGTACAACTTTACAAAAGAAGAACAGCCTCTGACGACCTTGACCTTGACATATGTTATCAATGGGAAGGTATTGAGTGACATACAAAAGGTTTTGAGTAATGCCCACTTCTTATTTAAAAAATATTGTCAGACAAAGAAAAAATAGTTCTTCTTAATTATTTTACTAAATATTTATTTTACGAAATAATATGTCAAACAAAAAATGAAGCTAGTAATAAGCTCTATAAAAAAAATTGTATACATTTTTTATCTAACTTTAATACTTTAGTCGTTATAGTAGAAAAACTGTTTTTAAATAGTTTTTTTTTATTTTTAGTAGTTTTGTGTAAAAAGTAGATGCTTGGGCGGGGAAGAGGCTTCCCCCCCCCCGCATTCCCTCCCCGCATTTTTTCTAACCCAACTTAATCCTATTTTAATTGTAATTTGACCAAGGATATCTAATTGACGTTGCGACATTAGATTTGAAATTATGGCTCAACCTCTCCCGCACCTACCCCGTCATTAGTGGACCTGAGATGAAGTGGGTTGGGTTAGAAAAAATACGGGGAGGGGGTTCAGGGGGGTTTTTTTCTTTCTGTAATGATATTTTTTTAAATGAAAAGTGAGCATTACTTAATACCTTGTGTATGTCATTTACATTGTCAGTACCTTCCCATTGATAACATGTGTCAAGGTCAAGGTCATCAGAGGCTGCTCCCCTTTGGTTTACCTAATTTTTTAATGTACTCAATAGTGAAATAATTTTTAAGTGTTTATATAATTTTATATTTTGTAATCATTCACTCATTATACTCATCACAGTAATGGTGCTCAACGAAGAAATGTTTTAAACATGACATCTTGCACCATGAACATCTTACTAGCTGTATTATTGCAACCTTCAATATTACATGTTGTAGAAGATTTGTTAAAACTAAATTCTGCAGGATTTTCAAATTTTTTTGGTCTTTTGTTTATATAACCACTTTTAAACCACGAATATTTAAATAAGTTGTGATATTGTGGGAATGACAATTGATTGTGTATCAAAAATTGCAATTTTATTATACTATTTCGTTCATGCAAATTTATATTACTTTCTAATAGAAAAACAGCATCCAAAAATCTTTTAACAAAGTTCTTTCAAATTCTAAATCCGTAAACATCTAATGATTGTATTTTCCCTGTAGTGCCTTTAGGTATAATCTTAGTAGTAATATATTTTCCCGAGGTATTAAATTTGAAACAATATTGGGACAATATATAGTCCATGAATCGATAAGAAGAACGTTATTAGAACTAATGTTTGGGAAATAAAAAATACGTGTCCCTTATTTTGATCTATACTACAACGTATTAAACGCTCGTCAAAATCGAAAGGGAATACTTCCATAGTACACGGATTGATGTGCGTACCATGCGTTATGGGGTGAGTTTTAATTATTTTTGGAAAATGGGAATGTCGCATTATAACTTTATCATATACCGTTGAATTTGTAATAAAATAAGCTTTATTTTGTTTATAAAAAGAAATAAAAATTTTGAAAAAAATACGTAAGCGGTGGGAGAAAATATTTAAAAAAAAATTTTTTTAATTTTTTTCAGTTATAAAGTAGTCTTCGAGCCATTTAACTTTCATGTAGAACATTTTTTTTCTATCTCTTATAGTTTTGACAATATACGCTTTGAAAAAAAATTAATTTTTTTCAAAAGGGTGTTTCACCCCTTTAAACTGAAAATGGGCACAAACAAAATATATTTTTGTGTTATGGATAAACTCCTCTTTGTGTACACAAAATTTCAGAATTTTTTGAATTTTCGGATTCGCAAACCTTTCTTGTGAGACTGCAAGCCAGGTCCCTTTGCTTTAAGTTCTAATCAGTCTCCTTAGGATCTCTAAACTTCACTTCTGCTCTTGCTCAAGCCAGCTTAAAGATGGTTTAGCCGTGATCGGATAGTAAGTGCTCATCTGAAATCCTCTACCCAACTATGTTCTTTAATATTTACCTGGAACAAACAGTATTGAGAACTTCCCTTCTCACTACCGTACAAAAGATGGTTCGTTACCTCTGTTGAGAATTTTCAGATCCGTTGCCGCTATAAACAATAATTTCTTAGCTTTAACATTAGTGTCCGTACTTCTTTAAATTATATGATCCGCATTAACATCGCAATCCATTATTAGCCTTGATAAAAAAAAACCAATAGGAAACCATAGAAAGGACAAGAAAACTGATACAAAACAATGGAATTCTTTTGTTTTGAATCGGTTTCTTGTCCTTTTCATCATTCTCTATCAGTTTTTTTTTTTATCAGGGAGGGGAAGTTGCTTTTTCTGGCAGAATTTTATCAATTTAATCACTGGCTCCGGCGGCAGGAGTCCCTCCTCATCATTAGGAAAGTATGTTAAAAATGCCACCACTTTCTTTCTTTTTCCGGAATCGTTGGCGATATCTAACTCAACCACCACTACGTCTTTAAAACATAAATGAGATATTAATAGAGCGTCAATACCTTTAACCACCACAAAGGATTTCTCGTCTGTCGGAGATTTAAAAATTCTTCCACATGACGCCATAGTACAATTTTGGATCAGCCAAGATTTTTTTATCAGCGAAATAGCTACGTGCACCTTATCAGAACTTCCGAGACTCGTTTGCTGTTGTGCAGAATTTAGGTGAAGACCACCCTGACTCATTTTTATGGTACGATCTTAAGGAGAGTCCTCCTTATTGCCCTTAACCCTACCCTGAGCCCCACTCAACTTAAAAAGGTAACTTGGTCGAGCTTCAGAATGGTTTATATTCTAACGCTTTTAATTTCAGAATGTTGGACTCCGATATCCCGTCAACAAAATTTTTATCATCACTGGTAGCTCCTACATTTTCAGTAAACACTTTTCAACCTGCGGAGCTGTGGCTCAGGTTCCGCTTCTCTAACCATTCCAAGAGAGCGGTCTTGTCTTCGAAAAACCCAGAAATCCTAACTATCGCTATATATGGCCTTTGAAGCATCTCCAAGCTTTGAGTTTAGTGTTTTCCCACGGCGAGATGCTTCCGACCCGCTCCTTGAGCCAGATCAGCGATGTCTCATCCGTGCTAACCACTACAAGCCCTCTCTTAAGAAAGATGTGCTAAAACCTGTGCCAATTGCTCATCGATAAATACCTCCTTGGGATAGCCCTCCGCAATAATTATTCTCATCAGGGAATTCTGTATCAGTATTTAATGGTCCTTTTATGGGTCTTTTATTTTCTAGTGAGTCTTTTCACTGAGGGATAGGTTTTCCTTGGTTATCCTTGGAGCCTTTCCGACGCTTTTCGGCGTGTCTCTTCTCTTCGCTCAGCGTTATTAGAGGGGCTGTGGTACCACTTGCAGGTTCCACTTAGCCTTATAAAGAGACCTTAAAATATGCATTATTACTTTTTTGTAGTTGTTTAACGAATGGTTATATCATACTTTCTTACTTCATATAACATATTTATTATTTTTCTTACAACTTTGTAATACATAGTTATTTATAATACATGTTTATTTATACACTCCAAAAAAATTATCTTTGTATTAATTGAATCCGCTAAATCTTAGAGGATTTTATTCTTTTATACGTCCTTAAGAGGAATCCTTTAGAAGTAAACAAGAAAATTGTCTAAGCACAATATTTTTACAGTTAGAGTAACTTTATTTTGTTTTTACTATCAATTTTCTTTTGCATACTGATTATATAATATTGTTATTGCTATTGGATATATTCTATTCTAATAGGCAGGTTAACGTGAAGATTCAAGCACATGACGTTTGCAAAAACAAAACAAATTTTTTTAAACAGATTTTATTATTTTTATAGCTTTATATCTGTATTCACTGTTTCACATATAAAATTCTATTTCACTAATTACAATTACGCATTATTTTACAAATTTTTGAAAACGCATCGGCGCCGGCGGGATTTGAACCTAAGATCTTTGGAACAATAACCTAATATGCTAACACTAAGCTAATCGTACACTTGTGGTATCGTTAATAAAAAGTTATATTTGAAGTAAAGCTGATTTGAATAGGATAAAACTTGCGTCTTGAGTACCGCGCGAACATTTTCACTAACCCTTTGATTATTCTTTCTTCACCTTTCTATGATCTTTTCACAAAGAGCTTACAGGTTAATAAATCTTCTCGCGCGACACTCACGGTAGTGCTACGCAGCGACACACATTGTTTTTTGTATTGCATGCAAAATGGCATCCATTTGAAATAAATATCCTCTTAATACAAGAGAAAAACTTATAATATGTATTAGATGATATCAGAATATTATCTAATACATTTTTCATGAACAGTTCACAATTTTTGAAGAGGAATACTCTTTTTATAAAGGTTGCCGCTTAGAATATGAGATTACAGGAAATTTTACTTTATAAATAAAATATCTTTTTGGGTGTAATACATTATTTGTCTTCAAATTTCTCATTACTAATACGATTTTTTTTCTGAGTTTGTACACAATCAGTTTCTTTACGGAAAAAATCAAATGTTTTACGAACACACATAAATTTTTCCAATGAATTATTCTGCCCTTAGGAAAAAAAACCAGAAAAATGCGCGGAAAAAATTAGGAAAAAAAATTTTTTTCTGAATCTTTAAACTTATGTTGTATCTCATAGTAAAGTTAAAATTACGTCACATAATGGGAACACATAGAAAATTGCATTTAAATCGGAAAAATGCGTGGTGTTGCAATCATTTGCAAAATAATATACTACGTTACTTATATTGATGGTACAAAGTGTGATAAATCATGTTTTTAAAAATACAGAATATTTTATAAAAATGCTATAATAACAAAAATATCAGGCGCAAAGGAAAAATTTTCGTGCGCTTATACGATGTACCATAGCAGTTCGTTAGATTGGGAAAACCTCTCTGCAGACGAATCGACATGCTACACATATTTAACTGTGATACTGTGCATTTTCTTGATTAAAATTTAATTTTTTGTGTGTTTCTGTCATGTAACATAATTTTTATTTAATTTTAATCATCGAATTCCTTACTTCAAAAATTATAAGAAATAATGTTTGTTTTATTTTTCCTGAGTAAAAACAAACCTTTTTGTAACTTTATTTATAATTAACACTATAAGTAACATTGTTATTTGTATTAATGTAACTGCGATATTGTAACATAATTGTCATGTAACTAATATATAATATTACATGTTTTGTAAATCTTTAAATAACATATAATATAACAGTAGTTTCATTATATTATTTTTCCAATATTACGAGATATAACACGAGTATTACCAAAATATTATAAAGATATCACAATGGTATTCAAATTTCAAAGATGGAGCACAATAGTATAATAGTAACATTACAATTGCTTTACTATACATATATTTGTATAATATTATGAGGCCTTAAATAATTTTAATTTTTTTATACCACAAATATTGCAATAATTTTAAAATTATATATGACTCTGTATTGTAATGCGAATATAAGAGAAATAATATGAGCAGAAGTACATTGCACCGTAATCTTCTATATCTTAATAATAAAACTATAATATTGCATTGCGATACTATAATATTTCATTGCAATATATCGTTATACAATATTTTAAGATTTTTTTATCTTATTTTAAGTTGTAATATTACTGTATAACGGTGTATCTAAACCGATGCACAGTGTTCGAAAATTCCGAAAAACTAGGCAAAACATCATAGACTTTACCAATACGTGTGAAAATTGATATATAAGGGTTTTTGGAGTTGCTGACTTCAAATTTAAAAATAAAATTTCAAAAGATATAATTATTATTAAGGTACTTTATTCCTTGCGGAGTACACTGCGGACCTCCGCTCCGCTTACAAAGTTTCAACATTTTATTCCTTGCATCCTTTACAACGCACGAGAAAAAGAGAGAAAGATTACTCATCTATCCATACCTCCACACTCATTCTCTGGACCTCTGTTTCCGCCGCATTTTCTTCTCTTCTTTTTACACTCTCATTCATACCCAACCACTCTCCTCCTTCTCTTATTTCCTCTAATTTCCTCATCCATATTTCTCCCTCCCCGTCCTCTCCCAAGACCTCATCCACCATCTCCTGCCTTCCCTTTTCAACCTCCAATTCGTGCATTCCTCCCATATGTGCTCCCAAGTTTCCATTCCACCTCCACATATCCTACTTTTCCTTTCCACATCCCCTTCCCAATATCTACTCCCCATCATCCCGTCTTCCAGCTTATACTTCGCCTCTCTCTGCCATCTTTGCTCTTTCCATCCCTTCTTTAGGTACTCTGGCAACACCTTAACTTTTACCTTACCATACCATAAGGTGAATCTAGAGCCCCTAATTTTCTCCCATCTTTCCTCCTCCTGCCACTCTCTCTTGCTCTACTCTCTCTTGCCACTACCTTTTTCCCTCTCAATTCCCCCCCACCTCTCTCATCTTTTCTATCTCTATTAAGTTCCAACTTTCCTCCTCATAAAAATCTCTCCTTTCCTCTTTCTATTTACCCATCACTTCCTACCTTTGCCCTGTCTCTCATTTCCTTCAAACACAACCTAGCCAGCTCTCTTCCCCCTCCCTCTCCCAGTTTCTTTTCTTAACTCCATGCCCTCAATCCTGCCCTTCCCCTTAACTTTTCCTTCTGCACTTCCTCCCTCACCATGTACTCCGGCGTGCACTTCCCAACCCCCAAAATCCACTTCAAGAACCTGTCCTATATCCTCTCTATCTTCTCTCTTTTTTTCCAGCCCCATATCTCCACTCCATATCCCATTACCGTCCAAACCAATCTATCAAACAACCATATCCTTCTTGACCAATCCTTTTCAAACTTCCTCTTTCCTATCCCTCACACTTCTCTCATCACCATCGCTCCCTTGTTAACTCTCTCCTCTATATGTTCTTTCTAACCCTCATTTGCCATCATTATTTACCCTAGATATTTGTATTTTCTCACCTCTTCTTTCTTCCTTTCCATTTCCACACCATCTTCTTTTGTCTTCCGCCCCCACTTCTACACCTCATTACCTTCGTCTTCTCCACATTGACCTTTAATCCCTTCCGTTCTATATAACTTTCCAGTGCCTTAATCATCCTTTTTATCCCTATCTTCTCCTCTGCCACCACTGCCACATCATCTGCATACGCTAATGAGTATATTTTTCTTCTCTTTACCCTCACTCCCCTCACCCCTCCCTCTCTAACTCCTCATCTAAATCCGCCAGCAACAGCGTAAATAAGCATGGGCTCAAAGGGCACCCCTGTCTTACCCCTCTCCCCGTCAAGAAGTTTTCCCCTACCTTATCCCCCACCCTCACTCTACTTATGGTCTCCTCCAATACCTCCTCGCACTTCACGACAAAACTTTCTCTAACTTCCCTTTCCCTCATCATCTGTACAAGGATTTCCCTATCCACCGAGTCAAACGCAGCTTCCAAATCTACAAATAGCACCACCATTTTGCCTTTTCTCACTGCCACCCTCTTGTTTATCAGATAATTCAGTACGTAGATTTGATCAATCGTGCCTACTCTTCTCCTAAACCCCATTTGACTTGGTGGGAGTATCCCCTTCCTCTCCACCTTCTCCCTCAATCTCTCCGCAAGTACCGTTGCGTACACCTTGTATACCGTTTGCGTTAACGTAATTCCTCTATATTCTTCAACCTTCTCCCTCTCCTTTTTTTTCGCTGGCGGCACTATCACCCCCTCCCTCTACTCCTCCGGCCACCCCTCTCCTCTTCATACTCTGTTACATATTTCCCACAGCCATTCCTTTATTTCTTTTCCTCCATATTTCCATACTTCATTTACCATCCCCTCCCGCTGCTTTTCCCTCTTTTAATTTCCTTATCGCCCTTGCTATTTTTTCCCTACTGATACCATCTTTCTCCACTCCACTCCCCCCGACACTTTTCTAAAGTGTCCCTCCCATTCCCTTATTTCGATCCCTTCCCTGACTTTTTTTCTCTTTCTCCTTCCCTTGTTCACTACCCTCCATACATCCCCTTCCATTCTTACATCTTCCAATTCCCTCTCCCATCTTTCTTTTTCCCTTTTTTTCCTTTCCTTACAATACTCTTTTCTTCATCTCCTTATATTTCTCCCCCTTTTCTCTTTTCTTCTTCCACTTTTTAAACTCCTCCCTTACTTTTCTTTTCATACTACATTCCATATCCCACCATCCTTTCCGCACCTTTTTTTTCTCTCTCTCTACTCTTTTCAATGCTCCTTCCACTCTCTTTTTTAATTTCTTCTAACCCTCCTTAACCCCCTCCAAAACACTATTCCTCTTGCCTACGTATTCCTCAAATTTCTTCCTTTCCTCTTCCGTCCACACCCCTCTTTTTTCTTTGCCTTTCTTTTTCCCAATCTTTTTCTTCCTCTTCTTCCTCCCTTCACGTACACAGTTAATGGCTGATGGTCAGAATCCACTCAGTCCTCCACCTTCATCTTTACCACTTTCCCTCTCGAATCCTCATTCCCGATTACGTAGTCAATTACAGTCCCCCCCCCCCTTCCCTCCAGTATAACTCCATTCTTCCTCATCTCCTTTTATGCAACCGTTCATAATTGACCATCCTAATTCCTTTAAAAAAACCACACAATTTCTTTCCCTCTTCATTCATCTTTCCATCTTTTGAGTTTCTCTCTTTTTCCCATACCCTTTTCTCTTCCTCCTCTCCTATGCCTCCCCCCTTTCTACCCGTTTTTGCATTTAAATCCTCCCCTATTAATATACACTACTCAAAAAAATTATGGCATCACTAAATTTCGGCCAAAAATTGACGAACTTTGAATGAGTATAACTCCGCGAAAATTCATTGTAGGACCTTGAATTTTATCTTAAATTAAAGCTTAGAATCTCTAGTTTAAAAACGTATGTATGGATTTTTAATTTGTGACGTCCCTGCCCCTGTGGCTTCACAAAACTGGGGACGTGTTTTTCGTAGTGAAACTTGCAAACTTTGGCGGACTGCACGGACTTTCTAGAATTTTTCTCGCGGTTTCCATTAGCAGGGAAATAAAGTTTGAACTTTTCCCTACAATTTAAAAAAAAAAATAAAGTTTCTGCGATTTTTTTCCACGAAGTTACGGCGTTTCAAAGATACCTGTGCATTTTTGAGCTACCGCCAGCATTAGCATTATCCGATGTACACCACGGGGAGGTTGCTGATCGGATTTTGTACATCATGTGTGTGTGTGTGTGTGTGTGTGTGTGTGTGTGTGTGTGTGTGTGTGTGTGTGTGTGTGTGTGTGTGTGTGTGTGTGTGTGTGTGTGTGTGTGTGTGTGTGTGTGTGTGTGTGTGTGTGTTATCGGTAGCACTAAAAAAAAGTTCAGTAACTCGTATTACCTCCTCTTTGTGCGATCACTTCTCGCAACCGCGTGCGCATATTTACGCATGCTCTAATTTCCTCTTGAGGAATTTCATTCCAAATTCTGATTAGAGCTTCTGACAAATCCTGAAGATTAGCTGGTGATCGTGCCAAATCTCTTAACCTGCGACCCATAATGTCCCAGATATGCTCTATGGGATTTAAATCTGGACTGACCGCAGGATGTGGTAGCAGTTGGATTTCATTTTCTCGTAAAAACTCGCGAGTAACTGCCGCGGTGTGAGGTCTCGCGTTGTCCTGCATAAGGATAAAATTCCTCCCCATTTGTTGGCTCATTGGAACCACATGAGGTCTCAAAACTTCATCAATATAACGCACTGCTGTCATTCCTGGCGGTGGCATAATGACAAGATCTGTGCGTTGCCTTGACGTTATTCCTCCCCAGACCATTACCGAGCCACCGTTAAATGCTCTAACAGGAGCAACGCATGCCCGATCAAAACGTCGTCCACGACACGAACACGTGCATCATTACCAAAGAGACAAAATCGCGACTCGTCGGTAAAGAGCACATTTGCCCATTGTCTCTCTGTCCACTCAATGTGACCTCGTGCGTACTCTAATCGAGCACGTCGATGTGTAATTGTTAAAGAAGGCACACGGGCACGACTCCGTGATCTCAGACCCACTTCGTGCAATCGATTCCTCAGTGTTTGGTCACTAATTTGTCGTCCCGGTAAAACTGCATCGCCAATTCGGCGAGCTGTGGTCACCGGGTTTACCTCTACAAAACGCCTAATAGCACGATCTTCACGTACAGTCGTCATACGTCTCCGTCCTTGTCCATCTGCTGGCTCCAATTCTCCCGTTTGTCGGTAGCGAGCCCCAATTCGAGAAACAGCAGATTGATTCACGCCGATTTGTCTTGCGATGTATCTTTGGGAAAATCCTTCCTCTAAAAGTGCAATAATCTGGGCACGTTGAATTATACTCAGTGGCCGCATTTTTAAATCTACACTATTTCCTATCAGAAGAAAAACTGAGCAGTATGTTATTCGTTTAGTACAATACGATGCAAGAACAGTGGAAAATGTTTCCAAATCAACACTAAGCAAAAGCAGTAAAACTGAGAAAAAAATGTCGCCAAATCAACACTAAGCAAAAAATGTTTTCGAACACACGAGGTCACATTGAGTGGACAGAGAGACAATGGGCAAATGTGCCGATAACACACACACACACGCACACACGCACACACACACACACACACACATACACACACACACACATGATGTACAAAATCCTATCAGCAACCTCCCCGTGGTGTACATCGGATAATGCTAATGCTGGCGGTAGCTCAAAAATGCACAGGTATCTTTGAAACGCCGTAACTTCGTGGAAAAAAATCGCAGAAACTTTATTTTTTTTTAAATTGTAGGGAAAAGTTCAAACTTTATTTCCCTGCTAATGGAAACCGCGAGAAAAATTCTAGAAAGTCCGTGCAGTCCGCCAAAGTTTGCAATTTTCACTACGAAAAACACGTCCCCAGTTTTGTGAAGCCACAGGGGCAGGGACGTCACATATTAAAAATCCATACATACGTTTTTAAACTAGAGATTCTAAGCTTTAATTTAAGATAAAATTCAAGGTCCTACGATGAATTTTCGCGGAGTTATACTCATTCAAAGTTCGTCAATTTTTGGCCGAAATTTAGTGATGCCATAATTTTTTTGAGTAGTGTACTTACCCCCTCCTTTCTCTCCTCTATCCACTCTCTTAATTGCCTTGTTTTTTTCTCTAGATCCCCATTCACATATACACCCACTAGTTTCCACCATTCTCCCCCCAAGTTGATTTTACTCACCTGTAATTCCACTTCTCTCCTTTCCCTACTCACTTTTTTTTATCCCACCCCTTATCCCCATGATCATGCCCCCCCATTGCTCTCCCTTCTTTGCTCTTCCCCCGCTTCTTGCACCTCCCAAACGTATCCCTTTGGTAACCATCTTTGCACCCTCTCCCATCCTTTCTTCTGTAACCATGTCTCACTCAAAAACATCACATCTCATTCCTTCAATTTCTCCCTAAAATCCTCCTCTTTATTTTCCATGCCTGCTACATTCGAAAAACCTATTTTGTATTCTTTACTGTCCCTCCTTTTTCTATTCTTCTTTCTATCATATTTTCCATTTCCCTTATTCCCATCCTTCTTTCCCTCTCCTACCCCACTCCCCTGTTAAACCTCTTTCCCTTTCTCCTCCTTTCTTCCCTCTCCTCCTCTCTTACATCTCTTCTCCTCCATTCCCTTAATTCATCTTTGATCTCATTCTATATCCACAATTTATCCTCAATCCACATTTTCATATATCCTACTCTTACCTTCTTTCCTTTCCTTCTATTCCTTTCTGCTTCCCTGTTTATCCATCACTCTACCCTTCTCTCTTTTTCCGTCAAGTCGTCCACGATCCACTCCTTCTTATCCCTCAGTTTCGTTTTTCTCTTTATCACATCAATTTTTTCTCTCACACTCGCGAATTTCACCCATACCATGCCCTCTCCCCCCTTATCTTTATTCCCTATTCTCCTCACCCCTTCTACTCTTGCTACCGCCCCCGTTGCTTCTACTATCTTTTCTATCTCTCTTTTTAAGTTTTCTTTTCCTTCCTCTTTTACTCTTAGCCCTTTTATAATTATATTCCTCTTCCTTTCCTCCCTTTCCCTCTTTTCTCTTTCTAATTCTAATTTCCACATCCTTTCTTCCAGTTCCTTTATCTTACTCTTTCCCTTTATCTGTATCTGCTCTATCTTTTCCCCTTTATCCTTCTCCCTTCCTCCCTTCTCCTTCTCCACCCTTCCCCTACCTTTCTCTATATCCTCCACTCTTCTCTCCAAATTGTCTACTCTTTTCCTCATTTCCTCCATCCATTCTCTCATCTCTTCCCTACCGTCCCTCAATTCTC
Source organism: Solenopsis invicta (assembly GCF_016802725.1). Taxonomy (NCBI): domain Eukaryota; kingdom Metazoa; phylum Arthropoda; class Insecta; order Hymenoptera; family Formicidae; genus Solenopsis; species Solenopsis invicta. The sequence goes on from NC_052668.1 coordinate 8,583,602, forward strand.
TCAATTCGCTATTCATTTCCTTAAAACCTTCCCTCACCTCCCTTAATATCTCTCTTAACCCTCCTTTTTCTTGTCTTACCGACGATCTTTTTACCTTATTAATCTTCTTAAAGATTTCTCCTTTCTCTACTCTAGTCTTCTCCCCTTGTTCACCTTTTCTTTTCTCTCCTCTTTTCAACAATTCTAGCAGCGGCGCACTGTTTGATCTATCTCTCATTAGATTTTCTGTCTTGCTCGGCCTTCCCACTCTTCTCTTTTCCTTTCCATTCCTTTCTACTTCTTTTTTCCTTTCTTTCCCTCCCTCCTTTTCTTCCTCCATCTTGTCTTTCTTCTAACCTGCCAACTTTCCCTATTCAAAAGTTTATTTACTTGCAGTCGGGTTAAAATTTTTTTTTTAATATTTATCTAAATAAAATGTAAATGAAAAAAATTTTTAATTAGTAATCTAATTTTTGCACTTCTAGAAAATATTTACTAGAAAATATGACTTTTTTTATATTTAAGATGATCACACTTTTTAACCTAAGAAAACAATTTAATTAAATTTAATAATATTTTTAGCTTATTTGTAAAATCATTATATAAATGTAGAAAATGTAAAAATACAAAATTATATAATATATCCGTTACTCAAAAGTTACTCCAATTCAAAATTTCTCGCAACTGTACTTACTCTCTCCTGCTATCCTTCTCACTTCTACCGCCCGATGTCGCTACCCTCCCTATCTTCTGCTTTCTCTCTACTCTCTATACCTGTTCTCCCATCTAACCTCCAAATCCCGTCCCAACCCTACTATCACTCCTGTCTCACTATTCCCTTACCCCTGCCCTATCCTTTACTCTCCCAACTTCACCTGCTACTTCTCTGTCCCCTCACCCCCTCGCGCTGCAGTTCTGCCCTCTTTCTTCTCAAAAAACACAATTTCACCAAACACACCTTACAACCACACGACTATCACTCTCGCTACTGGAAACGGAAGTCCTCAAAAAATATAATGGTGGATCCAATATGGCGAATAATTCATTAAAAATTTCTAAATATTTTTCAAATTTGATTTAGAGGAATTTGTGAGGTCGTTGTTCTTGTTTGTTTCAATTTTTAAATATATTAGCCTAGTAAAATGAGATTTAAATTTGCGGAAAAGATTGCTTGCTTATTCCTAAAAATATTTATTAAAGAACATTATTTATTTGCAATAACAAGTAATTACTTAATTATCTAATCCTTTAAAATCTAAATTCATGTATTGGTTCTTAATTTTTTTATACCTAGAGTATGTATGATATAAAAATAAAGATTACTATTATTATTATTATTATTGCTGTTGTTGTTTCCTGTAATTGTATTTTTACATAAAAATAAATATCATTATTATTTCTTATATAATTGTATGTTATTAATTAAGATTGCAAGAAATAATTAAAACGTAGTATAATTTTAAGTTTCTACTTCTTTTTCTTTCATCAAAAGGAACGGGAATATTTCCGCTGGAATTTCCTTGCAATAACATAAGGTTTTTACGCCTCGAATGTATAATTGTTCAATTACAAATCAGATGAAACCAAAAGGATGTGCAAGAGATCTTCATTTGTGTCAATCGTGGAAGACTTTCTTGTATGATGTTCTCTGTAGTACCTATAATCTTTATTTCAGGCTTCTTGAGTTTCTTCCGACAGCAATCCTATGGGCAGCTCAAAATTGGAAATTATTTAAGCCCCGTGAATAAGTAATTTGTGAACGGATGCTGGCATGTAATACTAGCCATAAGTATCAGTAACAAGACAAGCAGTTTCCATGTATAAATCTTTAAAAATACTGATGTTAATGTCATGTCGCGTGGAAATAATTTGTAGAATTAAACTGCTGGATGATTTTAATTTTTAATTCTGTAATGCTGGCAGAAAGAGCATGATCGTTGAAAAATCGTCGCGCGGTTGCCATCGTTGGTGTTACCACCACCTTGTTTCACGAAGTCTACCAAAAGTCCTATCTTTTTTCAAAATGTCTCCTGGCTTATCTTTTCCTTATTAGCAACAATTTTTTTATTGATGGGGTCTACGACAGAACACATTTGTATATCGAGACGATACGCGATATGTACAAAATATTTGAAAACGCGAATGTACGCGTGTAGTGGCGACAATCCAAACTTGAGTACGCTTTCGTTGACTGGTCTTTTCATAACCTTAGAAATATCGTTCGTTTCTTTTGGTAAAGCACCGCAGATAAAACATCGTTGTGTGCTTTTCGTATCCGTTAGGAAATTGCATACCTTGCCGTCTACTATAGTTAATTTTAGGTCGTATTTTACAGACAAGGGTATCTCAATTTTTGGCAATAAAACAACAGTATTTTGAAGAGTTTTAATTTGATTATCGATATGTTCTTTTTTGCCTTTTATTAATTCTTCGGTTTCTTTGCAGTATTGAAAGCGAATAGGACGGCAATACCTAGTAGAGTTGGAACTCGGATTTGTCCAGATCACTTTGTGAACACTTGAAATTTGCAAAAGTACAAGAGAGGCCAAGAACATGTTAGCGTCATTGACTTCTGTGTCTTCTATTCTTTGTTTATATTTTGCTTGGCCATTACTGCCATCAAATCCCCATTTTAAAGTCAAGATTAAATTTTGAATTTCTTTACTCAAAAATTTTGAAAGAATATTTATTTGCGACTCCAAAATGGGTAAATATCAGCGTTTCGTTCTTTTGCACCTTGTCGCATGACTTTAGAATGTGCAACTGATTGTTTAGTGTCGATGAAACCCAGCGCTTCTTCTGGTGTATACATTACAATTGTCTTCCTTGACTCCTTTTCTTGGCAAGCCTTAATAATTTCGGTGGCAGCAGTTGACGTTTTAGTTAGCTCTTTAATTAGTTTTGTCCCGTTTGTATTACCGCTTTCTTTTATTTTGATGCCAGCAGGAAAAACCAATTGCTCTTCGGGATACGATTAACAAAGGTGCAACGTTTTCCTTTGTTTTGATCTGCTGCAGGCTTTGAATTCTTTGGCAGGTTAGGTTACGTTAGGTTAGGTTAGGCCATTTAACCCGATATCTAAAAAATTACAAATAAATAATGTTTTTCAATAAATATTTTGAGGAATAAGCGAGCAATCCTTTCCGCAAATTCAAATCTCATTTTTGTTGGTATCATTGCGTTTAGAACAATATAGTAATAAAGTAAATTCAGTGTTGTCATTTGAGCAGTAATATCTGGTAAAATTTTAGTTCCATTTTTTTGGTTTATGGCGCACTTGTCAATTTATATTTTCTCAGGTTGGTTCAGTTGTTGGTGCTTCTCTCTCTCTCTCTCTCTCTCTCTCTCTCTCTCTCTCTCTCTCTTCTCAAGAAGCCTTGTAATCACAGTAAGCTAAATAAACCGACATATATAATTAACAGTTAGTTCACCGATTTATTTTCATTGCGAACCTGAAGCAACTTCCAACAACAAAAAGTACGTTTGCTATACCGATCTGGCATAAATTTCTACAGGTTATAGGCCCAGATCACGAGGAGAAATAAATTGATCTGATTAAGAAAAAAGACGTTAAGCGGTATTGCACAATGGCAGATTTCAAAGGAAAGTTTGAGAAATTGAACAATACGAATTTTACGAACTGGAAGTTTAAGATTGAACTACTGTTGAAGAAGGAAAATTTATGGAAGGCGATAACGACAAAGGTACCAAGGGAACTGCCAGATACAGCAACGGCAGCAGAGAAAGCGGAAAATCAAAAGGCAAGGACTGAATGGTGTAGAGTGGACGAAGAAGCATTTTCTATCATTGGTTTCCTAATCGAAGATGATCAGATTGCACACATTCACAATGAAACTTCGGCACTTGGAGCGTGGAATAAATTGAAGCAGTACCATGAAAAGGCGACGCTCAGTAATAAGGTGCATTTAATGCGTACGATCTGTTCACTGAAGATGGATGAGAACGGGAGCGTTCCTGAACACATCAATCAAATGCAAAATCTGTTTGTAAAACTAAAGGACATCAGCGACGATGAACTAACGGAACCATGGAGTGTTGCTATGGTATTGAGCAGCTTGCCGAGAGGTTATGACACATTGATTACGGCGCTTGAAGCGAGAAAGGAAGACGAATTGACATTCGGGTTCGTACAACAAAAGTTGATAGCAGAATATGAACGACGCATCCATACAAGTAATGTTCCAGATTCAACAAAAAATGTATTAAAGGCGGCACATAAAATCAAAAGTAAGGACAGTTATTTCAGCAAAAGAACTAATTATATGAAGGACTGAGTTGAATATAAAAAATGGAAAGCGAAGAAAAAAAAACCGTAGAAGCAACGGCATCGAAAGTCAAGGCAGACAAAGTAAATTCGGCTGAACAAGATGACTACGTGTTTTTGATGGGCAAAAGCAGAAGTGGCTGGTTACTTGATTCAGGTGCAACGTGACACGTTGTAAACAGCAGACAATTTTTCTTATTACTGGACGAATTATATAAGGGCAGCATTGAAGTCGGCAACGGCGAAAAGGTCAGCGTAGTTGGTATTCGAAGTGGCCGAGTTAAATTTTTCGATCAAAATGGCACAGTTTATGAAGCATTGGCAAAGGAAATTTTGTTTGCTCCAGATGTGGTAGGCAACATACTGTCAATTGGCAAATTGACTGATAATGATTTTGAGGTGACTTTCAAGGATAATGAAATTATCCTTGTGAAATCGTTGTGAAATTAGCAAAAGCGGCAAACAAATCGCAGTTGCAGATCGTATAAATAATTTGTATAAACTGCGTGTACCAGATAAAGTTAATGCTGTGCTAAATGGTCACAACGAGAACTGCATACACAGTTGGCATCAGATTTTGGGACATCAAGATCCAGAGGCAATTAGAACAATGGCAGCTAAAGGCATGGTCGATGGAATGAAGGTCGTCGAATGTGGTGTAAAGGAATTATGTGAAACGTGTGCAAAAGGAAACATGATAAGGCGATTGTTTCCGAAGAAATCGCTAAGTAAATCGATGGCCCCACTTGACTTGATTCACACAGATGTCTGTGGGATGATGCAGACGATAACATCAGGTGGAAAAAGGTACATTGTTACATTTATTGACGATTTTTCATGTTTTACGGTCATCAAATTGCTGGCACACAAATCGGAAGTTGAAGGCTGTATGAAGCAATTTGTAGAGCTGGTAAAAACTAAATTTGGCATGAAACCAAAGGTTGTTCGATCGGATCGTGGAGGTGAATACACAAGCAAACAGTTAAGGAAATATTTGAAGGCCGAGGGTATTTAAACACAACTAACAGCAGCTCACCACAACAGAATGGAGTCGCCAAGAGGAAGAACAGGTCAATCGTTGAGATGGCGCGATGTCTATTAATAAATGCAGGCTTACCAAACATATTTTGGGGAGAGGCAGATTCAACGGCAGTATACATTCAGAATCGCATCATAACACGAGCCACAAATTCAACTCCGTTTGAGCGATGGGATGGTACAAAAGCTTCACTGAAGCATTTCAAGATATTCAGTAGTAAATGTTTTGCTCACGTTGCAGTAGAGAAACGAAAGAAGCTTGATCAGACTGCAACAGAGATGATTTTCATGGGATATGACGATGAGTCAAAAGCATTTCGCTGTTATGATCCCGTCACGAAAGGGTTGGTAATTAGTCGAGACGTCAAGTTTGGTCAAACAAGTATAAATGAAGTGACTCAGCAAGATGTGGAAATGAATTTGGAAACATCAATAAAGAAAAACAGCGATGAAGCAGATACTAGCGTTCAGGAGGAGCAAGGTCATCAAGTTGAAGCACAACCAATAGAAATTACAGAAACTCCACGCATTTCACAAAGGACAACGAAAAAAAAGCCACCGAAATATCTAATTGATGAAATGCATGCAGCAAAGCAGGTGATTAGAGAGTCGAGGACTTATCAAGAAGCGATCACAAAGAAAAGGACGAATGGATTAAAGCCATGAATGAAGAGATGCAGTTGCTCGAAGGAAACGGTACGTGGCAATTGACAGACCCACCGAACGACAGAAAAATAATAGGTAGTAAGTGGATGTATAAGATAAAAACAAATACTGATGGCAACATCCAGCGATTTAAGACAAGAGTTGTAGCCCAAGGTTTTTCTCAGGTATTTAGAACTGATTACAATGAGATTTTTGCACCAGTGGTTCGACAAGCTACATTCAGGACTCTATTATCAGTAGCGGCAGAAAAGAAATTAATAGTTGAGCACTTGGATGCAAAAACAGCATTTTTAAATGAAAGCCTTGATGAGACTATTTTTATGAAGCGATCTCCGGGTTTTTATAAGGATAATTCGAACCAGGTATGTCTACTGCAGAAAAGTATTTATGGTCTCAAGCAGGCAGCAAGAGTATGGAATGAGACAATTCATAAAAGACTAATAGAGGCAGGTTTCACGCAAGGTAAAGCTGATGCATGCTTATATTGCAAGAAAATAGAAGAGGATTGGTGCTATATACTCATCTATGTGGATGACATCGTGGTGGCATGTAAATCAAGAAATCAAATTAGGATAATTGAAAAGCGGTTTAGCTATGATCGAAAAGTTTTTAATAAATCGGCGGAAATAACTAGTGTTACTTCAGAGTCCTCGGGTAAGTCTCTACGTTAGTTTATGAGAGACTAAAGAGAGGCTTAGAGTAGGACGGAACGAACCGTTGGTCTTACGCACACATGTTACAGGGCGTGTGCGACGAGTCAAACGCAACAAGTGAGCTCAATTTGAAGGTCAGTGTCACAACGACTCTATGACGCTTACTCGAACTTGCACGTTTGTCTGGTCCTTATTTTGTGTAAGCGAATCGAACCGTTTTTACACGGTATCGGACCTAGGGCTATCTTTTTTAAGAGCGAAGAATCGGAGGTTCGAAAATCAAATAAAGGTGGAAAGTTTTGATTAAAATTTATATATTTATTTCATAATAAAAATTGTACTTTGACATGACGTTAAATTAACATATAAATTTATTTAGTATTGGTAATTAGTCCTTTATTATCCTTATAATAAAGGAATTTATAACTTAACTAACTTAAAGTAATACATATGTATATAATTATTGTATAAGTGAGTTTATAAACGTGTACATGCATGTGTGAAGAAAGTGAGGGATTCTGTGAGTTTAGTGCCGAAAGAAAAACAAGCTTAAGAATAATTTTATAAGACTAAGACGGTTAAGGCATGTTTGATTTAGGTAGGAAAAAGTTAGGTAGTAAAATCTTAACGAGAATATGAGAAACTTAAATTCTAAACGTATTACATTAGATGAATTGAATTGACTCTCCTTCCCCTTCAGGAAAATTTGGAGGAAAAGAATCAAAAACTTGTAGAATTTTTTCGATCCTCTCGGGTGGGAGTCGATTTACAAGGTTTTCCGCTTCCTCGTGAGAAGACGGAGGAAACTCGAACGCGGGAGAATAAAGATCCTCGGGTAACCTTCGGATCGGGAAATCGGGATTTCGGTAGAAGAAGTCTAGAGGCGAAAGGGTTAGAGGGAAAAATGATAGGAGAAGGGATTGGTTCCTGAAAACGTGCAAAGCGCTTTTCAGAGGTGTCAAAATAGGGGATTTTGTATGAGGAAAATGATCTTGGGGATGGTTCAGGACTGGAACGTAGATGCGATATGGAAGAGTAAGAAGGAGAGAGAGAGGGGAAAAGAAGTAGATTGTTCAGGAGTGCGTTCGGAAGGGGAAAGAGGACGAGGAGAAGTCGATTGTTCAGGAGTGTGTTCAGAAGGAGTGAGAGGGGGAGGAGAAGTAGATTGTTCAAGAGTGCGTTCAGAAGGGGCGAGAGTGGGAGAAGAAGTACGCTCTCTTAGTGTTACAAGGTTTGATGAGATGTTGGACCGGTGCGCCGACTCCGAAGGCGGCTCGGACTTGCTCATGATGGGTGTTCAATTAATCGGTGACGGTTCCAGCGATTGCGGGACCGTTGACAATTTGCGACGGCGCGAAGTTTATTTCCTTATTAAGTCGGATCTCGTTAATTTTTCATTATAATTAACGCTGTTTTAATTATCGGGTTTTCAAAGATAAGTCCGCCGTCTCTCTTTCTCTCTCTCTCTCTCTCTCTCTCTCTCTCTCTTTCTTGGTATAGGTAATTTTTAAATAACAAATAATTAACATGGGACTTATTTTACTTGACGAGAAAAAGAAAGGGGGTTTATATCTCAAAGGAAGAAATGCTCTGGTAATTTAGTTGTTGGTATTTAGAAGCGTAGGTGTACAAACGTCGAAGTGATTTTGAAAATACTGTGAGAGTTCCGCACAGCAGGCGGCTATTGGGGCTGGGGCGGCGAGACAATAGATGGCTGGTTAGACTTTGTCGATGGAGCTGATGGTTCCAGATCCTCGCAACAAAGTCTTTATGCGGCCAGAAATCTCTTGATCACTTGGAGTTTGTAAGTTCAAACAGAATTGTACGTAGACTTAGGCCAAAAAGAAATTTAATTTTAGAGTGCTCCGCTCTCTGTGTCAGCCCCTTTTATATTTAAAAGAGTGGGTGAATCGAACACTTTTTGATCTCCTATCAGCTCGGCCAAGTCCAATCAGAATCTTTTTAATCTGACTAATTGCATTATGATTGGTCGAAAGGTGTCGGTGTTGTCAAGGGATGGGAGTAAGATATTTAGATCGCAACTGATTGGCGACAAGACCAATTCCCGATGGAGCATGTCAATCGCCAAATTTTTAACTTTGCGAGTGAGAAGTGTTTGGGCCAATATGACAGTTTGCGTGACTACCTGCCACATTGAAACCTCACTGCTCTCGCTAGCCAGTGCGAAATCTTTGCATCGGGCCGTTGCGAATTTCGGGACCCCGTGCTGACATTTGCCGGCAACGCATCGATCTCCAAATTCGCGATCGTGTGCGAATGAGAAGTATTTACTTTAGCATGGCATCTGATATGACAGCTTTTCATATCGCACTTTTCGTTGCGCTGAACGGTATCCGTCGTAAGCTTTTGGTGTGAATTTTACTGCAAAAGCCCTTTGCATCGATCGCGTCGAGCCATCTCAAGACTTTCTATCGACAGTACGAGTAAAGGAAAAGAATCGTGGAGCTCGGACGTAATACTAGCAAGGCATACAAATCTGTGAACTTCCTCTGTATTACGCGGTAGCGGGTAACCGACAATAGATTCGACATATTCCACACTAGGTCAAACCATTCTTATCGATCAAATAACCAAGATAAACAATTCACGACACAAAAATGAACACTTATCTAACTGAAACTGCAACTTGTACCGTCGGGCCAAATTGAAAACTTCCCTAAGAATCTCCAAATGTTCGTCAATACTGGGGTAGCAATTAATGTCATCAAGATATATCAACAATTTATTTGTTCGGACCAAATCTCAAAAAATGTCACTGCTGAAACACTCGCGGAGCATTTGTCAAGACAAAGGGCATTTTCAAAAATTCGAATTGACCCAAGGGTGTAACAAAAGAAATGTATTTCACTGATTCCTTAGCAATCTTTACGTGATAAAATCCACTCCGTAAATTGAGCTTCGAAAAATAAAATTTTTAGCGCAATTGATCTACATGATCGTCAATTAAAGGAGTTGGAAAATTATCTCTAACAGTTATCTTATTGAGTTCGCGATAATCAACACACAACCGCGGGTCACTATTTTTTTTATGTACAAGCTCTATTGGGAAAGCATATGACGAATCAGTCAGTCTAATAATATGCTCTTGCAATAATTTGTTTATTATTTGCCTCAAATTTTCTTTGTCAACAAACAAAAATCTTCGCTGTTTGAAACTAATAAGTGTCGATCGTGTCAAATTAATAGCCATCTCAATTTCTTTTTGCGGACTTACATCCTCAATTTCGGCCATATATTCGCTTTCGTACAATTGCTCAACACGCTTCTTTACTTCGAAATCAATACTTTGGTCAATATTCAATGTTTCGATAGTCAATGACGGGTGACTAACATATGTGAAATATCTGTTTCAAAAAATCTGTGTCATCAGAGACCGAATCTGCTCTCAAAATACTAAATTTCTCGCCTAACAAAATTTAAATTAACAGTGACGAAGTAAAATCTCTATCAAGTAAAACGGCACATGTTATTGTTGTATACGGTACTACAAAAAAAATTTAATTTTTAACTCAATGTCATTAATTTTGACAACGCTATCAAAATTTCCTAAAATTTCCAGTTTTGATCCGTTAATACCGTAAAAAGATTGACTCGCAACAATCGGACGAACATGAATAGGAACGAAATTATTTCTGATCAAACTTATCGGTGACTTTGAATCAATTATTGCAACAAGTGAATATTTACAATTATCATCCGAATTGTCCACAATTTGATACGAAAGAGGTACCAGATAAGGAACCATTGTTGGAGTGGTCTGGATCACATTCGTCGTATTTTCCACCCTCAGTTACAATTTAGGACAGTCTCGTATCCGATGCTCCAGGCTGCCACATTTGAAACAGGAATCCTTTTCGCACTTCGACTCCTGTTGGCAATCTTTAGAAAGATGCCCCAAGCGCTCCGCAATTGCAACAGCGAACAAAGTTACCATGCGTCGCGAAACTCCTCTCCGCGCGGCGATTTTGATGACGTCGCAGGTCGTTGCTCCTTCAAGGATCGTTCTGGATAACTCTTCGACTCGCAATCCACAGACAGTTTTCGAAAGGCGTCCAGCAAGTCAATGTAAAACGCATCATCCATGCTTGACTACGCATGCGAGTATCCAGTATTCCGTCAATTAAATAATCAATGAGTTCTTATGAGAGCAAAAATCAATCTCTTTCCTCCTTTTTCTCTAAATCTTAATAATGAACAATTTTTTTAAAACTTTAGTATTATAATGTAAAATGTTGACGTTACATTATATTCAAATTATGTTATTCAAATTACATTTCGGCTTTATATTAAACAGAAATGTTTATAACAGAAAAAAAACGAAATTCGTTACATAGTGTAGTCCAACAAACTTAACGCATGCTGATGATTATTCACTGACACGTTTGCGTCTTCATACATGAATATTTGAATTTTCTCTTTGCAATGTATCGAGTAATGTAATCAATTAGTTTTTTAACGACAAGCTTGCAATGGTCGAAATATCCTACTGATCCAATTTTTGTTAGTTATGAAAAACGTTCTATTTCTTATAAGGATGGAACATCTAAAATAAAATAATATGCAAAATTTGCTTATATTGTTGGAAGCAGCTTGTTGACTTTTTTGTTATATTTTATTATAATTTGTAATATTTCTACAATATTGTGATATTAATATAATAATGCTGACATATTACATATTATTTGTGTTATGTTACAATTTTAAATAAATAATTGCGTATATATCACCTATATACCATATATAATGTTGTTATCAGGTACCTATAATCTGCCCTTCTTCCTGGCCGGTATTCCCCCGATAGTGGGAGCGTTAACAATGTTCCTAATAAGGTGCGTTAAAGAAAAGGACGATGAAAGTTTACATGACTCAGAGAATCTCCCCAGTAAAACGGATTGCCAGAATGGTCGGTAAAACAAGGTATTTGTATATAATTAATTTTAATAATAATATTATATAATATTATATGAATTCTATGGTGTAATTGATACTGCATGGAGAGAATTTAGTAGACACAGAAATATAATATAACACGTACAGTCGGTCAATAAAATGATTGCAATAAGTTGCAACATTTTCTTTTTTCGATGATTTTTGGAATACGGAATGCTGTAACACTTTTTTTTGATAATTTTTGGAACGCATAAAAATTTTGGCAATTTGCGAACCATCATCTCTGGATGCATATAATAAAGTGGTTAAGACAATTATCAAAATGATGCGGTAATGAATCATACAAGGTGAAATAAAGAAATGTTTCTTTTCCGTAAAAAATTCTCAAGATATGCTCTGAATATTATAAGATAAATAATAGTAAATATAATAGAGTAAGCCATTTTTTAATCAATTTATAATCTAAATACTAAATGAATGATTTATTATATAGTATGTGCATGCATATATATATATATGTATATATATATATGTTACGGGCAAAGTCTGCATGGTGTGCAGTGTCGACATTGCCCGGGCAAAGTCAGCTTTGCACAACGGAACTGGGCAAAGTTGTTTAAAATGCTTTATTAGCGGACATTGCCCGATTTGATGTGGGCAAAGTCAACACTGCCCATCCAGCGGTGGCAATGTCAGCAACTGTTATTTCATTGCTGACTTTGCCCGGTTTCAAGTGGGCAATGTCGACATTGTCAAATCTCTGTGGGCTAAGCTGCGCTAGATGAACGGAATTAATACCTGCAAGTTTCTTAATTTTTGAGGGTTAATATTTATGTAATAAAATAACAATTTTAACAATATTTATTAGACAATATATCAGTAGAGTACATTAACAGTATTAGATTATATATAACAGAGTATATATTAAAATACATATATTTATTAAAATATAAATCCAAAACTCAGTTATAGTTTTCTTTTAAAATAAAGTAAACACTTATTGATTTATTTAGAATATTGCAAACACAAAAAAATTAACCCTTATTGATTTAATTAGAATATTGCAAACATAAGAACATTAACTCATTGTTGAAACTATATATGATTTTTGAATCATATACCGATTTAGATAATTATTTATTTTGACATGGCAATGAGTTGTGACATTTTGAATTACATAAAATGTTTGCTTTTCTACACTTACAACGGTTTGTTGTGCATTTAATTTTGCAGCTACATTTAATATAGCCCTGAGATCCAAACGCTGATTGATCAGCATTGATACTACGTAGTGACATTTCACACTGTGGTACATCTGTTGAAGATAGAAACATTTCGTTACAAATACCGAACTGATTTCGAGAATAAAGAGAAGATAAAATGCCACTCTTGGTGCCGATTTTGTACAATCCATCTTCTGTCACTTCTAATATGACTCCTATAATATTTTTCGGATCACCTTTATTACGATCAACACTTGGTAGTGGAATGGTTACAGATGTACCAACTTCAGCAGATGGAAATTTTTTCTCGCTCATGCGCAACATTCTTTTAGCTTGTTCCTGAATACCGTCTATCGCTTTGTTTTTGTTAGAAATGAGATCGCGTTTGACTGTGCAATTATGACATAAAACGTTAGAGTTCTCTGTTGGTAACTCACAGCAAAAATTATGAACAGGCACCTTGCATTCTGTGCAGTGATATATGTCGCCATCTCCTTTCTCACAAATAGAACATATTAGAACAACCGACGCAGAATTTACATTTTCAAAAAAATCAATGTTTTCGCGAACTTCTTCAGTAATAGGTGTATTATTGGTAGTCTCAGATGATCCGTTGTCATGTATTTCAGTTGAATCAATTATGCGTTCTAATTCTTCTTCTGTTACTATATCATTTATTACGGACAATGGTAAATGAGATGATCGAAGACCAACGTGAGCCTTTCTACCAAACATTGCCTCATATGGTGTTTGTTTGATTGCAGAATGCCAACTGGTATTCTTTTTCCATTGACAGAAACGTAATCCTTGAGACCATTTAGTCAAATTGTTTTCCTCCATCCAGGCAATAAGTATGTCTTGTACATCTCGGTTTGCACGTTCAACACTACCCTGACTCTCAGAATGTCTCGGTTTACCGTGCACTATTTTAAGATCAGGCCACATACTTTTTAATTCTTCGATAACGCTATTACAAAACTCTCTTCCATTGTCTGATTGTAAGACGGATGGACAACCAATAATGCAAAATATGTCTACAAGATTATAAGCGACCTCTACAGCAGTCTTGGTCTTTAGCGGGCGAAGACACACAAATTTAGTTAAGTGTTCTTGATAATTTAAAATAAATTTATATTCTCCGTCCTTGCTCGTTTGCATGTCGATTAGGTCTACTTGTGCTCGGTGATTAATTTCTTTAAATATCAAAGGCTTTACTACAACACCTTTTTTGAGATGGGTTTTCTTTTTTTTACAGATGAGACAAAGCTCAAGATAGATATGAATCACTTCTCTTGTTATATTTACGTACTTTGTTTTAATATTGTTTTCCAACTTATGTTTTCCACCATGTCCAGTTTCCAGATGTGCCATATGAATAATGTCAAAAACTTGTTCGTTATGTACGTAATACTTAATCTTCTTCTCATGTTCCAACACAGGCTGAATAAGTTTCTTAGACTCACCTAGAGATGTAAAATTAATCAGATTCTCTATGACAATTATTCAATATGATAATTATGGTACGATAAGATGGTAATTTATTGGTAATTTTGATAAAATTTATTGTGTCTGATAGCTTTATGCGCTAATAGTTTAGGTAGTAATCATTGTCCACACTAATCCATAAGTTTAACAAAATTCTTTTATGTTCTTATTAATTGTGCTCTAATTACTGTATATTACATGTAGCATGCTACATGTATGAATATACAGTATTAAAATATTTTCTGAGCAATATGAATTAGATAAAATGTTTTATTCGTTACAGTCTAAATATTCCTTTTAAGCTTCATATCAACCTATTTTATTTCTGAAATTTCTCGAAGTAATTATTTAGAAATAATTTTTCCATAGTTTATCAAGTAAGTTACCGTCAAATTGAGTCATCTTCATTTCTGTATGAAAACATTTCTAGATTCTTAGACATCTCTAGACTCACCTACTGATAATACATCGTATCTTTTTAGGCGTCTATAATCAGTGTATGTTTTTTTATTTCTGATTTTTGCTTCTTCTACTGCACAAATTAAATTTTCGTATGCGTCTGAATTTTCTATTAAAAACGAATTTATACTTAATTTTAAAGATTTCAATTTTTCGTTAAATTTTTCACGCATTTTATCTGCAGCCGTGTTTGTAGTCGAGTTTGTATCCGTGTTTGTATCCGAGTTTGTATCACACATTATCTGCAAATAGCAAATACAATTTCATTCAAAACTTTAAAGACAAGGTACAATTTCATGCAAAATATTCGATAATCTTTCGCTGTCATGAGCTGTGTATTAGTGTAAACGAATAACATAATAATTTACAAATTAATAAATTATTTTGCGCTCAGTGCCTACCATAGCCTCCTGCATCAACTCCGTGATCTGTAACGTGCAGACTGTGTGGTGCGGTGGCGTTACGATCGTCTTAAGCGCCCCTACGCTGGAAAGTGGCTCACGCGCTCCAAGCACGAAACAAAAAAATGTTTAACGCTGTTCTACAAACGAGCTCATTGAGCCGACCAAGCATTTTATGTTTTTATACTTAAAAAATTATTGGCGCATATTAAAATTTTGCGTTCTTTCAAATCTTGTGCCTTATGCTAGAGCGTATGTTGCGTACCGTATCTCAACGCCTCCGGTGTTATGTTCCTGTGACTCTTCAAAGGTTTGAATGAAATTGTATTTGCTATTTGCAGATAATGTGTGATACAAACTCGGATACAAACACGGATACAAACTCGACTACAAACACGGCTGCAGATAAAATGCGTGAAAAATTTAACGAAAAATTGAAATCTTTAAAATTAAGTATAAATTCGTTTTTAATAGAAAATTCAGACGCATACGAAAATTTAATTTGTGCAGTAGAAGAAGCAAAAATCAGAAATAAAAAAACATACACTGATTATAGACGCCTAAAAAGATACGATGTATTATCAGTAGGTGAGTCTAGAGATGTCTAAGAATCTAGAAATGTTTTCATACAGAAATGAAGATGACTCAATTTGACGGTAACTTACTTGATAAACTATGGAAAAATTATTTCTAAATAATTACTTCGAGAAATTTCAGAAATAAAATAGGTTGATATGAAGCTTAAAAGGAATATTTAGACTGTAACGAATAAAACATTTTATCTAATTCATATTGCTCAGAAAATATTTTAATACTGTATATTCATACATGTAGCATGCTACATGTAATATACAGTAATTAGAGCACAATTAATAAGAACATAAAAGAATTTTGTTAAACTTATGGATTAGTGTGGACAATGATTACTACCTAAACTATTAGCGCATAAAGCTATCAGACACAATAAATTTTATCAAAATTACCAATAAATTACCATCTTATCGTACCATAATTATCATATTGAATAATTGTCATAGAGAATCTGATTAATTTTACATCTCTAGGTGAGTCTAAGAAACTTATTCAGCCTGTGTTGGAACATGAGAAGAAGATTAAGTATTACGTACATAACGAACAAGTTTTTGACATTATTCATATGGCACATCTGGAAACTGGACATGGTGGAAAACATAAGTTGGAAAACAATATTAAAACAAAGTACGTAAATATAACAAGAGAAGTGATTCATATCTATCTTGAGCTTTGTCTCATCTGTAAAAAAAAGAAAACCCATCTCAAAAAAGGTGTTGTAGTAAAGCCTTTGATATTTAAAGAAATTAATCACCGAGCACAAGTAGACCTAATCGACATGCAAACGAGCAAGGACGGAGAATATAAATTTATTTTAAATTATCAAGAACACTTAACTAAATTTGTGTGTCTTCGCCCGCTAAAGACCAAGACTGCTGTAGAGGTCGCTTATAATCTTGTAGACATATTTTGCATTATTGGTTGTCCATCCGTCTTACAATCAGACAATGGAAGAGAGTTTTGTAATAGCGTTATCGAAGAATTAAAAAGTATGTGGCCTGATCTTAAAATAGTGCACGGTAAACCGAGACATTCTGAGAGTCAGGGTAGTGTTGAACGTGCAAACCGAGATGTACAAGACATACTTATTGCCTGGATGGAGGAAAACAATTTGACTAAATGGTCTCAAGGATTACGTTTCTGTCAATGGAAAAAGAATACCAGTTGGCATTCTGCAATCAAACAAACACCATATGAGGCAATGTTTGGTAGAAAGGCTCACGTTGGTCTTCGATCATCTCATTTACCATTGTCCGTAATAAATGATATAGTAACAGAAGAAGAATTAGAACGCATAATTGATTCAACTGAAATACATGACAACGGATCATCTGAGACTACCAATAATACACCTATTACTGAAGAAGTTCGCGAAAACATTGATTTTTTTGAAAATGTAAATTCTGCGTCGGTTGTTCTAATATGTTCTATTTGTGAGAAAGGAGATGGCGACATATATCACTGCACAGAATGCAAGGTGCCTGTTCATAATTTTTGCTGTGAGTTACCAACAGAGAACTCTAACGTTTTATGTCATAATTGCACAGTCAAACGCGATCTCATTTCTAACAAAAACAAAGCGATAGACGGTATTCAGGAACAAGCTAAAAGAATGTTGCGCATGAGCGAGAAAAAATTTCCATCTGCTGAAGTTGGTACATCTGTAACCATTCCACTACCAAGTGTTGATCGTAATAAAGGTGATCCGAAAAATATTATAGGAGTCATATTAGAAGTGACAGAAGATGGATTGTACAAAATCGGCACCAAGAGTGGCATTTTATCTTCTCTTTATTCTCGAAATCAGTTCGGTATTTGTAACGAAATGTTTCTATCTTCAACAGATGTACCACAGTGTGAAATGTCACTACGTAGTATCAATGCTGATCAATCAGCGTTTGGATCTCAGGGCTATATTAAATGTAGCTGCAAAATTAAATGCACAACAAACCGTTGTAAGTGTAGAAAAGCAAACATTTTATGTAATTCAAAATGTCACAACTCATTGCCATGTCAAAATAAATAATTATCTAAATCGGTATATGATTCAAAAATCATATATAGTTTCAACAATGAGTTAATGTTCTTATGTTTGCAATATTCTAATTAAATCAATAAGGGTTAATTTTTTTGTGTTTGCAATATTCTAAATAAATCAATAAGTGTTTACTTTATTTTAAAAGAAAACTATAACTGAGTTTTGGATTTATATTTTAATAAATATATGTATTTTAATATATACTCTGTTATATATAATCTAATACTGTTAATGTACTCTACTGATATATTGTCTAATAAATATTGTTAAAATTGTTATTTTATTACATAAATATTAACCCTCAAAAATTAAGAAACTTGCAGGTATTAATTCCGTTCATCTAGCGCAGCTTAGCCCACAGAGATTTGACAATGTCGACATTGCCCACTTGAAACCGGGCAAAGTCAGCAATGAAATAACAGTTGCTGACATTGCCACCGCTGGATGGGCAGTGTTGACTTTGCCCACATCAAATCGGGCAATGTCCGCTAATAAAGCATTTTAAACAACTTTGCCCAGTTCCGTTGTGCAAAGCTGACTTTGCCCGGGCAATGTCGACACTGCACACCATGCGGACTTTGCCCGTAACATATATATATAGTGTGTGTGTGTGTGTGTGTGAGTGCGAGTGCGAGTGCGAGTGCGAGTGCGAGTGCGAGTGCGAGTGCGAGTGCGAGTGCGAGTGTGTGTGTGTGTGTGCAGGATGTCCATGAACTAGGGAACCTACTGCTTTAAGAGCATAGAGAAGAAGGGACAAAAAAGTCTTATACCATTTTGCGATATTCGCTATAATTATCGAGTTATAAAATAAAACGTCTAAGCCAATGTGCGGTGCCATCGCGCCTAGCTCGTAGGCAACGGCGCGCGGCGGGAAAGGTGACAAATCATTGTCTGAATTAGCTTCGTGTAAATATAATGAAAATATCAAATGTGTTATTTTAGCTAAAGCTTCTTCTTACACATTTAATAAATAACATTGGTGTATGTGAAGGGATAAAAACACTAATTATTCTATCAAATGTTTAAATTGATGTCTTTTGACAACTTGGCAGTGTCAAAGGACTAACTTAAGCAAACGTAAAACGTATCGATAACATGAATTAAAAAATCGGGCGTAATTGAATTTGAAACGTTCACCATTTTTTATTCGCAGTTCTTCTAACTTTTTAGACCTAGTCTCACAGACCTTTGTTTTTAAATACTCCCAGTAAAAGAAGTCTAATAAGGTCAAATCTGGTGATCTCAATGGCTATTTTATTGTGCCTCTTCTACCAATCCATTGATCAGTACATTGATCAGAAACATTGTTGAGAATATTTTGAGCTTCCAGAAAAAAATGAGCCGAAGCCCCATCCTGCTGAAACATTGTACAAAGCTTTTCCAGCAATATCCTCAATAGCCGGTTTCTTAGCAAATTTCAGTAATTTTAAGAATTTATGTTTCCTTTAATAAAAAATGATCCTATAATACGGTTAAGTATTATTCCGGCTCAAACATTAATCTTCTGAGGATACTGCATGTAACTGTCTCTCATCTAATGCGGATTTTCATCTGCCCAATACCTCATATTCTGTCGATTTACAAAACCGTTTAATTCAAGTGTTGCTTCGTCAAAGAAGAGATTCAGTGAAGAAACTAATAACTGTCGTGACTCAGCAAGTCGTGTCATCATTGTGTCGCAAAATTCAACTCTTCTGTCATAATTGTCTTTGGATAGCTCCTAGTTTAAGAATCGCGTATTTAAATCCTGTCGTTTTCGCCAGCTTGGCTCACGACCGCGACGTGATATTTTATGTAGAAAAATCAAGGCTGGTCATTGCCCCGCATTTGTTGACAGCTTATTATATTCCATTTGCTTTCCCGAAAAATGCTGGCTCGAGCTCTTGTCTCTCCGGCATTCGTCAGAGTTTGCAAATAGCTTCAGAACCGTTCAGTATGATGTACCATTGTAAATTGAAAATTTGTAAAATTTGCACTGTTATTCGTCTAACCATTGAAGGGAGCTTTAGTAATCTCGCGACTTCGATCATCCCATTTCGACCGATTCAACTGTCCCAGATGGGTGCATTTCCCGCTGAGGACAACCGAAGCGACAATTCACGCTGAGGACGCATAGGAACGATTAAGTAAAACCAACGCGACATAGCAGTTCAAGCGCGTACCACGTCGGAACAGGCTCGCCTCTTATCTGCCACGTTTAATAAAGAGAATTCAATTCGAAATTGATTGTTACACTAATTATTAATCCGTTCCTTGGTTTCAGATTTTCCTGCAAATCCGCAATCGATCCACACTCAAACACCTGGACTAGATGTATTATATTTTGTAAGAATGATAGTGATGCTTTATCAAAATTCGGCGAACTGATCTTGCGCTAATATAATTTTCTTGAGCTGCTCTCAAGACCAATATATGGGGATTATCGTTCACTATTAGCAGAACATCTAAAGTTTTTTTGTCATTACTAGTATTTTTAGGTCTTCCAGATTTAGAAGCATCTTTAATTAAACCGGTTTTTTGAAAACGACCAACAGTTTCTTTCAACAGTTGTCTTTGAAATTGGATTACGGTCAGAATATGTGACATTGAATAAATCTGCCA
Source organism: Solenopsis invicta (assembly GCF_016802725.1). Taxonomy (NCBI): domain Eukaryota; kingdom Metazoa; phylum Arthropoda; class Insecta; order Hymenoptera; family Formicidae; genus Solenopsis; species Solenopsis invicta. The sequence goes on from NC_052668.1 coordinate 8,603,932, forward strand.
CTTCTCGATGGGACCTTATTCTATCGCCATATCAGTAGGATAGGAATACTGCGTTTGTTCCCGGGATCCCTGTGCGAATGAGAGTTGCATGTGAGGTACGTTCGTGGTGCTCGCCGTAAGTGGGTCGGAAGCGGTGTTGGAAAACGGTAAAGGAGGCTTTGAATAAACGTTTGTTCTGTTTCCCTGAGCGTGGGTGCGTGAGCCACGTTGAGGGGGAAAGCTCGGTGGGGAAAAGTCACTCGGCAGTGCGTGTCTCCCGGTGGGAGGTATGACGTTTCGTCTAGCTAGGTTTAGTCTTGCGCTATCACGTGCCGTAATCTCATAGACGTGCCGCATACTAAGCATTACAGACGATACGCGTTTCTTGTATCATTTGTTCGCTTTAGTACGCGATTTATTTACGTGCATTTGCTCTTGCTTGGGTGGATCCCGATAGCACACGGGACCGATAGCATATCACCACTCACAGTGGCCAATGCCTAGAGTTTTTCCGTTGGGTGGGTTAGATAAGTCAAGATGATTGGTTGATGGGCTATCGCACCGTGCACTATTGGATCCCGTTCCTTTTGCTTTTTGTCGTATGCGGTTTATCCTTTTTGGGGGGAGCCATTATCGTTGCCGTCCTCCTCTTCCCCAGGGGGGCCTTTATTCCTTCTTCTTTCTCTACCCCTCCGCTCCCTGGCCGCCTTTCCTTCTCCCTCTCCACCTTCTTCTTCTGCAACATGACTTGTTCACAAACGGAGGAGACCGCCTTCTATGAGCTTTCCCTGCGGACCATCTTTTAAACGATGGCCCGCAGGGAGAGATCCTCCCTTACTTCCTGCTTTAGGACTCCGCCCCTCCTACGCCAGACAGTGTTCCAGCGTGTGCTGCGCGAAGTCCAAGGGATTGCAATGGTGGCATTGCGCCATCGGCTCCTTTTGAATTCGGCACAGGTTCACCGAAGCAGCCATGTCCGGTGAGCACCTGCGTTATTCTAAACAATAGGCTGCCCCATGGGCGGCCCAGCCATTCTTCCAAGTGAGGAAAGACGGTCTCCAGAACGCGGGTATCAGCCGCCGGCGAGTTTGAGGCAAGATTGTTTCACCATACCTCAATTACTCCCCGATGAGCTCTCTCCCTCGTCAGTGCCATAGCCTTGGGGTTAACTGCGCCCCTCTGCAGGCGGACGTCTTTCACCCAAGTGTAAATTTCTGTCTGGACGTCCGCCATATATTCCGCTAGCTCTTCCTCTTCATTCTCTGAATAATCGTAATTGTCCAAAAAACTTGAGCTATATTTGGGCCATGTGGGGGTGTCTTTTTCCTCTCTTTTCTCTCTATGTAGGTATTTTATATGACTCCTAACCTCGTAGCACAAGTCGATACTTATGTGAATTTAATTTTTATTGTCACCCTTCGCGAGGAAACCATCTATGTGATTTTGGCAATAGGTTTTTGTTGCCGATTGTAACCTGTTATGTTTAGCACATCGTATGTTATTCCCTTTTTGGCAGGTTTTAATTCTCTATCTCTTATTGGTAATTGTGCACAATAGAAGACCCAGCTCCAATCATGTTGACATATGTTATACAGGCAAGGATACTAAACAACTTTTCTTTATAAACTAATTGGCGCTCTCGTCAGTTTTCAAGATATACTTAGATATGCTTATAGAGAAAGAAAAAACAGTTTTTTTTAATTATTTCAAAAAATATTCATTTTACAAAAATATGTGTCAAACAAAAAATAAAGCTCGTAATAAGTTCTACAAAAAAGGTTATATACATATTTTACCTAACTTCAACGCTTTAACATGATCGCTTTAACATGGTCATTTTAACATGAAGCGGTACCGATAGTAATGACCGCAGTGTTGTTATAATTGTTGTACGACAATGTGTATAAAAAAATTAAAGATGTTCATTAATACGTTTAATGAAGAAGTGCTATCATTGTTAGAAGAAGAGCATCCAAAAGTGCGAACGATCATGGATCAGATATATTATAAGGTAATCACCGTGATTTAACTTAGAATATTAGAACGGATTTTTATAAAACGGGCTGTAAAGATTCGACTCAAATAGCAGAGCGTCGATCAAGAGAATAATATGTAAAAAGTAAAATGAGTAAGGACTTAAATTACGATAATATCGATACCACGTATGATAATGATGCAAGTAACGAAACGGTAAGATCCATAGAAACTGGGGATTTGTACTGTGATGAGTTTTTGTTGACATTATTGCCTTATGATTTAGCCACAGTAAAAAAGCAGGATGAAATCTTGCGATGCATCACGTTCAAAAAGAGTATGAGAATGTATGGCCACGTGAGAAGTTATGGATACGGATGAAGTTAACCTGTAGTCTAAGAACGTTTATTTATCAACGTAAAACGCTGAGGACTCTGAAGAACATATAGCGCAAAAAAGTAGAGCGAAATTCTGACAAACTCAAGAGCATGGATTGTCTTAGATTTACTCTATCTGATGATTATACGTTTAGTATCCCTGTGGATAGCGAGGGTTCGACACTCTGGTTGTAAAAAAGAAGTAAAATAAGCGAGGCTAGTAGTGACGTCATTTCTGACAATGCAAGTAACAAAAATAGTTTCAGCGATACTGTCGATTGGGACTATTTAGAATATTTTGCGAGGTCAGCACCGTGCAATTTAGATAGATTCAAAAAGAAGGATACGCGATGGAACGTGGCGACGTATCACGTTTGCAGAGAGTATGGGATCGTATCGCGACGCAAGAAGTTGTGAATGAAGACTTCGATAACTTGTAGTTTTAGAGCGGATATCTATGAGGGTAGAGCTTAGAGAGCTCTGAAGAAAATTTGGCACAAAAAAGTCGAGTGGAATTCCGATGAAGATCGAGAAGACCTTGGATCGTATTAAATTTATTTTTCCTGAATCTTTACGTTTTACTGCATATTGCCTTCCAATTTGTGATTGTAAAGACAGTGAACTGAGTAAGAAAACAAATATTGATAATAGTGATATCACTTCTGACGATACGAATAGTTCTTCTACTTCTGATGCAAGTATTTGTACTTGTTATAATACAGTATGAGGGCTTTAGACTTTACTTAAACTTTATCCTGTATTGAAAAAGAGGACACGCGAGACGATATATTCCGCGATCGTTTGACCAGTACGCGTGAAACATCTTAGGAATACCGTGCGACAACGTGTCGTGAGAGTCGACGAGGGTAGTGGATCGAAAGAAGAATTGTTCTGATTCGAGATCGAGACAGCCTTTAAAAATTGCGTGTTGACGGGTGTAGTGGCAAATAGACGATGTCTCAATTCGCAACGATTTCTCACGGCTGCGTGCAATCTAGTGCTCGCTTATGTTCGCAAAAATTTAGATCGGCACAACTGCGTGAAAGTCAATACTATGTTCGACGGAAAATTCACTAATAAAGATACAAAGCACGAATCTAAAACTATTATTACTAAAAACTGTCAACTTTTACTTTTGTCTGATTTGCGCAAATGGTACGACTCAAAAGTGTTCGAGCATGCGGAACTCAATGACTTCGAGGGAAGCAAAAGTGGATGGGTGTTGTCAAAAATATCAAGTTTAATGGATAATATAAATAAATGCAATCCTATGCGCGCGGTTTGTTGGATAGATTTATCGGCATTTATAAAGTATAAGCGAGCAGTAATTAACATACAGTCCTTTGATAACGCTTGTTTTGCGTGGTCGGTAGTTGCCGCTTTGTTTCCTGATAATAAGCATCCTAAGAGTGTCAAACTATCCACCCTAATATGGCCGTGTTGCAATGGGAGAGTATGAATTTGAAACGGATGGAACGCTCGCATTTCTACCATTGCGTCTCACTGAGGACACGAGGCCAAGAAATCTGTTGTATGTACAAAGTACTCAAAGTACTCTGGACATCGGTTATTTCGTGTGAATAAAGGATTTGTCACTATTGGTCGGAGCGCAATTGTCGAGATGTCGCAAAAAATACATATGCGACAGGTATGTGTTACGAGTTCACAGTATAGCTAGGAGAGTTCTAATTAATAATTTTTATTATATTTACAATTGTAGATGTTTACATTATTTTCCGACGGACAAGAGGTTGCAGTTCCACAATATCAAGTGCGGTAAAATGAATGACTGCACCGTTATTGTTCCGAAGGACGATTCCGACAAGTGGCTGTATTTTCGTAACTTCAATCATCAGGAGAGACTTATGTTTGTCGTATACGCCGATTTAGAGTGTATATTAGAGAAAAGAAACGATGATGACGCGTCGTCGAAAGGCGCGTATCAACGACACAAACTGTTCAGCATATGCAGTGCGCCCTAACGACTTACAAATCGTTTTGCGGTGAGAAGTGCGTGTCGTGGTTCGTCGTGGACTTGTCCGATTTGGCGCCTTGCGCGAAACGGATATTTCTTGAAAATGTAGCTATGCAATCGTTTACGCCTCAAGATTTAATAGAGTTCTTGAGCGCATTGTCACATGTGTAAAAGGCGTTTTTATTACGAGGAGCAACGCGTACGTGATCATTGTCATTTGACCGGACGTTACAGAGGGCCGGTCCATTCCAAATGCAATTACTTTATAAAAATTCCTACGTGCTTCCTATATTTTTCCACAATTTGTCGGAATACGACGCGTATTATCAACGACGTGGCAAATATGTTCGAGGGTTAGGTTGACCTGTTACCAATTACTAAAAAAAAATGTATATTGTTCACGAAAACCGTTAAGGATCTCGGTTCCAACAGATGAGGGCAAAATAATGTTATACTGCGATTCGTGGATTTGTATAAATTTCTTAACGCTAGTTTGGAGAAGTTAACATCGTATCTCGATAAAGATAAATTGAGAATCACGCGTTCGCAATTTTCTTCCGTAGACTCGGATAACTTTGATTTACTTACACGCAAGGTCGTATTTCCTTACAACTACGTTGACAGTTTTTATTGGCTCGATGAAACCTGTGCGATTGTACTCAATCGACTTTAGGAAGGGATGATAGAAGTTCTGGTCACAATTCTGATGATATCCTTTATTTCACGCACGTGAGTTGCGATTGCGTCGATGACCTGAGAAGAAGTGAGTTACGGAAGCGCGCGCTGTCGCTGAGATTCCCCCACAAGTACATAAAATGTAGATCGGCGTCCTGCCGGTAGATCGCATGATGGCCGCGAGCTTAGATGGCGTTAGCGTAACGCGTAGAATCAAATAAAACCCGTTTAGCGTCGTACGAATCGTTCTACAGCTCTTTGACCGGTGAGATCGTACTCGAGAGCGATTATCGTCACGCTCTAAACATTTGGGAGCGTTTTGGCATTAATACTGTCGGCGAGTATAGCGATTTATATCTTAAGACCGATGTGTTGCTTCTAGCGGATGTATTTGAAAATTTTCGCAAAACCTGCATGAGAAGTTACGGATTAGATCCATCTCACTATTATACGTTACCGGGATACACGTGGGACGCTATATTAAAATATACCGATATATGATTCGAATTGTTTATCAATATCGATATGTTGTTATTCGTGATTTACGCGAAGGTTTTAGTGCTCAATCAAGTATGCGCGTGCTAACCATATACAGGGTGGGAGAAAAGTACCGGAACAGTAAAAATATCTCAAAAACTAAGCATTTTAGAAAAAAGTGTTTCAGATAAAAATTGTAGGGTATTAAAAGATCTATTTAGTTATATTATCAGTTTGACTTTGGATGGCGTCGCCAAGATCAGATCAAAATCACATTAACTTTTTTAAATGGAACACCTTATTTTTTATTTCAGAATCTAATATCTGGAATCAAGTCCTTTTCAAAACGATACAAGAAAGTTTATTTTTGTTGAGTATTTTTCGAATTGTGAGACTTGAAAGCTACAGTGTACTTAACTTTCAAGCTTCATAATTCAGAAAGTAGTTAATAAAAAATAACTTCTGATTGAAATGTATAGAGATACAATGGTATCACACAATCTAGCCTTATAAATTTCAATCAGAAGTTATTTTTCATTAAGTACTTTCCGAGTTATGACGCTTGAAAGTTACAGTATACTGTAGGTTTCAAGCCTCACAATTCGGAAAGCGCTCAACGAAAATAACTTTTTTTGTGGGGTTTTGGAAAGGTCTTAACATCAACTATTAGATTCTGGAATCAAAAATAGAATGTTCCATTTAGAAAAGTTAATGTGATTTTGATCTAACCTTGGCGACGCTATTCAAGATGAAACTAATAATATTAGTAAATAGATATTCTGAAACCCTACAACTTATCTGAAACACTTTTTTCTAAAATGCTTAGTTTTCGAGATACTTTGCTGTTCCGATACTTTTCCCCCCACCCTGTATACGCGCCAATGTATGATCCATCGCAACCTTTATCGTATCTAATGTACTACGATATAAACAATCTGTACAGATGGGCGATGAGCCAACCGTTATTGTATGCCGATTTTCAATGGATTGATCCCAAACGATTTGATTTAAATGCGGTGCCGTAAAATTCCGATTACGCATACATTCTTGAGATCGATCTGGCCTATCCGATGAGACTGCACGACGCACACGCGGATCTTTCCTTTTGCTCGACGCGCCTGCGACCGCCCGGTAGGAAGATTCCCAAACTTCTCGCTACTTTGCGCGACAAAGAACGTTATGTCATGCGTTATCAAAAGGCGCGGTCGCGTCTAGCGCCTATGAAAAAAAAAAAATGTTTTCTCTGAATGAAAGACCGAGCGTCTCTTTTACGCGAGTCAGCGAGTTCAAGCATAACGAGATTATTACATCTCAGTAACGGCTGAACCGATCAAGTTCTAATTAGTCTCAAACGATAGCTTGGAAAAAATTGCCTAATAAAAGTGTTTTTATTTTTTTCTCTCTGTACCTTACGAGAGGAGATATTGCAAATGCAAAGTCTATAAGTCTCGATTTTTCATGTTAAGATACATCGTTCTCATCGTCTCAAGAATTTTTTCTTTCACATTTTTGACACACTGGCGCTAGCATCAAAATCGAAATTTACAACAATATCTAGAGCACGGTTTGCTATTACTAAGAATTCGTCGAGTTTTAGAGTTTCGGCAATCAACGTGGCTCAACGGATATACCGAGCTCAATACGGTATTAAGAACTCAAGCATGCAATAAATTCAAGAAAAATTTATATAAAATGATGAATAACGCAGTCTACGGTAACACAATGGAGAACGTGCGTAATCATGTCGACGTTTGTCTCATGACGCGTTGGGACGGAAGACATGGGGCGGAGGCATTAATATCCAAGCCAAATTTTCATAATAAAAGCATTTTTTCGGAAAATTTAATGGCCGTTGAATTGCGTAGACTCGAGGTGAAATATTATAAACTTATTTACGTAGGTATATACATTTTAGACATACCTAAGATACATTTATATGACTTTCACTATAATTAAAATGTTGTATACGGTGATAAATGTAAACTTATGTACATCGATACAGATAGCTTGCTCTATTGTTTGAATGCGATAACGTAATAGAGGATATGAAGCGAGAGATCGCGAGATTCAATACAAGCGATTATCCTCTTGATAAGGTATACGGAATGTCACTTATTTGTAATAAAAACATGCCTGGTTTGATAAAGGACTAAAACGCTGGAGCAATAATAACTAAATTTGTAGGATTAAAAGTAAAAATGTACGTTTTAAGAGTGGTCGGTAAAAACGATACTAAGAAAATTAAGAGAGTTAAGAGAAATGTAGTCAAGAAATCTGTATCTTTCGAGGAATACTAACGATGCTTGAACAATGCGGAGGAAGTGACACGCAATTAGGCATACATACGGTGCGCTTTGCACGAGGTGTATACGGAATATAAATTAGCTCTTAATCCATATGCTGACGTATCAGCGTACCTACGTCTACGACTACTCTACTGTGGGGTCATTATACCGTGGGGTCAGAATATGTTTGTTCTTCTAATAAGAAATTACTTTATCCTGTAATCAATAAAGTTGGTAACTCGGTCTTTTCCAACTCATCAACAAAACTAACATACTCATACAGAAATACGCCTTTGCGCCTTATTAAATCTAATTTTTCTTCAGAATATTCAAATGGATCACAAAAATTTGTAACAAACCACCTTTCTACCACCTTCCACGGACCGGCCATCGTCTACAAACGTCCGGCCAAATATCCACCGGGCGAGGAGTAGGCGCTTTGCACCCTTTTTTTTTAAGTTGGGAAACGCCTTTATGGGTCCCCGGTCCTGTGGGGACAGGACGCGGGGTATGTGAGACTCTCCAAACTAGAAGTGGCCGGCATACTCATTAAAACCCAACTTTTTCCGGCGTCTGGGCTTGGGACGGATCACGGGATCGAACTAGAATGCACCGCGATCCGTCCTAGTCCAAACGGGTCCCCGCCCGAAAGCAGGAACTCCCCTCCGGAGTTAGCAGCCGAGACTCGACCGAGGTCGAGCCCCAGCCGCCCGAACAGGGATGCCAGAAGTGCGACGGACCCCCGTGCAAAAGGGCCCTAGGTTTGCACTCCTGCATCGCAAGCCCTAGAACGGGTCAGCCGGGCAACTACCCCGCCGCTGATTCCGCCCAAGACGTACCTCTTTAACAGTGGAGAGGGTAGGGCCCTCTGTCCAATCTAGTTGGCGCTGCGAGGGTCCCCCCTCCCCACTGTTTCTTCCCAGCTATCACCCCTTCCCCCTTTCGTGAGGAAGGGTGGTGGAGGAAAACGCAGCCACGCCAGTGAGTTGTCTCTGGCGGCGACAGATCCGTTGCCGCCAGGACATCGGCGATCTTTTATGTCGGGCAGGGAGAGGGCAACGAACTCACCCTCTCCCTGCCCACTGTCCGCGCTGTTATTGTTAAGGGGGAGGAGGTGGTCCCTGCTGATCATGTTGCAGGAACCTTCTGCGCCTCCCCCCTACGTCTCCTTTCTGGCGGCGCGTCGGGAGCCTCCTCCCGCGCCCGTTCGGCTGCCTCTTTCCGCGACATGACGGCGTCGCAGAAGGAGGCCACTGCTTCCCATTCGTCAGCACTGGCGAGCATCCGCTCCACCACCGAGGGCAGGTCGAGGCCGGCCCCTATTCTGTCGGTGAGGGCAGCGCTCGTCCGCCCAGGCTGGGCACACCTCTAACGTATGCTGCGCCGTGTCCCTCACCCCTGGGCAGTGGTAGCACCTCGTAGAGGCCTCCCCCCCAACCTTCTCGTGCAGGTACTCTCCGAAGCAGCCATGCCCGGAGAGCACCTGCGTGGTATGGAATGAGAGGCCCTTTGCCCACCCACTCTAGGCGCTTCGCACCCGTAATCCATTTCAAACGCGCATATCCAAGCGCCAAGGCATCCGCGCGCCGAGTATCTCGCCGCGCATGCGCACCGATGCGAACCGGCACGTGCTCACAGCATGCTCGCTTGCTTACGCTTGTTCTCCGAACAACCGATCTCGAGCAGCAGGGATGCTGATGCCGAAATGTACCGAACCGCTACCGAACATCTCCGACGTCTTGAGATTTGAGTATAAAAGAGCCGGAGCAACAAGATGTTGCGTTTCTTCTCCGCCAACTTTTCGGATAACAACTCCGCCGACTAATCTCCGTAGAAGTCTCCCTAGTAGTCTTGGGGTCAGGCGTCTTGGCCTCTGCTGAGCGTTCTTGGCGGCTACCGCTCTCGCACCCGTCTCTCTTCGCCGAAGCTGGGCTCAAGCGTGCTTGGGCTCTGGCAAGAGTTCTTGCCCAACCGGCATCTGAACACCGATCCGATTCTGTCGCAGTGGCTAAAGACAAACGAGGTTAAGCGTCTTTGCTTCCGCCGAGGGAGCGTCCCAGTTGCGCACAGACCCGATTGGACACCACCAATCACAGCGACCGATGCCTAGAGTATTTTTGTTGGTTGGGTTAGGTTTGATTACGTGATTGGTGGTGTCCGATCAGGTCTATGCGCAACTGGGACTTTCTGCTGAGCGTACTCGGCATAGCCACTGTATCCCATCTGAAAGTAATAACGCGCTGTGAAATCGTAAAATTTAAAGCCTTGCTACCGCACCTGCAATCGTGAAATCCTGAGCGACCTAGTTCGCAAAAACGCGTGTAGAAAAAGCGGACCGCCCGTTGAGCCGAACAATAGCTCGCACCGAAAACTTGCGTCGCATCGTTGAAAAGCACACGCACCGGCCGCGTGAATGTCGGCAACTGCGCTTTCGGAGATCCGCGCATCGAGTCAGGTACATTAATTGTAATTCGCCCTTCCAGCCTACGATTCCGCCGTGCACTTGCCGCACGTCAAACGCCACCGGTGGATTATACGGCCGACGACGTAGATTCACCGGTATCACTCTTACATTTATCTTGTAAATATATTTTGATTGATTTTCTTGCGAGTTACTTTGTTTACGTAGATTCTTATATACTTTCTTGCATCTCATATGTCCTGTATATCTCTATTTGAATTTGTCTTAAATAAATTTGTATATATTTTCTAAATTCAAAACTACCATCTAATTCTCTCTTGATCCGGATCATACCCTGGTAATTCCTGACAAGCTACGTCCGTGTGCGATTTTCTATTCAAGAAAAACGGTTCGTTACAAAAATTTGCAATTCATCGATTCTTTAAAGTTGTAAATACCAGTCTTGACAAATTGGCATTGTTTCGTAGCAAGAATAAGCTATGGATAATGAGACGCAAATTTTGTGATTTATCTAAATATTCTGAAGAAAAAGTCGATTTAATGAAGCGTAAGGTTTATTTCCATATGAGTATGTTAGTTTTGTTGACGAGTTGAGAGAGACCGAATTACCATCTTGTTTACCTCGACGAAGTACACGTTTATCAAAATATTTTTTTTTAAATTTAAACGACATTTCAATCCATGTGTATTGCATCGAGGAGAATACTATTACATAAGGGATCGATGTAATATGTTTATGTCGGGTATGGAAGTGATTTCTTCTAATAAAATACATCTTTTAAATTAATGGGAGGAATTGATGTAACACGTATTCTTTATCTTATATTGAACTCAACCGTGAGGCCATTATAGAGAGTACCACTGTAATATTTTTTTCTTCTAATATGAAATTATTTTTATCCTGTAATTAATGAACGATGGGGTGTTCTCAATATTCTCAATGCAATACACATTGAAATTCAATCTGCGTGTGCTAGTTTCGAGGATATTGAGAATACTACATTGTAAGGGATCGACATAACATGTTCTTTGTCTATGGAATAGATTTATTTTATTGACATAGTAATAAAATACATATTTTACAATACGTTTTTTTTGTATCCAAGAATTATGCGAATTGTTCATTCCCAGTTATTTTACTTCTTTTCCTCTCTTGCGTAATACCTCTCAACGAGATAAACATCCGGATTGGAGACTTGTAGTAATTCCTGTTTGTAGAAGCATCCAGTGATCGATTCCTCACGAGAATCTTTCAACAGATACGTCACGGAATTTGTCCGTTGTACCTAGGCGAAAGATTTCAGTGGACCAATTGAGTGTGTAGCCTTTTTCGAATATTGTTTTGAATTTACTGATGCGCACCGGATCGTTCTTCTTGAATCTAGTTGAAATAGCAATTTTCGCGCTGTTATATACCGTTGACATAAGTCTCTCGGCTTTGGCAAGTGTCACGTCCACAGATCGTATTCCAATCATTCGATGCTTACGATGATTGTACCTCGACAGTAGATTCGGAAGCGCATCGATCCATCTGTGGAATCCATTAAGCGTAAAATGTTTCCATTGCTTTAGTGTACAATTGAATCGTTTCACCATGGAGCCTTTCATTATCAAGTAAGTAAGTCGAATAATGATTGATATTACGTTTATTCGTAAGGTTTTGCACGTCGGAGTTGTAAAATTCTTTACCTTTGTCCGTTTGCAAATTTTTCGGATAACGTTTGTCCTCGCGAAATATCGCGGAAAACGCTGCGTCTATTTTGTTGCCTCTTTTTTTCTTCAACGAAATGACTCAGCGTACTTGCTCAGCACATCGATAACCGTCAGAATGTAATTGTGACCTTTGTTTTGTTGCGCGTAGGGACGCATCTCCACTACGTCTGCTTGCATAGATCGTCAAGACCGCGTACCACGACGCGGCGACGAGGAAAATTTTGTTGAGCCGGTGCGTGAAACTCCTCGACGAGCGTTTCTTTCTCAGCGTTTATCGTCGCTATTGTTCGACGATTCGACTCGCTTTAACTGATTGTCCGTGATCCACTCCAACTTTATCCTAACGAGTCTGATGAGCTTTTGTCGCAATAGTTTTTCTCACGTCGGCTATCATTTCTTTGGTGGTCATTTTACTTTTAAGGTCTCAGATTGCGTTTTGTTTCGTATTTTTTTCCTTTAATTCCTTGAACGCGGTTACGAGTTTTTTGATATCGATCGACACTTTGTCTATCAGTTGCTTGAATAAATCTTTTGTTGCTTTCTGATTCGTCAAGGTTTTTACGTCGTTTTGATTTTCCAACGCAAGACGACTGGTTTTTTCTAACAGGTTTTTCGATGCCTTTGTATTCGATAGTTTTGTGATAGCATCGCAATTCTTTGTTGCTAGAACATTATTGGCTTCGTATTTATTCGCTAGATCATCGTGCGATGAGGTTAACCTGGACGAGACGCTATCGATGTTACTCGTATTCACGTTACATTTGTTTTCGAAATCGTTCATACGCGACGTAGCCTGCGCGTCGAAGGTATCGATTCGCTTTATCGCTTCCCTCGTTTTGACCCGCGACGACGCGACGTTTCTCAACAGTTCCGCAATGTCGTTTTGTAACTTCGATGACGTTCTCTTTATGTTTTCGTCTAATTGTCGAAATTTCTTTCTCAGATTCTTAAGAGTGCTCTCAATTTAATACTTTTTCACAACATCGGTGTCAAGTTCCAATACATCTACGCGTCGTATCTTCCAGTCCTTCGCGTCGTAATGTTCTCCATCTAACGTGAGCATACTGTCGCGTGTTTAATTTTGCAATCCTCCGATCGCCGCTCGCAATCTCTTGAGTCTCTGCATCTCCTCGCCGATTCTCTCTGTTGAGGGCATACCGAACTTGTTCACGGACATTGCATCACTGTCGTTTGAATTGTCGTTGTACGTTAATTTGTAATTAATCCCGTCTTGCGAAGTTGCTCAATTATCGACATTTTATTGTCGTGAGCGTGATTACCGGCCCAACCGGAAGAGTCAAGTAATCGAAGACGATCTACCAGTTCATTTGGATCGTTCCAATAAACGTACTTTATTTTGTCGTTGGTTAGTTTCATCGCTAGTGGTACACCCGCACCCTTTTTGCTCTCAATAGTCACGAGCGGTGCGATAATGTGTTTGTACTTGTATCCCTTGTTACCCATGATTGGCATTAGAGCATCGTAGCCGCGTCCGTGCGTGTTTGTCGCCAATAGAATACTTTTGTATGTTTGTTGGTTGTTCTTGGTGTAAATTGCATTGTCGGGAAAACATTTGAAGATTAATTCGTACAAACCGGATGTACCTTTATATCTAATTCCGTCAATGATTATCGAATCATCGGATTTAACGTTCAATCGTTTGTCGCCGAGCATTGTACCGCTGTCACCGAAATACACTCCGTACACGTGATCGATTTCGCTTTTTCTGTCGTCGCTCAATAATGTGCCGATGTATCTTCGACCTAATTGTCTCAATTGACTGTGCAGCGTATCGAAAACTTGTTGGGTACCTAAAGTATGTCTAACAGAAGTTCCCAACGATGGTGTGGATAAATCCGGCGTTTCGAACACCTCGTCCTCCTGCTCATCATCACCTGGCGTATCAAAGACGCGAATTTCTGCGTAGCTGTCGACGTAGAACTGATCATTAGCGTCGTCGTAGCGTTCAGGCGTTTTGTGGGTTTCGTCGGTCGTTTTAACGTAAATGTATTATCGTTTCACAATCGGTATCATCGGGTTCCGCTTTAATCACGGAATCATTTCCTGACATGTTACCTTGTTCGGTATACCGAGCGATTCGTTTCAATGGCTCCATAATTGGTTTAAATTCTCTAGCGCAATATCATCCTTTACCGCACCAGTTTTTAATTTTCTGTACTTTTGCGAATCGCCGTGCACGTTTTTGCAAGCTCCCTCACCATTCTCTCCTGTTTCGCGATATCCTTTGCGTCGTTCATTATCACTGTTATCGTCGCCGTTCGACGAGCACTGCTCGTTCTACGATACGTCAAAATCGTTGAATCCATGTCTGTATCTACCGTTGCGCATTACGCTGTCTTTGTCTATTACCAGCAAAACCGTATTTACTCTGCCAACACGTGTTACACAATTTATGAAAATTTTCATACATGTCAATGTTCACATAATCGTTATAATAGACGGACAATAAACAATAGACGGGCAGAGCGGAGCTGACAAACTACGCAACGGAAGAACAATGATGAGCAGCGAACGGCTCTAATCAAACACACACACACACATACGCACACGCGCGCACTCTCTCTCTCTCTCTCTCTCTCTCTTTTTCTCTCTCTCTCCACTTTAAAAATATCTTAAAGATCCTAAGGTGCACAATTAAAATAAACGTTTCGGTGTTTTTGTAATAATTCATCATTTGAATGTAAATTAATTAATTATTTTCTTATAATTTTAATAAGTGTTCGAAGTGTACTCCTGCTATTACAATACACGTTCTTGCTTTTTTCTGTACATTTTGCGTAGCTCTTCAAACCTGAACATTATCAATTCCCTCAATAGTGCAGAAGACTAATTCCGTCATCTCGTCAACTGTTTCGATGTTAGTGTGCATAAATCTTTTTTCTTTTGTTCCTTCCCAAAGAAAAAAATCATACGGATTGTAATTCGGAGATTGAGCAGGCCACGGAGTTATTGAATCTCTTTCGAACCATTGGGGAAAAATTTTATTGAGATAACGGCAAACTTTACCTTTAAATAAGATTTATTGAAGTTGATATTAAAAGTAATTTAATGAATAATTACGCTTAAATATAAAGTTTGTCTTAAACAAACAATACTCGACCTAACAATACTCGATATCAAATGTCCGAGAAACGGTATGTTGCAACAATTACAATATCTTCTTAACAGAATCGTTCAGTCGAGTACCTTGCGCGAAAACAGTGTGTGACGAGAAACGATGAAGAACGAAACGAGTAATAGGTGCATGGATGTGTGCTATTTTTTATAGGAGGGGGAAAGATACTAACATATAACCGATACGAAAAAAAACGTATGCCATTTTTATAGGAGAGAGGGAAAACTACTAATATAAAAGCGTACAGTAACTCGTGAACTCGTTAATATGTCTACAACGACCGGTCCAACAACATCGTAGAAAGATGTATTTGCTCTCCAACGGAGAACATCTTTAAGTCGAGTACAAAAACAATGGTCCGACAAAAAAAAAAACGTTTAACGCTAAGAGTATCAACAATATTTTAGCCAAACAGGAAAGCAGCGAGAATCAGAAGAATAAAAGAGGATTTGATAGCGACAAGGAGAATGAGGACAACGGCGAGGAGATACGCAAAAGTGAGCATTCGCGTAATATTGCCGACGTTCCACGTATAAAATAAAAAAAAAACACATTCCTTTTTTTCCTTTAGACGCAACAACTTGCATCGTTGCGTCGTGCAAATTTTGGAAAAACGTTATCTATTGGCAAAAACAAGCTATAAATTCCTGGACATTGGTATCACCGTCAGAAACCCTTCCTACGTAAGCATCATTCTGGGCGACTGTCACGGCAAGCAAATCTCACTGTCACCCGAGACGTGGAAAATGGTTGGTAGAGCAAAAACGTCTTATTCTGTCGCATCTGCAATCAAACAACAATAAGAAAACGCAATCTCCGTCACGCATACACATCAAAGAATTCACGATATGATTTGAAAAAATAAACAAGATATCGATCATGCGCTTCGACCACGGCTTGTTTATCCCTGTCCAAGAATAGCGTAATATATTTAATTTAGAACATTGCGTTAATCGTCTGATTTAGTCGCTAGCCGCGATAACCGGAAACGTAGACGCAAAACTATCGCGATTTTTAAATATTGCGTCTACTCTAAACGACAAAGCTAATATACCGAATGCGATACGTGAGCACATATTTTTCGATTGCAACGATATTATTGAATGCGAATTAGCTGCGCTCTATTTCGGATTGTTGTATAAAATGTAACGAGATACTATATGGGCTAAAAAGTCCCGAGATTTTTAATGAAAACAAGCGTTTTTGGGGCAAAGTTGTATTTCTTTCTCATCATAGTTGCCTTCGAGTGCAATACATTTATAGTGTGCCATAGCGATTTTCCAACATTTTGATGCCCTTTCTGTAGTACAAAATGTCCAACCTTTCAAAATACGCCTTGGTTTCCGCAATGGGAAGGTTCCGATAGCGCACAGTACTATTGCACACAAGCCACTCACAACCACTCATAGCGCTTGAACAGAAGAATATCACTAGGCACCAGCCTCTGTAATTGGCTGTGTGCAATAGTACTGTGCGCTATCGGAACCTTCCCTACCAACATTATAACGCATCATCATATACCTCCTTGAAAACAATGGCTAAATTGGACCAAATACAATTTGAATTGGTTGCTCACCCGCTGTATTCTCTAGACTTGGCCCCCAGCGACTATTATCTGTTCTTAAACCTTAAGCGTTAGCTCCAGGGAAAGAGATTCATATCGAATGAGGAAGTCATTGCGGAAGGGAAGGTTCCGATAGCGCACAGTACTATTGCCCACAGCCAATCACAGCGGCTGGTGCCTAGTCATATTCTTCTGTTCAAGCGCTATGAGTGGTTGTGAGTGGCTTGTGTGCAATAGTACTGTGCGCTATCGGAAGCTTCCCATGTTGGTACAGAACTTTTTTCTTCGCCGTATGAGGCCATTTTTTTCTTTATTCCGTTGTTTAGTTTGTCCAATAACGCTGCATAATACTCTCCCGTAACTGTTTTTTCCTTCTACAGGTAATAAAGATTATACCATGCGCATCCCAAAAAACGGAGGTTAAAACCTTCCCGGCCGAGCATTGATCTTTTGGCCTCTTTGGTCGGCTTTCATGGTTTTTTAGCCACTCTGCAGATTGCTTATTGGACTCAGGCGTATGGTAGTGGATCCACGTTTCATTCAGCGTCACAAAACGTTGAAAAAAGTCCGCTCGATTACGTTGCAACAACGCCAATGCGGCCGTTAAATCATCAACGCGCTGCTGTTTTTGGTCGACGGTCAGCAAATGCGGCACCCATCGCGCAGATAGTTTTTTTTTATGTTCAAAACATCGTGTAAAATGTATCCCACCCGTTCTTTTAAGATGTCAACGGCCTCAGCTAACTTGCGCAACTTTATTTTACGATTACTCAAAACGATTTGATGCACTTGTTTACGATTTCTGGATTTGTAGTCTTTTTTGGTCTTTCAAAGCGAGGTGCGTTTTTGGTGCTTGTACGAGCCATTTTAAAGTCACTAAACTATCGATAAACTGTTATTCTTGAAGAAGCAGATGTGGGATGACATTTCTTTAACTATTTCATTGATTGTTCAAAAGTTCTTCCCATTAAAAAACAATATTTGATCAATACGCGATATTCCTGTTTTTCCATTTTTTTTTTTTTACAAAGGCGAAAGTAGCGACACTTAAACGACTATAGTTTGTAAACGAATGAACAAAATGTCATAAAAATTCACACATAAACTAGTGATAGATGAACCTCTCAAAATAAATCATGTTCTGTGGGGACTAGCCACAATAATTTTTATGTTCATTAGGTCGTTCGATTACTAAGTACGCTGATTGTTAAGTAACAACACAAGCTTATTAGAGCCGAAATACAGAATGACGCAACTTAATACTACTTTTCGCGAAGGCAAAGAAACGCGTAAGCTCGACGAGAGCTGACGAGAGTGTGTAATCACGACTAACTCAGACAAGTGAGCGACGGTGCAAGCAGTCAACGAACGTGCCTGGCTTCCGTAGACTTTAATTTACTAGGCAGGTAGAGAGGAAACCAGTCAGTTGCCACATACCCCCCCCAGTGTTAAGGAAGAGTAATACATAAAAGTATGAATTTAAACGCTAATTAAAGAATTACAATACAGTTGTAACGTAGGGCTTACACACTAATAAAGTTGAAACTAATGTTAGACTTAAAAGCTAATTACAATAAGGTTTCGGAGAAACGCAGTATATCAAGGACATAAAATAAAAGGAGTTAAATAACTATTTAGTTAAATTAAATCGCACGCAAATCGCGCGCAAATTTTTTTTGCGCGAGATAAGTTTTAATTGAACTCAGTTGATGTTCTACCGCAGAAGAACGATCGTTAGATTGAGTTGAAGTTGAAATTGAAGGGGTATTTGCGGAAAGAGTTTCGTTAACGTTATCTAATAAGAAGTGTGCGGGTTTTAAGCGTTCCACCGAGACGCTTACGGGTCGATTGTTAATTTCAATCGTATAAACCTTGTCGATATTTCGTTGGATAACCTTGAAAGGACCAGAATACGGATCAGAATACGTCCAAAGGTTTCTTAAGTGCATCGTGGCAGAGTAAAACATGAAAGCAAGAGCTCAGTTTTTTAAAGAAGAAAGGGCGTCTTTTATAATGGTGAGTTACGGGCACTGGTTTGACCTGGCGCATATATTCCCTAAAATTATTGACAAAAATCTGAGGATTTGGAGTAAAATCTTCTTGGAGAAAAAATTCTCCGGGCACTCTGAGTGT
The DNA here is from genome assembly GCF_016802725.1 of Solenopsis invicta. Classification (NCBI taxonomy): domain Eukaryota; kingdom Metazoa; phylum Arthropoda; class Insecta; order Hymenoptera; family Formicidae; genus Solenopsis; species Solenopsis invicta. Next base: position 8,622,642 of record NC_052668.1, read on the forward strand.
GGTACCGTATACAAATTTGGCTGGAGAAGCCTGAGTATCTAATCGAATGTGAGTTCGCAGACCAAGAAGAACGGTTGGAAAAGTGTTAACCCAATTTTCCGAATTACGATTACATTAACGCTACTTTCAAAGAGCGGTGCCACCGCTTGATCATACCATTCGATTGCGGGTGGTATGTGGTCGTACGAATGCGTTTGCAACCAATTAAAGATAATAATGCTGTAAAAAGTTGAAACTCAAATTAAGCTCCTTGATCGGTAGTTAGAATTTTTGAGGAACCGAACCGAACGATCCAATGATCGTAAAAAATTTTTGCAACTGTATCGGCCGTGATATTGCCAATTGGAATGGCTTCCGGCCAGCGAGGAAATCTATCTATAAGAGTAAGACAATATCTATAGCCATTAACCAGAAGTAAAGGACTAACGATATCTAAATGAACATGCTCAAAGCGTCCATCGGGAGCGACGAAAGGAGCAGGAATTTGTTTGACATGACGCGAAATTTTAGACTTTTGACAGTCTACGCATCATGTGGCCACTTAGTGACGTCACAATGTAAGTTAGGCCAGATGTATCGTTGACGTATAATGCGGTCTGTGACTTTAGCATTCAAATGGGCAAGATTATGGAATAATTCAAAAACTTGTTTCCTAAAAGATTCTGGAATATACTGACGAATGGACTCTCCGGACAGTTCGTAGCTCTGTGTTAAGGTAACCCCAGATAAATTTTTTTAATTTGAGGGAAGACGTATCAGAGGCTAATAAATTTTTAAACTCATCCTCCTTTTGCCGTGCGGCAAGATCAACTAATTCAAACTCGGTGGATAATCGAAGGGCTTCGATACGCGACTGTCCGCTACCACGTTATCAGGACCGGGAAGTTAATCGATGGTAGTGAAAAATTAAGCAATAAACGATAACTGCCATATTTACCTCGGGAAGGTTTATTCGAGCTTTGCTTAAAAGCATAGATTAAAGGTTTGTGATCTGTTAAGTTCTTAAAATCTCGACCTTCAAGGAAGTGTCGAAAGAATTTAATCGATTTATAAATCGCAGTAAGTTCGCGATCATACGTGTTGTAACTAAGTTGAGACTTAGTGAATTTCTTAGAGAAAAAAGACAAAAGTTTCCACGTATTATTAAATTTCTGCTCGAGGACCGCCCCCATCGCAAAGTCTGAGGCGTCGGTTATTAAACGAGTTTCTGAATTAGCGGACGGATGCGCTAGGAAAGCTGCGTTAGCCAGTTGTAATTTAGCTGAAACAAACACATTTTCAGCATCAGGAATCCATATTATCTCGCGTTTATCATTCTTACGCGAATCCTTAAGATATACGTGAAGTGGAGCCTGGACGCGCGCTGCTTGAGATAGGCTACGTCTATAATTTAACGCACCTAAAAATCGTTGAAGTTCGACGATGGTACGTGGTTTTGGTAGGTTTTGAATGGCGGCTACTTTTTCAGGTATCGGCTTAATGCCATCGCGGCTAATCGTATGCGCGCCTAGAATACATTTAGAAGGATTTAAAAACTAACCCGTATTCTTTTAATCTTTAAAAAGTGCAAAATGACTCTTATGCTCTGCCTCAGATGAAGAAGCAATAAGAATTTCATCGATATACACGTAAACGAAATCTAAGTCTTTAAGAGCGCGGTTAATGTAACGCTGAAAAGACTGAGCTGCATTACGCAAGCCAAATGCCATAAAGACAAATTCGAATAACCCGAATGGGGTGATGACGGCACGTTTTAGGCACGTCTTTTTTAGCCACCGGTATTTGGTGGTATGCTTTAAAAAGGTCAAGGACCGAAAAGACTGTTTTACCTGCTAGATTTGCAGAAAAGTTATGGAGGTGGGGGATTGGATATTTATTCGGCACGGTTATAAAATTTAGTCGGCGATAATCGCCACAAATATGCCATTCCCCTCTTTTTTACGGACTAAATGAATTGGTGAAGCCCAAGGGCTATTAGAAAGCTTACAAATGCCTACGAGGCATTTCTACGAGGTAATTCTACGAGGCGCTTAAATTCCGCTTTTGCCGCTGCTAGTTTATCTGGCGCCAAACGTCAAGGACGTTCTGCAACTGAAGAACTAGTAGTCAGAATGTGGTGTTCCACATCGCGAATTCCAGAAGGAACTAATTGACTAACTTTCGTAATTTCTGGGAATTCTAGGAGAATGCTTGCGAAAGCAGAGTCACGGTTAACTGCAGAGATTCTCGTAATCGGAACAGAACAGATTTTGCCTGTAGAAAAGAGCTTAGTGCTTGTATCAATAAGTCGGCGCTTGTGTAAATCTATCAGAAGTTGGTAATGTTTAAGACAATCAGCACCGATGAAAGCGTGAGGTATCGCGGCGATGCAAAAATTTCAAGTGATAGGTCGTCAAAGACCAAGATTTAATGTAAGGCGACGCTCGCCGTAAGTGTTTATAAAGGAATTGTTAGCCGCAAACAATTTAAGGTCCAACGGAGTTTTCCTATCAGAAAGTGACGCAGGAAGAAGCGATATTTCCGCGCCTGTGTCAATGAGAAATTAACGACCTGTAACGCGATTGTAAATATTGAGATTTGTTTGCCCTGTCTCCTTCGACCGTCTCCGTGTGAAAAGAGAGCTTTAATTTTCCGGCTTTTTCGGTTTATCTTGCCACGTACATGGCTTGCGGCAGGACATCGCTTTCGCACCATATTTTTATGAATAAAACAAAGGCTTGACTTTTTTGCGTCTGACGCACGCGCGGAAGAACGACCTCGAGACGAAGATCAGTTACGCCACGACTTGAAAACTTCTTTATTAAGGGCCGTGAGCTGTTTCGTAATCAGCTTTAATTGTTTTTCAACACCGGACAAAGGTGTGGCGTTCTCGGTTTTATCATTAAGCGACCAATGGTACTATTGACGTACTAAGACTTCTAGTCTCTAAAATTTTATCTGCGATTTCTGCAAGCTTTTGCAAGTCTCGTTAATCGCGACTAAAATCGCTTTATGCAAACCTGCAATTGTTCGATGAACAAAGATTTAAGAACCGCTGAACTGCACTGTCCATTATTAAGATTTTTCATGTGATTCAGAAGATGCGACGGCTTCTGATCACCAAGTATTTGGCCTTTAAGAAGGCTGCATAAACGAAATTCGGACGACGTTGCATACACCGAAAAGATATGCTCTTTAAAGTGTTCAAATAAATTGTCGGGCGGCGGGTCCGCTTTTAGCAAATTGGCGGTATGTGCAACAACTTTGGTGTTAATACCGGTTAATAAATAATCCGCCTTCGTCCAGTCTATGGTAATTCCTGCCACGCGCAAGAATATTTCAACTTGCAGAAGCCATGCTTCCGGCTCGCTCTTCCACAATGGCGGAATTTTGGGAACGCGGTACGTTTCCACGCGCGGCAGTTCTGACATGGCGACAGATATGGCGGTTAGGATGCCGAGAACGAATATGACGCCAAATGCGAATTGGCAAAGAGCACTACGATGGCGCAACTCAATGAGCGCGATGATATGTTACGCGGAAGCGTCGGATATAACAAAGAGCATTGATATAAAGCACGCACGAAATTGCGTTGGAAACGCTGGTTAGGTACATACGTGAATGATAGAGACGTTGCTAGGCCCTATTTTTGGGCGGCGGTTAGTTCGTCACGAGCGCACAAAACGAAAGAGTGTAAGATCACAATAGCGTTATGAGAGTAGCGAGGGACGGCAAAAGCAATATGACCGGAAGCATCGCGAAAAGTACACGCAAAATCTTACATTTAATACGCGCACTATGAATGCCACTATGTAGCGACGTTGCTATGCGATCACTTCGCGCGGGGGTCGATTTGAAATACCGACTACAGGAGACGCGCGGTCGCACGCACTGATAGGAAGAAATGAGACAGTACGTTACAGTGCAAAAGTCTGGATGTCTGCGAAGGTCCGCGATAAGTCGCTGGACCGGATGAGGCTCGCCAACGGACAGGAAGCAATTTCGCCTGGACTATTTTCCGGTGGACGGGCTGTCTCTGCGACGAAGCGGCAGAAATGGCCTCAGCCAATGGCGCGTCGTCTGCTACGATCTCGACGAATGTCGCAGGGCGCCTGTTGCTATGAACAATCTCAAAGATCTCGACGTCTGCGACGAGCTACGACGGCTGCGATGAGCTAAGATGGACTGTGATAATGAACTGCTGGACGGAATGAGGCCAGTCGATGGGTCAGGCACGACCTCGTCAGGGAAGAAAATCCGTTGAACGGGACGCTCGTAAAAACACTATGACCGTAAATAACCTCGTCAAATAGAGAGTTGTCTCTAATGGCTTCGCCCAATAGCATGCCGCTGTCAAAATGGCTTTGCCGGCCGGCGCGTCTTGAAAATTGGCACGTTAGTCTTAACAGGCCCACTAATTATGCGTCACCACCCTGAACAAACTGTACATTTAATTTGTAACAGACAAAAAATCGTCGCGTGTCCCCCGCCTCTGTACGGGAGGCATGCAAGAAAGTTTTTGAACAAGCAGATAAAAAAAGAAAACGCGCACTACGCAAACTACGCAATCACGTCAGGGTCACCAATTGTGGGGACTAGCCACAATAATTTTTATGTTTATTAGGTCGTTCGATTACTGAGTGTGTTGATTGTTAAGTAACAACACAAGTTTATTACTAAGAGTCGAAATACAGAATGACGCAACTTAACACTACTTTTCGCGAAGGCGAAGAAACGCGTAAGCTCGACGAGAGTGTGTGTAACCACGACTAACTCAGACAAGTGAGCGACGACGCAAGCAGGCAACAAACGTGCCTGGCTTTCCTAGAGTTTAATTTACTAGGCGGGTAGAGGGAGAACCAGCCAGTCGCCATAGTTCATTTTTTAGTGGCACCACCTACTGAAAAATCTCGGGACTTTTCAGCCTATGTAGTAAGTATTAGTAGTAATTTTTTTATTCGATTCTCACATGGTTGCAAATCTTTCTTTATTTGTACAAAAAGCTTAACTCTACCTTACATACTAAACTTAACGACTAACTTAACCTATCTTAGCCTAATCGCTTGCTCCATTTACACACGCATACACGGGGACCTCCGCTTTCGTCGCAAGCAACTCCGATCCAACCTATCAATTTTACTCTGGCTTCCTTTACCGTACATCTCTACAGTCACCTTCTCCGTGGCAGCACTCTCTCTCTCTCTCTCTCTCTCTCTTGACTTACGATCCGTTATCCGCCACAGTCGACATATTCTTTACGCTGACAATCTGGAAATCTATGTCGACTTTCCTCCTGCAGACCTTGAGCACGCAGTTGATAGGATCAGGGAGGACATCTCTGCGGTTGAGCGGTGGGCGCGCGTCAACTGTCTTACACTAAATGCCAAGAAAACCGTGGCTACTCTCTTGGGCAGCGCCCGCTATGTTAACAACATCCGCGCGAATAACGAGATAGTCCTTGAACTCAATAATACTCCTATTAAAGTCACTGACCGGGTGATCAATCTTGGCCTGACCTTCACCAGCGCGCTCAGCTGGAATGAACATGTTAAATCTGTATCCCAGCGCGTGAACGGCGTTCTCTGGCGTCTTAAATATTTTAAGCACTGTCTCTCGCACCCCCTGCGCGTTCGTCTTGTGTTCTCTCTGATCTTCCCCTTCTTCGACTACTGCGCTGCCGTCCTAACTGACCTCACTGGGCAGCTTCGTCTCAAACTCAGGCGATTGCTGAACGCTTGCGTACGATTTATCTTTGACCTTCGCTGGGACGATCATGTCTCCCCCTATTATACCCAGCTTGGCTGGCTGCAAGCGGACGATAGACGATCTTACCTATTCGTATGCTTCATCTACTCCATCATCCGTAGTGACACCCCGTCTTACCTGGCCTCCAAGCTCTCCTCCTGTTCTAGACTCAAAGCCACCTCTAGAGCTTCCTCATCGGACCTGGCCATTCCTTCATGTCGCACCTCCACTTACCAACGATCCTTCGCTGTGGCTGCGCCCACATTCTGGAACTTACTCCCGGTCTCTATTCGCAACGCCAAGACCATCCACACCTTCAGACGCGATCTCCTCCTTTTCCTGCAGCGGCGGAGTGCCTCTCCGTCCCTGGCCTAGCGGGATGCGCACTTTTTCTCACGCTTATTATTTTTTAGCATTATTTGTACTACATTTAGCGTTATCCGTATTTTTCTCTTTCTTTTGCGCTACATATTTAATCATTCTTATTCTTAGTTCTTTTTATTCCTTGCGTTAATTATATTTACTCATGTTATGCGTTATACTCACTCTCCATTATTTGTATTTGCATTATCTGAGCTTTTCCTTTTTTTTCTCTTTTTTGTTTTTTTTGCGTTATTTCTATTTTTGTTTTATTTTTGATTTTACTCTGATATTGCGGCTCTAATTGCTTACCTGCGTTATTGTTATATTTATTCTATTCTATTTTATTTTATTTTATTTTCTACTCACGCTTGCGATTTGCCTATTTCTTATCTTACGTTTATACTTCGCTGTCTCTGTTTAATTTAGCTTCTATCTTGTCACTAGGCTATTTTGTCTTTAGTTTGTAAGAGCTTTGTTCTTTTCTTTTTGCTGCTCACCTGTGTCCTTAGAGCTTGCCCTAGGGCTAATAAAACGCACATTCATTCATTCATTCATTCTCTCTCTCTCTCTCTTTCTCTCTCTCTCTCTTTCTCCCCCACACACTCACTCACTCTCCCTCCGTTTCCTACTTACTCACCCAAACACTCTCGCTCATCTCTTAATCTCTTTCTCCACCTCTTCTTCACCACAAACCTCCTCCCTAAATCTCTCCAGTTTCAATATCCATTCCTCCCCTTCTCCCTCCTTACCCAACACCTCCACACGTTCTTCCCATGCCCCCCTTGCTCCCCATCTACCACATTCCTCCCATGTAATAAGTATTATACACAACGCAAAATATTAAACGAACAGTTATACCATTTCACATTGTTATGATTTATTGTGAAAAAACAGTAACAATACTATAATACTTAAGAATCGTATAATATAAAAAATCACTTATCCAGTAACACCCTCTAATAATTTACATAGGCACAAAACAAAATCGCTTATTCGCGTTATATTCCTTTGCATAACAATCTTCCACAGGGCAACCGCAATTGGATGGACCTTCTGAAACAACACCACGTGTATAGATCGTTACAAAATAATACACTTGTATATATACACGCACACTACTCAACAAAAAATAGGGAACACTTTTTAGACACCAAAAATTAGACTATTTTCAAATGGCTGTAGCTCGGCGAAAAATCATCACAGATAAAAAATGAAAAAAGCATTTTAAAGCTTGAAGTTTTAACTTTAGCGGTGAATTGACAGATTTTTAAAGTTCTTTTTAAAAAAAATTTTAAGGTGTGTTTTATGCAGTAAAAAAGCACCTTGTTTTGTTCCTTAAAATTTCGTATTTTTGACGGCCTGTAGCTCAATAAAAAATTTTTTTCTCGACAAATGCAATGCAAGTGCTATAAAATATGAAATTTTTTCTACAAAATGCTTTTTTAAAAATTTTTTACGATTTTTTTGACTGAGTTACAAGACTTCGAAGAAACACATTTTTTACAGTACATTTTTCCGGAAACTGACGTTTACCGCCGACGTTATCATTACACAATGTTCACCAATGTGCAGGTTACCGGTCGGATTTTTGCACATCGTACATATTCAGGCATTCCCATGAATGCATTTTTTGACAACAGAAATGTACTTAAAGTTGTTTGGTTTGAATTCAAATATCAATGTCCGTATGCCAACAATTTATAATATAAAATTCATTACAGTGATCGATATATTATCGATATATTATCGATATAAAGGTTCTCACCATATGAGCATGGTAATGAACTTAATTTGATAGATGACCCAACGGCTATCGTAACATCTAGTTAATGAATTAATATTTTATTGAAAACATTAATTATACATATCTAATGTGTGAATATGTTTTCTATAGAAATAATTTCTTAATAATGTGACGATGCACCTCTAAAAACACATCGTCCCGGCGAACACCAGCCGGGAGAAGCCGCCGGGCTCTAACCGGGAACACACATGTTGCGAAAATATTGCTTGGCGGCAAGCTCCGCCAGAAGATGCGCGTTGAGCCATTGCACGCGCCCGGTCGGCGCGTACATCCACTCGAGAGAGCACACAGTCTCTCCTACCCCAATGACTCTGCCGTCAAACGCCAAAAATGTAAGGAGGCGAACGGAGTCGCCAAGTATAAATAAGGAAGATTTACGAGAAGTTTCCAACTTCGTCGTTAGTCAGCAAGACTCTTTGAATTTGCTGAGTTGCGATTTCCCGATTCTGGTCAAAACCAAAATGATCAAAGAGGATCCCGTTAACACACGGTGCTTACGTCCCGCTAATACACGTCAATTTTAAAATAATTCCCGTTAACTTACATCTTTTTAACACACGTCTCGATAACGCATGAAGTAGAATGCGCTGTTGCCCGATAACGCACGTTGTAAAATGCGCACGTGCTCGATAACGCACGTTAAATTTAAAATAATTCCCGATAACCCACATCTCTTTAGCACACGTCTCGATAGCCCACTAAGTCAAATGCACACCTACCTGATAACGCACGAAGTAAAATGCGCACGTGCTTGATAACACACTTCCCGATAGCACACGTCAAATTTAAAATAATTTCCGATAACCCACGTCTTTTTAGCACACGTCTCTATAACCCACGTTTTTTTAGCACATGTCTCAATAACCCACATCTCTTTAGCACACTTTTCGATAATCCACGTTTTTTTTAGTATAAGTCTCGATAACCAACAAAGTAAAATGCCTACTTGCCCGATAACACACGTCTTGATAACGCACATTCCAAAACAGGTTTAATTACGCGCATTCAACCTAATTAGCTTTATTTCATGACTATATTCATGTACACTTCAAATAGTTGGAATATTTGATGAGTTGCATTCATATGTGTATAATGTATGATATCTCACTTTCAGCATTTGCAAAACACTTATCATTAAAGTAACTAATTATAAAACATGAAGCAAAATTCCAGTAACTTTCATACTCATTTTATATAGTTTTAATATTATTTTCATTAATTTAACTTTAATTAACAAAGGACATAACCTCATAACCTCACATCTGTCAAACTGCATGAAAATAAGCCAGCGTAAAATATACATTAACATTAGATGAATGCAATATAAATATGCTGTGATTAACAGACAGCTTATTTATATTGCTTTCATCTAATATTTCACGCTCGATCATTCTCATGCAGCTTGACAGGTGTAAGGTTATGTCCCTTGATTTAATTAATGAAATAAATGTTAAAACTATATAAAATTAATGTAAGAGTTATCAGAACGTTTGCTTTATGTTTAGTAATTGATTACTTTAATGATCCACGTGTATTGTAAATGCTGAAAATGAGATATCATACATTACCCACATATGAATGCAACTCATCAAATATTCCAATCGTTTGAAGTGTAAATGAATATTGTCATGAAATAAAGCTAATTAGGCCGAATGCGCGTTTTTAAACCTGTTTTGGGACGTGCGTTATCGAGACGTGTGATATCGGGAAGATGCGCGTTTTATTTCGTAGGTTGTCGAGACGTGTTCTAAAAAGATGTGGGTTATTGAGACGTGTGCTAAAAAGATGTGGGTTATCAAGATGTGTGCTAAAGAGACGTGGGTTATCAGGAATTATTTTAAAATCTGCGCATTCTACTTCGTGTGTTATCGAGACATGTGCTAAAGTTTCATGGGTTATCGGGAATTATTTTAAATTTGATGTGTGTTATCGGGACGTGGGCTATCGCACTGTGCGCTATCGGATCCCGTCCGTTTAATTTCTGTTCTGCCATTTACGTCGCCCGCCTTAATTTTTGTAATGTGTGAAACTTTGTATCGTTACCCATCTGCTGGGAAATTTATATATTTTGAGAAAATTAAGTTTTTATTCGTGTACGTTAAAAATGAATTCTCCGTGTCCAAGTCAATTACGCTCAACTTTCCTTTTTTCCGCTGGAATGATTTTTGCGACCCCAACGAGCTGATCCGCATGCGGAATGTCAGTACATTTCATAGCGCCTGAACAGGGACCAGACCGGAAGAAGGGAAAAACCGCTAGCTTGAAAGGGTGAATATACTATGTCCACAAAGACGTGATGATCAACGAAATGGAAACGCTAGGGTTAGATACGGAGGGAACGCTTGATACCGTCCGCCAGCAAATAAACCAATATGTTGACGAGCACCCGGATTTGTTCTGCGTAATTATCTGCACCTCCGCCTCCGCACCACAGCTGACTAAATCGATAAATTCGACTACGATCACCGTGCTCTTCGCGCCGATCATCCGGCCACCGCAACTAACGCTACAGCAAGCCACTCCCGTAAACTCGGACGACCGCAAAGACGAACCCACCCCCACGAAGATTATGAAACAAATAAGCAAATGGGGGGGGGGGTGCATTTTAATGTAAAGAATCCATGTAGCTTCCTGGAGCAGGAAGAAGAACTACGCCTGGGGTACAATTACACAGATAACCAGATTCTCCTCAGGTTATCCGAACCGTTGATGGGGGACGCCTTACTATGATTCAGAAACTCGCGAGACGCAGGAACGGCTAGCGTGAGTTCGTGGTTTAGATGACGTACTTGCCACCTCGCTACCATTTGCTCTACGAAATCCGCGACCGCGTGCAGAAGCCCAGCGAGCCGTACTTGAAATACGCTACCACAATCTTATCACTCATCCATAGAATGGGAAAATTCTCAAGCGACGAGAAAATCGACCAGCTGTACGACAATATGCGCCCCAAATTTCAACTCCATGTGCGACAGGCCGACGTACAGACACCCTCCGAGCTTTTCCAACGCGCCGTGGAGATTGAGCAAGTACAGGAACATTGCTAAGCCCTTAACCCCGACAAAGCAAAAGATCGCGAGGGTCCCGTTGCCAGCGCCGCGTATAACCGTGCTGAATGCTGCTGGCGATGCAAGCAGCGAAGTCATGCGCGGTTTGATTGTCGCCGCCTATCGCATAAGTTCTATTCGCAGTGCGATAAAGACAGAGTCTTATTCTGCGACTGTTACCCGCCCGTGGAAAACGACTGGGACCGGCGACGCTCCGGCCGCCCCCGGTCCTTCGCATAAAATTCTCACCTTGACCGCACCTAACCGTACACATCCGCGGCAGTCCGGTTTCCATGCTCCTCGACACAGGTTCGAAATATTATTTGTTAATCTCGCCGATATATTGCCCGCCTCGCCGAAAAACTCGGTTTTGCGATGCACCACGAAGGCAACACCGTACAGCTGGCCGACGATCCATGAACTTGCCCCCACATCTGCCTCAGCGTTAGAATAGGCAACCAGAACATCCAGCACAAATTTCATGCCCCGGAAAGCGCAATAATAATCGGCGTCGACGTATGGGCAAAAGTCGGAGCGCCTATACCTGCTTCATCCACCCGAACACGGTACCGCAAGGAAAATAATGCCATAATTGACAAAACCGGCAAATCGACGATACTATCTCCGGCCGAATCGCGCGTGTTCCACGATTTTCTCAGCATCGAACTTCCGCTATTCAACGACATCTCCGGCCTCAACACCGTATACGACTCAAAACCGGCCGCGAGTCTATCAAACAGCGTTACCGACTACGTAACTCGACAGGCCGTGATCGATTCCACAATCGTATCCATGCTCAAGGAGAGCGTCATTGAGCAATAACGAAGCCCATGGAGCTCTCCTGTCGTAATCGTTTAAACAAAGGATGAGAAGTTCCGGTTTTGCATCGACTTTCGCTGAGTCAACGACGCCACCGAACCCGATGCGTACCCCCTTCCCCAGATCACTGCCATCCTCGACAAGTTACGTGGAGCCCAGTATTTATCCACCTTAGAAAGAGCGGGTACTGGCAAATACCATTGTCGCCTGAAAACTGGCCAATCACCGCGTTTTCGGTGCCAGGGAAAGGATTTTTTCAATTCAAAGTAATGCCGTTTGGCCTGCATTCCGCCCCCGTCACTTTCCCGCGTCTACTTAATACTGTGCTAGGATCCGACCTGAAACCTCGGGTATTTGTATATCTCAACGATAATTATAATTAACAACACATTCGAGGAACACGTGCAAATATCACGAGAAGTCTTTCGGCGGCTCCGCGAAGCGAAATCATTACGGAGATTAATCCGGAGAAATGTCGATTCTGCGTGGAGCAGCTAGAATATTTTGGGCATCTCGTCGACCGAGACGGCATACGTACCGACCCCGAGAAAGTGAAAGCTATTGCCGAATGAGACCCTCACCAACTACCGTAAAACAGATACGCCAGTTTCTCAGCGTCGCTTACAATTAGTGGTACCGCCGATTTATACAAAATTTTGCTACCGTGGCCACATCGCTAACCGCGTTAACGAAAAAGCACGCGCGCTGGAAGTAGGGTATCGAGGAAGAAAAAGCGTTTCCGGCACTGAAAAACACCCTTACGCCCGCCCTCGTGCTATCGTGTCCCGATTTTTTCAAACGTTACTACCTCCAGCCTTACACACAGTGGTCTAGAGCGTGACTTTAGGGGAACTAAATTCAATTTTTTATGTCAACATTTATTCCGAAAAATAATACACTTTGAGAGTTTCTATAATATTATAAATTATAAGAATTTATAAATTATAAGATGTTATAAATTTATAAAACGTTATAAATTAAAGTGTATTATTTTTTTAAATAAATCTGCTCGTTAAGGGCTAATTATTTACCTTTATAAATAATTTTATTATAATAAATAATTTGTTAAACGTTTTTATTAATTTTTTTATTAATAAAAATTTACTTACTTTTATTAGTATGTGTAAGTACATTATTATTAAATAATTTAAAAAATACTAAAGATAATACAATTGTAAAATATAATAGCAAAAGTTTTAAAAAAAAGTAAAAGAAAATTTGATACTGTGGAGATTCGAACCCGGTCCGCCACGAAGGGAAAAATGTAACGCTAACGCTTAGCCTTCTCAGCTACGACGCTCTCTTGGATAGTGATTTAAGATTCTAGTACTTAACGTACAAACGTCCAAATGTTAAAGTTTAATTGCAATTTTCTTAAAAAGTAAGGCCCATTTACGCTAACCCTTTTACACTTTTAATATACTTGTTCCCCCCCCTTTCAAATAAGCTATGATTCATCTCATTTGGCATTTTACAGTTCTTGTCTACTCCTTGTAAGCGAAACTTTTTTTGTGAGTATTTTACATAAAAAAGCTGGACAAAATACCTTTGAACAGGTCGGATCGCGAATGTTAGTTGCATATACTCTGTCTAAAGTTGGAATACTATAAAATGCTGTAGAAAACGGAGTTTTTCCAATATGTATCATGAAACACATCAATTTTCAATTTTAGACACAATTTAATAAAAAATACCTCATATTCACCTTGTTACATAACTACATTTTTTAATAGAAATGACAATGATATATTTTTTTGAAAGTATAAATCTTTAGCTTTAAAACGCTGTATTGTAAAGTCCTTAAAAGTTTTTTGTTGCAAAGATATGTTTTTTAAAAAAATGGATTTTTAGATGCTCAAAAATACCTCATATTCTACATGTTACATAATTATACTTTTTAAAAAGAAAGATTTTGCCAAATTTTATTTTGAAACTGTGACTCTTTAGCTTTAAAAGGCTGTATTTGAAAGTCCTTAAAAGTTTTTTGTTGCGAAGATATGATTTTTTGAAGGAAAAATAGATTTTTGACCATTTCTCATTTTTGCTTAATGGTTTTTCTTTAATAACTTCACAATAAATTATTTTTCGACAATGCCGATTGTGCAGTCACACTCCTAAGATTCTGAACTTTGATATAAAAAAAATGTAGAAAAATATTGATTGTAATCAAAGTTATAGCTTCTCAAAGTTGAAAAAGTCTCCCAGACCCAAAAATGTGTTTCGGTATTTTACAGGATCGGTGTGTTTAAGGATTAAAAAAAATACCTAAACATATAATAGCATATGAGAAATGTGTTAAAATCAGACTAAAATTTGTGACAGACTATAGTTTTGAAATAGTATTTTTTAATCCAACTATAGTTGTAAAAGGCAGATAGATTTTTTTTAATGTTATATTTTATGTCAAGATTACTTTACTTGCACATAAATATGTATTTATAAATTTGAACATTTTTTAATAATCTTTAAACCTTGAATAATTAAGACTTAGAGTCAATTTTAATATTTAAAAGGGTGTAACTAACAAGTTACCAATTGTTATCACAAAACTCAAACTGTCAGACATTGTATATACTTTGAATTTTGATATCCAATTAGTTTTGTTTACATATATTTGCCTAAACGATTTCTGTAGCATATTTAATCCATTGTTCCACGGTGCAACGTGCAGCGCTGTAGCTCGGGGAGCTACACCTACCATCCAAGCTTATTTTATCAATGAATAAATTGTTTTACATATTCCTTTAGCATATTTGGTATTTTCTTTTTGATTTTAATGTTTAATTTTTTGTTTATACATTAAACATTTAAAGTAATGAAAAAATTAGATCAATAAAAAATATAATATACAAAAACATAATATACAATAAAAAAATGAAGAATAATATAATATACAATAAAAAAGTAAAGAATAATAAGAAAACATAAAAACTAATAAGAAATATAAATATTAATAAAAATTTTTTTTTTAATGAAGTCAATGTTCTCAATTCGTAACTCTGGGTTTAGTTGTGTGCAGTAATAACCTCCGGAATTAGATACAAAAATCTTGCGGTCAAATAAAAATCAATCTCTTGAAAACCTCTAAATAGAAAATTTCAAGCAAATCCAATTGATTTTGATAATTTTGTCTGCCATATTGAATCCGCCATTTTGAATTTTAAATTTTTGACATCGAATTCGTAATCAGCGACCTTAAACAGCAAATTTCAAGTGAATCGAGTTAATTTTGATAGCTCATATTGTAACGATGCACCTCCGCACCGTTTTCCCCTGGGGCCACGAACTGCCCCCCTGTCCGGCCGAACACCCGCCGGACAGGCAAACAGGCGCTATGCGCCGATAAACGCCTCATACACGCGCGCGCGAACGGTCCAGCGAACGCGCCGTTAATCGTGCGAACTCCGCGCGCACGCGTATTAAGCCGTACGCTCCTGGTGTTGGAGCAATAAAGAGGCGTACGCACAAGAGAGAGCGCAATACCAGACCGATCTCGGAGCAGCGGGGATGCTGTATTCCGAGAAGAACCGAACTCCACTCGAAGATCCCCGACTCTCCGAGATCGGGGTATAAAAGACGGACGATCTCGTAGAGAGATCGACTCTTTCCCGGTCCAGCCTCCGAGCAGAACCTAGGAAATCCGCGTGGTAGAGCGAGCTCTGTCACCGCTGAGAGATCTCGGCGATTTCCAATCCCGCTTTCCTGGCACTTAGGGAATCCGAGCAGTAGAGCGAGTTCTGCCACCGTTGAGAGATCTCGACAATTCCGCCAACATCCGCCTCCCCGAGAGTCCGCGGTGACGACTGCCACCCAAGGTGTAGAGTGATCTTTGTCTCCATCGAGAGATCTCGAGGTAGCCGGCACCGGCGCACGAACAGGGATTTCCTACTAAGGGAATCCCACCGAGCACCTGTCGCGAATTCTGAGAACACCAAGCGCGACTTCTGAGTAAAGCGTCCCGACCCGCGCGCGCGTCGCGTATCGACGAGACCGCGACGACGTAAACACAGCAAAAGATACGCGTCAAAATCAAACGGGCGTGACAGGGACAACGCTACCATGCCGTTCTCTCGCACCAGCCGCGAGCCGAGCACAAACGACCGAATTTGTGTAAATAGATATCACCGTTCTGTATATACCGCGTTTCGCTATTATTAGATCACGTCACCGTACCGTCTTGTACATACCGCATTTTCTCCGAATCGTATACTCATGTGTATTGTCTGCATTCTGTTACAATAAAGTCATACTCTCTTTAAACGCACTTCCGATCTCAGATTTAATTAACCCGGCAACCTCCCTTCGAGCCCTGGCTTCCCTGAGCTCGTCGCGCTCGGACAAACACAGGTTGTTACAATATTAATTTAGTTTCCTAAAGTCATGCGTCAGATTCCTGTACGACGCGAGCAACACGAGTCTCGGAGTCATATTAACGCAGTTCTTCGCCAAGGGGAAACGCGTGATCGCCTATGCGAGCCGAACCCTGAATCAAACCGAACGGAATTACTGAGCTCGAGTGCCTGGTCGTAATCTGGAGAATACGAATGCGCGAGTATCTCAAAGGATATCCATTTACCGTTATCACAAATCGCCAGTTATTACGATGGCTGCGCCCACCGGCCAACTGGATCGATGTGTGCTTGAAGGACGGGATTTGATAGCGCACTGTGCGATAGCCCACCAACAAATCATCTTGACTTATCTAACCCAACCAACGGACTTATCTAATCCAACCAACTCTAAGCATCAGCCGCTGTGAGTGGTAGTGTGCTATCGGACCCGTGTGCTATCGAGATCCATCCGTGCTTAAACTCCAACAGTTTGTCGTCGATATAAAATACCAGAAAGGGGCCTAAATCGCGTTGCGGATGCGTTTCATTACGACAACCGGTGAGCGCCGCCGCGAGTAACGTTCCGCTGGATTGTTGATACCGACACACTCCGTACAGCAAACGAGAATCCCGCCGCGCAGTCCGACTTCACTATCCGCGAGGGGAAGCTATATCAACACGTCCTGCATAGCTTTTTTCTTTTTTTTAAATGAAGAAATCCATCATTGATACCCTCCTCTATCAGGAAAAAGGGAAGATTATGTCGGATTCCTGTCGACTAAAACCTTATGGTGATCCTTCTTGTCCAGACGAAGAGGCGCCCCGGAATCGCAAGAATTTCAACCAACGGGCTCCCTCCGAACCCTCGTTGGTCCCTAGTGCTTCCCACAGGAGAGGAACAGTAGGGACCCCTGCCTAATTTGGAGGCCGTTGCGGGACCACCATGCAACTGTCTTTCCCACTCGTGAGCTACGTGCAATAGGCGCGGACGTCACCCGCGTCCACCCCCTGTGTCTCATCGGTCTCAGCGGGAAGTGCTCTCATGGCGCCTCCCTGCCAAGACCCGAGGGTTACAGAGTCCGGGTATACGTTCGAGCTCTTCTCCTTCTCCTTCTTTTCCTTATGGGAGCAGCATCCGGCGCCTGCTCCCTCTCTCTCTTTCGGCATTCTTCTTCCGCGAAATCACTTCCTCGCAGAAAGAAGTCGCCGCTTCTCCGTCCCTGAGAGCATGGCCTGAACCATATTCTCCAGAAATAGCTCCTCCTCGTCCTTGTTCAAATCTAGAGCATTCATCAGGACCCGACAGGCACCCTCCCAAACCGGGCACTCCAAGAAGGTGTTCTCTGCCAAATCCAACGGGTACCACAGTGGTGGCACACCTCAGTGGATTCCTTTCCTATTTGGTGTAGGTACTCACCAAAGCACCCATGCCCAGTGAGCACCTGCACCAGTCTGAAAGTGAGGGGGCCAAAAAGCCACCTCTCCTTCCACTCCCGCACGAATAAACTCCGTGAACTTCCGTCCACGACCGAACGAATGGCCCCAATGATGCGCGCGCATGACATCGTACTCATTGAGGACAGGCACTCTTTCCAAACTTTGATCTGGTACTGCCAGAAACCGTCGTACTTCCTCGTCCTTGTGCGTCCAGACCTTCGCTGCAGCGGGATTTCTGCGGCGGGCAACCCTCTCCTCATACGCTTGCCCGCCCTAAGATCCCACAGCAATGACTCAGCTACGACGGTCGCCGCCTTCCAGGAGATGGTCCTGTACTCCCTCGCGGCCCAGATGGCCAGACCTCGCAGCACTCCCTTCAGGAGTGTCTGATTGCAACGCCTGGTCACTAGCTTCGGGTACCACACGGGGGCTTTATACATTGCTATGGATTGAACTACTCCCAGATAGAGGCGGCGAGTCTCTTTTTCTGGTCCCCCGAGATTGGGCATCAGCCTCCTCAAACTGGAGGCTACCGCCCGCAAATGGGGAACTAGCTGCTGGAAGTGGGCTCAAAACTCTATCGGCTGTCGAGCACGAGGCCCAGATACCTCATCTGGGTCCCGATCTCGACTCTGATCCCCTCAACGGCCAGTTGAGCCCCACGAGGCGATCCCCTCACTCGAGGCCTGGAAAACCAGATGGCTTCGGTCTTTTGGGAGGCCACCTCCAGTGTCCTGATTCGGCTCACGAGGTGTGCCACACCCATCTCCGCAAGGCAGATGGTGCTCACCCATTCCCTCTCTTGGGCCAGGAACAGCGTGTCATCTGAATAACACACCATTCTCAGCCCGCGGAGAAGAGTAAGAGGACTCAGTCGTAGCCGAGTTCTACAGAAACGATTCCAAGACCGACCCCTGCGGAACGCCACGGTGGATCTCTTCTCTGTGAGTCTCTCCGTACCATCTCGGGTACGTTATACCCCTGTCCCGGAGATAGTCCCCGATGACCGCCTGCATATACGCCAGCATTCGGTGAAGCCAAAATGCCTGGCGTATACACTCCCAGGGTGTTAAAGGCAATGTCTAGAGACACCATCAACACCATCCCTCTATAGGAGACAGCCTTGGCAGTGAGGGTCCGCATGCATCGTATTGCGTCGACGGTGGATCGACCCTTGCGGAACTTAAACTGTCGGCCAAGTCGGGGCTCATCTGAAATAGGTGCTTTTGAAGGCGGCCAGCCAGAATTCTTTCCAGGCATTTGCCATTTTTGTCGAGCAGGCATATGGGGCGATACAAAAAAGACCCAGGGAGTTTGCCCTTTTTTGATAGAAACACCATACGCGCCTCCTTCTATGTGGTGGGAAACCGTTCGCCCCCCAGACACCTGTTAAAGGGGTTTTGCAGGCCTTTTGTTAAGACCCCGGACGCCAACACCAGGGCACGTTTTGCATAGCCCGGACTTTAATGAGCCACCTGCCGAAGGGTAGTGGAAACGTTGCATCCTCCGTATCAAACAACCAGAGATCCTCCGCCAGAATCACGATGATGTAACCGCGGACCACCTCGGCGTGGCCTAAACGATCCCACGGATCACCGGGGTATACTACTGGCCGGACTCGTTCAGAGAGATCACTACGTACGTATGCCAAGAGTGAGTCTCAGTTGCGCACAGAATAAATTGGACACAGCAAGTTAAACACTTCTGATTTTGATGAAATTAGACTTATTCAATGCGTTTTTGCACAAAACAAATGAATCTGACAAAAGGAAGTGTCAGACTGCCTCGCAAATCGAAATATCAAGCACGATAAAGTTGACGACTATTAAGGTTAGGATATCTGTCACACCAATGTAATTCATGTAATGTAGCGACTTGAAAAAGTAAATGACTGGAAGGAGGAGAGGCTTTGCCCCTTCCCCCGTCCTCCCACAAATTCCTAACCCAACTCAATCTGAATCTAATTGTATAAGTCAAAAATTTGCGGTATATTCAACTCGCTGTGTCCGATTCAGTCTGTGCGCAACTGGGACTTCCTCTTAATCATGACGGAAGCGTGCGCCGCATACGGAAAATCTTACCCAAGAAAAAATAATAATTCAAATTCAGGCACTCCTTGAGAAGGGGGGGGGATGATGTGACAATGCCTTTAAAACGCATCGTCATGACGAACATCAGGCGAAAAAAGTCACCGGGCTCTAACCGGAGGCACCACGGGTGCCCATTTTGAACATACAAGTCGCAAAAGTATTACCTGGCGATAAGTGTCGCCAGAGAAAACGCGCCGAGCATTGCACGCGCACCCGGAAGAACACATGGTCTCTCTTACCCCAACGACCCTGCCATCAAGCGCCGAAAATGTAACGAAGGCGAACAGAGTTGCTGAGTATAAATAGGATCAATTTACGAGAAGTTTCCGACTCCGTCGTTAGCCAGCAAGTCCTTTTGAATCCGTTGAGCTGCAATTTCCCGATCTCGGTTGAAACCAAAACGGTGAAGCGTGCTTGACAGTGGCCAGAGGGTACTTCGCCGTCGACAGCTATCCTACTCAGACTCTTATTTTCTTCGGATCAGAGAATTTGTGAACAGCCAAGCGTCTTGGCCGGGAGTGTCCCAGTTGCGCACAGACTCGATTGGACACCAACCATAGCGGCCGATTCCTAGAGTATTTCCTTTGGTTGAGTTGTAACCAAACGGATCGTCACGAGTATTACGGATCACGGCTGGAAATATTGCCGGTATTCCGGTTGCAATTCGGTCGCTACTCGTTTTTGATCGAGAAAACGAGAAAGATTCTAAATAAAGCGCGCATTTTTACTTACCAAAGAGCACGTTGTCTCGCCCTGCATTTTTTACCCATGGTTGGTGGAATGCCAACGCCTGGTTGCTCGTCCTCTCGTGGTCACGTTCGATAATCCTCTCAACGCCCGACTTAAAAGCGAATTACGCTCATCTCGCAAAAGGATGGGTAGCTCTCATGAATAATCACTCGCGCGTTTATAATCAACATTTAACAGTTTATTAAAAGAGAATTTTACAACGTGTAGTACGCGTTTCGAGAATGTTCCGTACAATCGTTTAGATCGCGCCCACGCGTTCTCATTCACGCATATACGCTCGTAAACGTACGATAATATCTTAAACGCGTTGTCACGCGTTACTCGCGGCGCGCAAATTACGCTTGTCCGCTCGCGAGTCTCTCACACGCGGTTAATCACGACAACTGAAACACCACACGACTGGATTATCCGCGGACGTCGTGGATAAAATTTAAGAAAATCGAAAATTTAAATAAATGTTTAAAATTGAAATAATAACACTAATCACATTAAAATGTGACGTTGCACTCGCGTACGGATAAACGGAATTGTCCCGTTACATCGTATTTCACAATTCATCAACTGTCGGGAGATTTCTAGAAACTTCGAGAACCCCCTGTTCTCACGCGCAACTTTCCTTTCGGTAGAGTACTCATCGCCTCCGCTTCTGGAAACCGACTGACTATCGCTAGTCTCTCCCCGAACGGCTCGGGGCGCGATGCCTACGCGGCATTGGTGGTGGGAACGCGCGAACCAATTGCACATCCAGGCGCTCTGCCATTGGCATGCTTATTGCGTTGACGCGCCGCCCCGTCGAATCGGGCGTCGCGTGTCTGAAACAAGGCCAGGGAGATGCGTTCACGCCTACTCAATATCCACGGCGTATGGTAGCTCTTGCGCGTGCACTTTATGATGATCTTTGTATTGGCAGTTTGCCGGGCTGCCATTGTTGCATCTTCCTGCCCATGTTCTTTATGAGTCGCAAGCATTCCCGCACACTCACGTCCATTCATACTCGGACTTAAAATTAATAAAATTATAAATACATGAAAAATAAACTAAGTTTAAACGATTAAACAAAAATAAAACATATTTTTAGTCCGCGTATCGCGTGTAATGATTTAATAGAGTGTGGTAACTTTAAGTGACAGGTTGCCGATCCGCCGGCTTAATCGACGTTAAAATAGCAACATGAATCAAAACTAATGAAAATGAAAATAAACGTAACGCTTAATTTATTAATCGCCTACGTGTCTTTTGGCAATCATTCAATGTCCCTTATCGTCTGTTGTCGCTGCGCCGGTGACTTTTCCCGGGGCTTGGTGCTTATCTTGGGCGTCGACGCTTTAGTTGGTATTATCGGGATCTCGTCATCACTATTGATGGCCATTGGTACTTGACTGGGTGACACCGTGCTCGTATTTCCCGCGGTATCCGTGATTGGTTCTGCGATGCTCACTCGAGTTTCTCCTTGGTTTTTCTGTAAAATTATAAATCGAGGTGACGCACGGTCGATTTCCGGCGGTTGCAGGGTTAGATTAGATTACGTGATTAGTGTCCGATCGGGCGCAACTGGGACTCACCCTCTTGGCCAGCACCCCAGATTTCCGACACCTAAAGGAAAATAATCCCTGCATCCTGTGGCAACAACTACACCGGGATCATCGTGTTCGGGATCTCGGGCTAAGATATTTGGCAGTTGTTACGAGTTCTATATCGTACACAATAATCACCCGCGAAACCGCGCACGTGGGAAACCAATCCGCCTAGCGATCGTGGTCCCCGGCTTAGTCCGCGGACCACGCAGTGGGCCTCACCCATTGCACCTTATACTCATGAGGTGGTATGCGTAATGCATTTCCCTTATGTAAAAAAAGTTGCAGCGCGGAGGGGGGAGGAGAGAGTACCAACAATGTTTACCGGCCAGCAGCATAAGATTCCCGCTTTTACCTGCTCGTTCTCTCGTTTACTTGCGGCGCTGCCTGCTCTTGGCTAAGCGATTGCTAAGCGGTTTCCGCGCGCGATGGGTAGAGAAAATATGCACTCATTCGCCGACATTACTAATTTTTATTTTGGCATTATGAATTTTGAAAGATGGTACAAGACTTTTCTGCTTAGTTTGACTTACTCTATCAACCCACGAGATCACGGGCGAACTTTTCTTTGCACTCTATATAAGGAGTTCGTTATTATGTTTTAAGAATTACATTGAAGTTACAATTAAGAAATACATTGAAAAAACACTTTATTATATATGGTTAGATTTGTATAAAAATAAACTTCAATTCTGTAATTAAAATATTTTATTATTTTTAAAAACAAATGTGAAGTGGTGGGGAAAGTAAAAAAATTAATTTAAAAAATTTTTTAAAATTATTGTTTTAAATTACTTTTCAAGTTATTCAACTTTTATTCAAAATATTTTTTTCTATCTCTTATAAGTTTTGACGATATTTGCTTGGAAAGATAAAAAACCGATTTTTTTCAAAAGGATGTTTTATTCTCTAAAACTGAATTTGGACACGAACAAAAAATATTTTTGTGTTACAGATGAACTCCTCTATGATATTTACACAAAATTTCAAAATTTTTTGAACTTTCGGGTTTGCAAACGTTTCTTATAAGTCATATTTTATAAGCTTTTATACTTCTGTTTGAAAAATAGTGTTTGCCGTAATATGTATCTCACAAAATATTTATTGCAACAAGATATTTTCAAATTTATTTTCATATAACTGTGTTTAGTTGTATTAAAATATGTCATCTCCGCTTGTTTCTTCATCATATTCTGTATTTTAAAATTGTCAAATTTGCAGAAAGAATAATGAACAGTGATTTTTCATCAATGGCCATCGTTAAGCGAAAATGCGAATCAATGATGCAAGAAAAGTACCATGCGACATGGAGAAATCTGCCGCTGTCTCATAACCACTGTGTCAAGCAAGCAGAATTACAAGATGGTCTGGAATACAGTAACTGCTGCGAACATGAGTACGCTAATAACTGCAGATATTCGGAGAGTGTACCCCTACTTTACAAAGAGTAGATCTTACTCGGTGTCCGAATTTCTTTTATAATAGCAATTCATCAATGTTCATACAGCATAGAAAGATTGCAACAGCATTGCATAAATATTTCATCATAAGGTTATAAAAACGTTGTGAAATATTACTGCAATATTGCTGCAACATTGCAATAATGGTAAAATATTTGCTTTTAGATATATTGCTATGTTACAGCAATATTACAATATAATATGTTTTCGTATTTCTGTGATAATATTAGATGTCAATATAATATAATAACACATTTTGGCACATATGACTTTGAGAATTATCATATGTTCCTGAATTAATATTTACACAGATAAACAAACGATTTTAATGATAAAATAAATCTCATCAATTTTAGCGTTCGAATTTTGTTCTTTTAAGAAACCATAGATAAAAAATCTTATAAGGCTATATCTTTTATTCTATTTTATGTAGTTTTTGTTAATAACAAAAAGTATAACTTTACTGCGTCTACCGAACGGCGATGGCGCATACTGCTCGCAATTGAAGTAAAACACATTATTTTTTAAAATATTATTGAAATATTACTGCAATGCTAAAATAATTTGGAAAAAAATTTTTTTGTAATATTATTTTAAACAGTAGCAAAAATATAATTTGCAATATTTCTGTAACATTGCACTACAATATACAATATTATGATGTTGCGGCACAACAGCTTATTGCAGTTTCGGCTTTATAAATTCTTTCACTTTCAAGAATTTTATTATTTTATTATTCCTTTGATAGAAACATTTTAATAAAATTCTGCTAAAATTTTGGCAAATAAGACAATTTTAACTATATTTTTTGAACCAATTATTTTCTATGTTTAATAAAAAACAGATAAAATTTTAGTGAAAATTTAATGTAAATATAATGAAATTTAATTGAAAAATTAGTAATACTATTTAATGATAAAAATTTTATTAAAATAAATTTTTGATAAAATCACTAATGTTTCACAACGAACAAAAAATTAAAGAAATGTTATCAAAATGACATAAAAATTTTCTTAAAATTTTTTTATTAGAATTTTGTTAAACGAAAATAAAAACAAAATTTGTCGAAAAATATATTCTTTTTTTTATATTACAGTTAGGGATTGGTGATATCATCTCAATTATTTTGACCTCAATTATTTTTATTTTAAAGAATCGATTATCGCATCTGTTATGTTTTTGCAACTTGATTATTTCCTAAATGATAATTCTTTGTCCGATGTTACTAAAATAGTTACTAAACTTTTTAAAGCGTGAAGCACACACGCTTGCATAACTGCATAATCATATGCATAAGGAAATTGATTGATCCATTAGCTGTACATAAGGAACTTGAGCGATTCATTAGCACATGCATAAGGAAATAAACCAATCAATTGCTTTATGTAAAAGGTATACAGCTATGCAAAAGTCTGTGCTTGGGCTCAAAAGTTTTAGTCGTTACATTAATCATGAACTGCAAGTATATAAAAAGATGATGATTTCTCAGTTTGTAAAATTTCCTTAGGGACAGAATCAATGACCTTTGGTGAAGACTTTCTACATACTCGCAGTTTATGATTAATGTAACGACTAGAGCTTATTGATCGTTAGGTTAATCATAAACTGTAAGTATGTAGAAAGATGGCGACTTTTCAGTTTGAAAAATTTCCCCAGGGACAGGAATAAATTCATTGGATGTACTGGTCAGTACTGGTCAATAAAATGGCGACACTTTTTCTTCGATGGTTTTCGGAATATAGACTTGCTCATTGAACGGCGAACGTAATTGGTTTTTCCTGTGAATCCAACTAATTACGTTCGCCGCTCAATGAGCAAATCTACGTCACAGTATATACAGTAGCGACAGTGCGAGAAAAGTATGGGTCAAATTTCTTCTGCGCATGCGTTGGCTATACAATCAAGAATATGGCGAACTGTCATAACAATATCACATATGATATCACATATGTAGTCAATCTGCACTAAACTGCGACGATATACAGGCAAATAAAATAAGTGTAAAAATTAGTAAAGCTGAGGAAAATTTTATATTATAATTATAATTTTATTATTATTATTTAAAATGAATGCAAGAGGAGGCTATTCTTGTGTTTTTGCTACATGCAAAAATATTTCTGGATGGACAAAAAATAATTCATAATCTTACTATAATTTCTATTGTACTTTACTTCTTATTTTTTCATTTATTCTGCTTTCAAATTTCTATTAATTAATTTATTTATTTCTGGGTTTTAACTGATATATGTCAACTGCTAACCCCGTTTGCAACATCCTACAATTCCGTGCAATGGGAACTAAATGTTTATTATCAACAATATTAATTATGATTAATTTATTTAATATTTTTTTAGAATAACACCAAATATCTTGGAATCTTTCAAGATACGTAGAATCTTTCAAGATACGTATCATCTATTGCGATGAAAATGCTGTTACATACTGCAAGAGTCAATTTGTATAATTTCATACAAAAAAATGTGAAAAATATAGATAATAATGGATTTTATTACTTTGTAAGTGGGAATTATTTAGACTTTAGGGTATTAATGACAATTAAATAAATTTTTATCGTTATTTTATTATTTTCCCTATTCTTATTCTAATACCAGATAGCATAAATTTGTATACACATCTAAAATTGGGATATAAAACATCTTACAGACTACTTAAGTTATGATGTTTTAAAGATGCCTTATATTTCGATTTTAAACTTGTATTGCCTGAGATTGCCATTAAATTGTTAACTTACAATTATCACACTTCACATACTGTGTTATAATGTTATTAATTTATTCCAGAAATACATTGACATTAAAAAATAAATCTATTTTAGTATATATAGTTGTATATTGAAAATCATATATAGGATTTATCTGAATTGTAAAAGTAGTTTACAAAATATTGTAACGTCTCTTGTTGTCGTTTAAATTCAGCCCTCCTATACAATCCTCAAAATGGCTGATAGTCACATGATCAAGGACCATTGACATCAAAGAAGCCGACAGCTACTGTCGCTGCTGTATATACTGTGCAAGGACTTTGATTCTGTCCATGGGAAAATTTTCCAAATTGAGAAGTCACCACTTTCTACATACTCGCAGTTTATGATTAATGAAACGACTAGCTTATTGATCGTTACGTTAATTATGAACTGTAAGTATGTAGAAAGATAGCAATTTCTCAGTTTAAAAAATTTTCCCATGGACAGAATCAAACACGCTGGGTGTACACCCAAGGACGACCAATAAGCTCTAGTCGTTTCATTAATTATGAACTATAAGTATGTAGAAATATAGCGACTTCTCAGTTTGGAAAATTTCCCCATGTCATGGACAGAATCAAAGTCCTTGGGTGTACACTAGCGGTTATTATTGCCTTCCTTCTATATCGATCGCACATGCGCTTATATAAAATATGTTACATACATTATATAAAAAGATAGGAGGAATGGATTGCACGGGAAAGGCATTAATGACCGGTAGCAGAGAGGAATCTGAAAGCGAACACGTTTCGATTTTAGATGAGACGTTCCAAGATCCATTTTCACGTCGGTAGTGTCCATTTCTTTGTGGTCCTCAGCGGTGCTATGCGTTAATTAGATAAAAACGGCTATTGTCCATCTTTATCTAACTAATGCATAGCGCTGTTGATACCACGAAGAAATGGACCTTACCGATGTGAAAATGGACCTTGGAATGTCTCACAAAAAATCAAAGCGTCTCCGCTCTCCTCTGCCGGTAGAGTACAATGTGCATAAGATATATATATATATATATATATATATATATATAAAACACAAAATTGTTATTTATTATGTAGAGAGAGAAAGAAAAAGAGAGAGGGGGGGAGGGAGGGAGGGAGAGAGAGCGGTCATCCGGCCGTTTTTGTAGGCCGTTACACTAGCGTCACCAACATCTATTTTTGCGTACAAAACTATAAATCACATCAATTTTGCAACACTGCCGATAAAAAAGGTTTAAGTCCCTATTAAAATCATATAGGAAGTATCCTCACTATGTGATTCTATCATGGGTTTAAATAATTTTTATCAGCAATGTCACAAAATTGATGTGATTTATAGTTCCATACGCAAAAATGAACGTCGATGACGCTAATGTAATGGTCCCACGAAAAAGGCCGGGATGGCCGCTTTCAGACTTCTCTTTGATATAAGCATTGTAAATATGAAAGTGAGTCAAATATAAACTGGGTTGTTTTTTACAACTTTATTGGTAACAGATAAAATTACAAAAACATTACATTATTTTTCTACATAGTTTCCTTCAACGGAAATGCATTTTCTCCACCAGATAGGTAGCTTCTTCATCCCTTCATCAAAAAAGGAAGAAAGGCGTCCCAACAGCCAATTGCGCACGTACTGCTCAACCGCTGCATCGTCGTTAAATCTTCCCCCTCTCCTAAACCCTTTTCAGGGGTCCAAACATATGAAAGTCACATGGGGATAAATCGGGACTGTGAAGAGGGTGTTCAAGAAGTGTCCAGTACATTTCTTCGAATTTATCATGGGTTAAGACTGCTGTATGCGGCCGCGCGTTGTCATGGGGAAAAAGAAGGTTACGAATGCGTTGTCGGCGTGAAAAAATTGTGTGAGTCTCCTAGTACTTATGCCCACCTTCGATGAGATTTCAACAACAGTTAGGCGCCGTTCATCCTCTACAAGTTTGCGAACGGCCTGAATGTTCTCGGTGACATTCGATCGTGGACGACGTTCGTGACTTTTGTTTTTCACAGCATCATGACCACTACGAAATTTTTTTATCCAATCAAACACTTGGATTCTTGAAAGGGCATCATCTCCAAACTCTGCTTGGAGTCTGGTCAAAATTTCAGTTGGTTTGACGCCTTTGTTGGCAAGAAATCGGATAATAATGCATTGCGCAACAGTCGTAGGTACCTCTTGTTCAATCATAATGCAACTGACAAGAAAAAAGCAACTGAGAAATGTTGTGGACGGTCGTTCCCTTCCACACACTTCTTCCTAATTGCTAGAAGCGCTCCAGCTCGGTTCTTTCTGAGTCCGCAGGTAAAAAATCCGCTTTATATTTGACTCACCTTCGTAAATTAAAAAATGTTTCATTAAGTCAATTGTTATCAATGTTTTTAAAATTTTATTGATTACAAAAAATTAATAGATTTTATAATCGGCTATAACAATCTCAGATCAGACTCCAAATTGACAACACCCAATATGATCTTTGTGACATCTAATAAAGAATTGTTAATATAACAAATATTACAACAACTTAACAAAAGTTTTAACAATTAATGGATAATTAAGTACGAGAAAAACATTGATCTACTAAATCAAATAATTTTTTGCACATTAGACTTCTCAGAATACTTGCTGACTGACCATGACTTACAAGAAGATGCTACGAATTATAAAACACGAAATCAGATAAACCATAGTTTTTTCGAAAAGGGGGATTGAGGGTATAAAAAGTGTCAAAGGGTTTGAATGCATGGGCTTTCGTTTCAGAGAAATTTGCATGTAAAGTTTGGCATTCATTGCGCGGTACGTTAAGTACTATTACGCGGTAGGTTGAAGCATGAAGCGCAATGGCTGAGGAGACTAAGGCGCGCCCCTTTTATTTTGCCTAGGCGGCTGCGTGAAGAGATGTGTTTAAAACCTCGCAGTGTCAATTTTTTTCAATAATAGCTACATTTATCAATTGTAATTCATTTTTATTATTTTTAGCAAAATATGAATCGTTATATATTATTTTTTACATGAAACAAGTTGTAATAATCAGAAAGTTTGCATATTTATTCAAGTTTATTTATTTATTTTCATTCATTATACAATTCTGACATTGCTGTACAATGTTGTAGATGAAAATTTACATAAAAGCATTGAAAATATTTGTGTATGTATATCGTTTTGAGGCACGAGACCCAAATAAAATGAATCTTGTATCTGCGTTAGAAAAAATTCTGAATCAGATATTTGTTCTCATGTCAGCACATGCGCAAAGATCACAACTTGAAAAATCCATTAGGATTACGCGTAAAAAACGTAAAAAAATAAATTAAATAAATATCGAAATTTTTAGTAAGGTAAATCAATTATGTTTTCCTGTAAAAATACATAATATTAAATGTTTTTGTAAAATACGTTAGTCTTTTACACAATATTCATGGTGTACAGTCAATTTGTGTTTTCAATTCTTTTACGTAAATTTTTACCCACAACATTATACAGCAATGTCAGAATTTTATTATGAATAAAAATAAATAAATAAACTTGAATAAATATGCAAACTTTCTGATTATTACATTTCATGTAACAAATAACATCATGTTATTACGTTTCATGTAACAAATAACATATAACAATTAATATTTTGCTATTAGAGATTGCTAAAAAATTAATTACAATTATAAATGTAGCTATTATAGAAAAAAAAAAGAATTGGCACTGCGAGTTTTTAAACACCTCTCTTCATGCGGTCGCCAAGGACAAAATAAAAAGCGCGTGCTTTAGTCTCTTCAGCCACTGCACTTCATACTTTAACCTCCTTTATCGGGTCAAAAAAATCGATATTTTGGAAATAGTCTTAATCAATTGTTACACTATTCAAGAATATTCCCTGAAAATTTCAAGTTGATATCTGCAGTATTTACAAAGTTACGAAGTTAAAGCGGACGGGTCGGGTGACGAGTTCAGACGGGCCTAGCGACCCTCGGGGGGTCGCATTTATACCTACGTTCTCAGAGCGTGTTTATACTACGTTCGAAAAGTCTTTTGGAAAGGTGTTTAGGCGGTCACACACAGAATGCAAATGAAAGTTTTAATTCTACCATTTGGCGTTTATTACCTAAACACATTCACAGTGGAAAAAAAATCGTCTGCATTGCTGCATCGATATTTAACGAAGGCTACAATGCAGTGTTAATGAACAAGTTGGATATCGAAATTGGGATCCAGGCACACAATTTTGCCATAACAAAGGACGAGAAGCGAATAAACAGACAGAACCGCCAAAGCTATAGCAGCTCAAAAGAGGCAAGAACGGCTCGTAGGATGGAGATGATGGCTCAAAATGAGTTCTACGAGGAAGCGGAGGGGCTACTTTATGCAACTGGAATCGCTGATTAGCGTGAGACTGCTGTAAGTTGTAAATATATAGTATTTTTATGCATCTAAAACTTTAAACGCGTTTTTCTCGAAACACGTTTTTTCGATTTTGTGTACACGATTAAAAAAAATCTACTGAACCAATTTAGCTTTATGACCTCTCATTTTAAAGATAATTAAATTCTCTTCGGTGTGACATTAGTTGTTTTTTGAAAAAAAAATTTTTTCATATTTTTTTCGTATTTTAAAATCGATTTTTTTAACGAAAAACGCACTTTCAATTTTAAACTGTGTAAAAACATGCAATTGCAACTTTTTCTTTAAAAAATCGAAATGTCACATAGAAGCTAGTATCATAAACATTACAAAAAATTTTGGTTTTTTGTTTCAGATCAAAGTGAAGGACGCTACAATGTATACAGCGGAAACACTCCATAATCGAAGCGATATTAATATGGCGTTTGTTTTACTTATAGTAAATATCTTTTTTTTTCTTTTAAAAAAATTCCTGTGTACTCTTCGATTGTGTATTAGAATGTCATAAAAATTTCAAAACGTTTCAAGTTATTATATCCGAGAAAAAAATTCGTGAATATCATGTATTTTTCGACCGTGTAAAGAAGATTTCACCCTTAACCTACCGCGCAATTGTACTTAACGTACCGCGCAGCAAATGCCAAACTTTACATGCAAATTTCTCTGAAACAAAGGCCCATGCACTCAAACGCTCTGACACTTTTTATACCCTCGACCCCCCTTCCCCCTTCGAAAAAATTATGGCTCATCTGATTTCGTATTTTTTAATTCATAGCACCTCCTTCTTAGTTTACACCGAACATTTAATTCATATTAAATTTGTTATTTGCTACACTAAGCTGGATTCGTTGGTTAAACGTCTACGAAGTTCAATTCAGGTTTACGTTAAAGTTAAAAGATTTATGTCCGTGCGTGCTTCCTATAATCCGCGAAGACACTGAGACTTTATTAATCAAAATACTGGAAGATTCTGCACAAGCAGACACTGGCCTAATTTACACCGTTAAATCGATTGGTACGCGCATCAAGTTTGTGTAGATTAAGCATTTGATACACTCTATTTATACCAATCCATCTTAAAATAGATTAGATTAGTTTTTTAATCCAGATTAGATTAGATTTTTAATCCAAATAAGTTCTTGTTGATTTTAGAGTGTAATGGTATGTAAATGTTCAACGATTTATGATTAGACATACGTTCGTGTTTTACTATTATATCTTTGTCTATCTACTGTCCAATTCGTACCCTTTTTATGTGACAATTTTGTTTTTGAGATATGAATCTTCTAACTTCAACATGAACGTGAACTGAACTATCGTATGTATTCAACCGGTGAATCCAACTTACAAGGAAAGCGACAGAGGTATCCTCATCCAATTTTGACGAGCTTTTAATATGTTGTAGTACAGATAAAAATAAAGGACACGTATTTTTTTATACATGCCCGTTTTCACTTTTAGGGGATAAACACCCTTTTAAAGAAAATCGGTTTTTTTTTTTAAGCGTATATCTTCGAAACTATAAGGGTTGGATTACAATAACTGTAACCGTAATAAATTGGTCAATCATAGTCGATTTATAGAAAAATATTCGACTGTGATTGGTTAATTTTTTTGGTAACAGTTTGTTTCATCCCCTAAAAGTGAAAACGAGCACGTATAAAAAAATACGTGTTCTTTATTTTTATCCATACTACAACATATTAAAAGCTCATCAAAATCGGAGAGAGACACCTCTGCCGCTTTTGTTGTTAGTGCAGCAAATAACGAATTTAAAACAAAACAAGTGTGTACAGCAAAGATTTTTTCATACGTGTGATGGTCTGATACTCGTTGAATAATGAAAGAAAAGTAAATTCTAAGTATACGAAGATGTCACAGATTCGGTAAAGAGTTTGTTTGCGAAAAAAATAATATGCTATGTAATTATTAGGACCTTAACTTAGTTTCTGCCCGCAAATGTTAGATGACGATGTAATCAGTTCTAGCAGTCATTACTAATGCATGTAGTACTTTTTTCTTAGTTTTGACATTTTTTGATAACATTCAGTCAGCATACACAATTATTTGCGTAAACAACAATTTTTTTGCTTTAAAAAATGGAATGCGATAAAGTGTTTTTTTGACATGTGCTTTTGTACTACTTTGATTTTAAAAAAAGTGTAGCAGAAATTCATCGATTACTTCAAGAAGATTATGGTGATTATCTTCATCGCATACAACATGTAAAGAGTGGTATAGATAATTCAAAAGTAATGATTTTGATGTCAATGACAAACCACGCTCAGCCAAAAAAATTTGAATTGCTAACATTATTGCATGAAAACTCAGCTCGAACGTTAGAAGAACTTGAAAACGAGCTAGGAGTTACTAAAGCAGCTGTTTCCAAACGTTTATACGCCATGGAAAAGATCCAAAAGGAAGGAAAATGGGTACCACATGAATTGTCTGAAAGTGCCATTCACAACCGTTTCAGTATCACGGTTTCCTTGCTTTCCAGGCAAAAAAGAAGAGTTTTTTGTGGCGTATTGTGATTGGCGATAAAAAGTAGATCTACTACGACAATCCCAAGTGGAAGAAATCATAGGTAGATCCAGGACAGGACGGGATCCGATAGCGCACGGTGCGATAGCCCACCAACCAATCATCTTGACTTATTTGACCCAACCAATGAAAAAATTTTAGGCATCTGCCGCTGTGAGTGGTGGTGTGCTATTGGGATCCCCTCCCCCCCAGAACAACCATCAACATCGCAGCCAAAACGGAACATTCACAGTTATAAGGTAATGCTTTGCATTTAGTGGGATCAACAAGGAGTGCTGTACTATAAGCTGCTGAATCCGAACGAAACTGTTACTGCCAATGTCTATAAACATCAATTGAACAAATTGAATGATGAGTTGTTGCGAAAAAAGCCAGCAACAGCGAGTAACAGGCGCAAAGTTATTCTCTTTCGCGATAATGCTCGGCCACACACTGGAAAAATCATCAACAAAACACTGACGCAGTTCAAATGGGAAACTCTTCCTCACTCAACGTACTCATCAGACATAGTCTTCTGATTATCATTTGTTCAGATCGATGCAGCACGGCTTGAGTGGTATATGCTTTTTTCCAACAAATGCTTTTTCTCAGCCTTTTTTGGACGAAAACTAAGTCAAGGTTCTAATACTTACAGTTACTTGTTTATAGTTTATATTAATCGATACTGAGACAGGCCAAATTAAATAAGTCTATGCGTTTGTCATTTAAAGATTGCATTTTATCATTAGTTTACAATTGCGAATAATATGTATAATTGTTAGCAATAAGAACTGACTATGCTTTCGAGCTTTTAATGATTTATTTTATATCAATTTTTTAAAACCAATTATTTTTTTTAACATTGCCCATTCCTAATCACAATGATCCCTAATCATAAATATAATGATTATGCAGAAAACAGTATGTATATATTAACTTTTATTCAATGACCCCAGCAAATGAGAAATAATTAGATTGAATAAATCCGTATGAATCAAGTTTTTGAAACGCCGAAAAAGGTATTGAATTTCATAAAAACTAAACACATTGAATCCGTTTCCCACACCTTTATAGAAATAAACTATTAGATAACTATTAATAAAACTATTCCTTGTCGTAGCTTTTTCGCGAATTATTGGCAAGAATTATTAGTTTAATAGCAAAACTATTCCAGATAACTATTGGATTTAACTATTGAAGGAAGGATTATTTGAGCTCAATATTCACTACATCATTACAAAGTGACTATTGTAGTGATTATTGGGCTCAAAAATTTACATACATATGTATGTTATTTTACATATTAAAATTTATTTTTGACTTATTTTATATAGGTTTGCATAGAAATATTTTTTGTATATCTTATAATATTATATATTTTATTAAAAAATTCTGTAAAAAGTAAAATATAGAAAAAAGTATATAATATGTCAACCAATTATTTAGTGTTATTACTTTGCGTGCTTTATTAATAAAATTACTATTATTATTTTAGGCTGTATAGTAACAATTAGATTTTTTTATTGGGGAAGGGGGGGCTGATTGGCTCTTGAGGTTCTGGTTCTTGGCCTGTTATAAGAGGCCGGTTTTACTAGGCGGCTGTCTCCTCGGTTGCTACCGATTTC
This sequence comes from Solenopsis invicta, assembly GCF_016802725.1. Lineage (NCBI taxonomy): Eukaryota > Metazoa > Arthropoda > Insecta > Hymenoptera > Formicidae > Solenopsis > Solenopsis invicta. The sequence continues at coordinate 8,657,327 of NC_052668.1, forward strand.
GTATCCTGGGCTGTCGTCAATTTTCCTTTCCCGCAGTCACTCGACCTAGTAAATGGTAAGTCATGTGCGGGACCCTGGTTCTTGTTGCTGGATCTTGGTGCTGGTGACTGTGGATATTGCGTCCCCCGTGTGACTCGAGCAGGGTACGTCTGAGTTGCCTGCGTTGTATGAGTAGGCTTTCTTGGTGAGGTATGGCCGGCACGTCGGTATGCCAAGGTGACACCGGGCGTTTCTTGCGAGAGTCGCCATCAACCAGGAACACCGACGGTGATCGAGTTTGTCATAGTAGCGGCAGTTAAATCTGCTAAAACCTCCAAGTGATGGTAGACTCTTTTGAACTCGATCTCAGGACGGAGTAAGACTCGACGTTGAGGGAGCTCTTGCTTTTGGGTTTATTGGCAGAACTAGGCTCGATGCCGTGCTAAAAGGGGGCCTCTACGCTGAAGAAGCAAGACTCGACTTTTGCGGAAGGAGGTGTTCTCAAAGAACGAGACTCGAATCGGGGGATTACGATTTCTTTATGGTGCCTGGATATCGGCCGTGCTGGCCGGCAGAGCTTGCACGGGAAAACCTCTTCAGGTAAAGTCGGAAAGTTAGCTTTGAGTGCTTACTGCTTTGATCGTGGTGAGCAAAGGCTGATTTTTCTCGGCTCGCGGAGCCCCTTATATTCTCTTTCTGTTCTCACTCGACTCCCGAGTACGGACGCCACGTAGCGGTGGCGCCGCGGAACTAGTCGGAGCACGCAAGAGTAAGTAGTGGCGGCTGGGCGAGTGCACCGTCAGGAGCGTACTTGTGGACGCTACAATTATACTGATAATTATTTTACCAACAATGATAGAAATAATTTTTGTTAATACTTTGACTACTTAAGACATTAATTTTTGGTTTAAAAAACAGTTTCAAATAGTCATTGTAATGTCAATGAATAAAAAATTTTATTTTGAGTATTAATTTTTTGAATGTGTTGCGAGTGGCGAAGACCACTGTTGACTTAATGTAACAATTAATTATCATAATAAAAAAGTGGCCTATATTACACAATCAATATCGGTAACGTTAACACAGCGACACGGTGACCGATATTGGGAACACCGAGCAGCAACCCCTTTAGGAGAAGCTGCAAATTCAGCAAAACCAAGTCGGCCAGAGCTCTGATAAAAAGAAAGCCGCTGAAGGATGAAGCGGACTCAGTTACCAGACACGCTGGAGTATTGCGTTGCGCTCGAATATAGTAAAATCGCTATTGTTGTAAAACGCGCTAACTTTAATAGGAGAGAAGTAAGCGAGAAATATTGTAAACCAGAACAAATAAAGCTTTATTAACAACAATAACCCGAAGTTGTGAGTGTCAACCTTTCTCGACCAACTTGAGCCAGGATCAACTTCTTCAAATACCCTCACAACAAATATTTATTAAATTAAATGTGAGAAGGTTCTCAAAGAAATACAATCACTGATGAGAGTTTGCACTTTAAAACGCTGTAACGATATATGGCAGTTTATAAAAATATTTATAGAAACGATCGCATAAGAGTTTGATTTATAAAATTCACACACTGAATAGGACCAAGGTATGCTTATTTCGTCACGTTGATCACAAGTATGCAAAGTCTGGTCGACAATTACACACAAATAACTTGTGGCATTCCAAAATATAAATTTGATTAATTAATCGCGTCGCACGAAAAAATTATAATTACTTAACATTTCTGTGTCCGACTTCTTGGGGCGAGTGCGACTACATGAATTGATATTTTCTGCGTAACGTGTATCGCGTTTTGTATCGAAACCAATCAGAGGTGTTCCGCGTTTTCTGTTGCGCAAAATTTAATGTCTTAATGCACATGGTACATGAAACGGCAGCAGCGTATCGCATTTAACCAATAATATTTTTTTATTCTGTTAAAACCTTTCAGAAATGCTAAATGTTACAGTTAATTTGTTACGCAAATATTGTGTTTATGTTAACGATGAGGTTTGAATATCACGTACAAATATGTTTATACTTGACATGTTTGATACCATTTGATACCTGATTACATTGAAGCTAAAATAAATTCGGCATTGCTAATAAGTATTATTGCTCTTCAAAAGAAAACAATAAATAAAACAGATAAAATATCATTTATAAAATTAAAGTTAATTTGCAATATAAAACAAAACAAAACATATCTTTTAATATATTACTAATGTATTATTAAACTGTTGAATTTAGTACTTTTACACATACATCTTAAACTTTCTTTAATATATACGAGAATTACATATATTGAGATCATAGTTTTGTTATATGTTCACTACTTTAGTAGATATAAATATCACTTTTTATCTTTAGAAGTTTATATATTCTCTTTTTATCTTAATTTTAAACTTAATAATATTTCTCTTAATTGAAATTAATAACATATTAAAATATGAAAAAAGAACATTGTATTTAAATATGAAAAAGAATATAATAATATCTTTGAACACAAACAACGGCTTTTATATTAAACTTTTTGTTTTTATCTTATGTTTAAATCCTTATATATTCTTTTTTTTTTTATACGGAGGGGAAATGCGTTTAAGCATACCCCAGGCTTCGGGGAAAAGCCCGGGGTTATGCGGGACTTGCCCCAATCGACGACGTGTCGACGGAGGTATACCCGCTAAAACCTGTCCTGCCCTTCTTTAATAACTTAGACAATAAAGTTCTGCTGTAATGTCCTTTGTAATTTAATATTTTCTGTTTATAACTCAACTTGCTTTTTTGTCTTCAAATTTTACTGCTGTAGTTATTTGAAGAAATTTAATTTTCAACATAATTCTTTTTTGATACGGCAAACGGCGTAAATCTTCTACTAAAGTTTTCAAATAATCATCAATAGCATCACTATCTACAACAGGCATCTTTGAAATATCCATTATAGGATTTTGAAACAAGAGTTTCAAAATGCTATAATGGATATTTCAAAGATGCCTGTTGTAGATAGTGATGTTGAAAGGTTTTTTCTCTCTTTCGTTCAATAAGCAAATTGAATTAACATTAGAAAAAATAAAAAAATAATACTCAAATCTAATATGCATATAACTAAACATATATACTTTTTTAGTTAGTGCAGTAGATGTTGAGGCTAATTATGAAACTTCGGAGCTTCGAACTGAAGTTGATGCTTCATCTCTTCAACATCTGACATATCTGAGAAGTTATTACTTTGTTGCTTTTGTTCTTCTTGTACAGTTTCAGTTGTTTGCGGCAATGTGCTTACTGTTCTATAAAATATTAATTATGTTATGTATTATGTAAATGTGTTGTTATGTCTGGCGTTAAAAAAAAAATTTTTTTTCTCACGCCATCCAATAATATTTTTTAATAAAAACATTTCTGAACAACCGCATTAATTTTTAATTTATTTTCGAATCAATAAAACTTTTTCATTAATAATATTAATATTAAATTGCTAAATTTTGAATTGCGAATCAATTATTTAAACAATTCATTGTCTCAGACCCATCTGGTCAGAATATATTGTAGAATTTAGAAATTTAAAAGAATTTTCTTCACCGGGGGGCAAGCGACGCGCCTGCCCGCTGGCGCGCGGCAGTCTTTTGTACCTCGCCTCACGCGAACGTTTACAAGAGTAGGGGCTGACGTTGGCTGCGAGGGCACATTGCGACAAAATTTTCAAACCCAGAAACACCCTCGCCTACAACAGAGAGTATAAAAGGAGCGTGAGCGGAGCATTTTGCGAACAGATCGCTCTGGACAGTCGAAGTACGCGCTTACCAAGCAACGTAAGACTGCCAGAGGGATAGCAACGAAGGTTTAATTTCACAAACGGAGTAGCTGAGGAATACCATCAGGATGTCTCCTTCCTTCACTTCTCCTCCTTCGTAGGTCATGCAAGTTAAACCACACCGAGCATACGCTTGAGCGCGGCCTCGGCCAAACCTACGCTCTTTCCTTCTTCGTTTTCCTTTCCCCAGGTATAGGGGTTGGTCGCGGCAAAGCTTTTGCTTGCGTTGCGCCTTCTCCCGACACCTACTTTTCCCTCCCCCTCTTTCAAAATTTCCGCTCACTTATCCTCATCCTCATTTTTACCTCTCACTCCCTTCTTATCCACATTTTTCATCTTTTGCCCCCCCCCTCCAAAAATTTTTTCCCTCACCATAAAAAAAATTTTCTCGGGTTGCACGCACCAAGCTCACACTTGTGTGCTGCCTTCTCCGTCGCCTTTTTCCTTTCTGAAGAGTTAAAAGAGTTGCGCGCGGCAAAGCTCACCACTGTGCTTCACCTCTTCGTGACATATTTCCTAACCTCATTTCCTTTTTATCATCCTTAATTTCTACAGACATCCTGGAATATTCTCTGACGCTCCAGTTATCAAACTTAAAATTAAATTAAAAATGTTTAATTTTAAGTCAAATTCAAAATCAAATTAAATTCACTAATTAAATATTCAATTCTTGATTAATCTTTTATTTAAATAATTCTTTATTAAAAACTCCCGCTGTTCCTAGTACTGTAATTTATCGCTTATATAAGCTTTGCTAAATACGAACACTTGCACACGCATTCTCTCTCTTTAATCATTTTATACAAAAACTGGTAAGAATTTATTTTTAATTTCTTTATCATTAAGATTGAAATTTTTTTATTAATAATCAAAATGGCAACCTTCCAAAAAGTAACATGGCCAAGAAAACCAATCGTGGCAAGGATGGAGGCCGCAGATGATTTGTGCGTGCTCTCCGTAGAAAACTAAATTCAATTCGTGAATTTGATCCATCTGAGTACTAGCCAGAACTACCTCCTATCATGCTTCCACCAGAAGAGATTACTTCCTCAACAATCAAGAATCTTCCTCTTTCTCCACGCAATATAAAGAAAGAAATTTTATAGTTTAGGAGGAAAGCTGCTAGACCCACACTGGAGTATATTCCTACGAGAAAACCCACCCGGCTTATAAATCCTTTAATTTACACGAAAAAACCGATTACACGTGAAAAACACCATAAGTAATATGAAATATTACTCCAAACTTTATAATTCAAAAAACCCCTATTGGGTTCAAGATTGTTAATTTTTGATTTGATATTAATTAATACATACACACACACACACACACACACACACACGCGCGCGCGCGCGCGCGCGCGCGCACGCACACACACACATATAGTGACGTGATGTGACGTCCTGTTCGATCGCTCGTCACAAGGATTGTAAGGTCCGGTCGGAGAGCGCACGCTGCGGTTCTACGTCCTCTCAGCTCGAAGAAGGACGTATCGGCGCGTGCGCTAATAATTTCGCGTCTTTATTTTGTGTATGTGTAATCATCCATAAAATTTTAGCGACGTTTTGCGGGTTGACAAATGGCAAATACCAATTCTATATCAACGATGTCTCACTCCGCCAGAGGACTACAAGAAGAAAGACGTAACGCCATTTCGGAAGTAAAGGATCGTGCGCAGGATTGCAGTAGCGCGCACGACAGGTGATCTCAATTCGATGAACGAATTTATTTTCGACCGTCGCATCCGTACGCAACAGTAAAGCCGCTGAATATTGCAGGACCCAAAAGAGGGACGATCGGACGAAAGGAACGTCGACACTCTACACTGACCATTGCGTGGGAGACCCCGACAAAGAAGCTGCGAGGAGATGATTGTGACTTGGTCCCGAGTACGGAGGCAGCAGACCACGAAGAGTTCGCCAGGCTGGCTGTCCGACGTTGGGAAAACCACGGGAAAAATCGCGAGCTGCCCAAAGACGCCGACCTGCCTCGGATTATGCGCCGAAGAGCGCCAATCTGATTACAGGATCGCTAGGACCGCATGAGGGTAAGGCGGAGTCAATGTGAAGCGAGACGAATCCCCGTGCGTGGGGCTAGAGATCTTACGTGCCGCCTGCCGAATTTCCTCGCGCTATCGATCACTTTGCTGTGAATCGAGTGCCGGACGAGCCGCGAGGACGAGAGCTGCTATAACAAAGCTAGAAGAGCCAAATTGCGAGCAAGAAATAACTCAGCGTGCCTCGGTGAGATAAACTACCCTGTAAAGCCACCGATTTCGCCGATTGGATGAGTCGCGCGCGCGGTAGGCGTAATTTCAGTCCGCGTTTGCTGTGAGATCTTCCACCGAAATTGCAACATGCATGTGATCACGTGCTGTCCGTGTGCTCTGCCGTCGTACGCTCCATCTGATTAAGTCGCGGATTAATTTTTTTGTTCCGTTTAACGAGAGCGTCGCCGACGCCACAGCCAAGTCGCGTTAATTATCTATAATACTCGTGAGCTTTATTCTTAGTAGTGTTGAGTGTTGTCTCTGTTTGGCGATTGTGTAGTTCCGATTGCCATCCTTTCGGTTGAATCACTACGGTATCCTTGTGTGGAATGAAAGCGCGCGTGTAGAAAGTATTGAGTGTGCACGGCGTATATTGTCCGTTCTGTGAGCTTGTACCGACAACCGCGTGGTATTTTCCGGCCGCGCCCGTGTAACGAAAAAACGTTCCGAAAACTGTGATTTAATGTTTGAGATCGGAAGAAATATATTTGTTAATTTTCTAGTTAATTGATATGTTCTTTCTAAGCTTCTTCGCTCTCTTCTATCTTCCCACCCGCAACGAACCACCTCCTCTGTCAATTCCGTGACTGAGTCGCCGGTTAAGAAAGCCTGTCATTGCCCATGACGCAATAAAATCTTTCCGCGTTCGATGGCAAAAAAAATCTAAAGACCGGTAATCTTGTTGCGTAAGTGCGGTACGCTTGCTCGTGCCTGGTGCCCAATTTATTGTTTAATTTTGCACATAAAATATGAACGAGATCTGCAAACTATTTTGTCTCGTCTAATTACCGTCACGGGTAATCATATAGTTGCATCATGCTTGTAAGTGCGGTCGCAAATTTGGCGCCCAACGTGGGGCGCCCAGAAACGTTAGAATGTAAGAATTCTATAATTATCAAAGTTACGTGTTTTGAGAGCGAGAGAACTTCTGCAGGTTTGTCTATTGATTTATTAAACTTTTGAATTATTGTCTATATGTTTGATTTATGTCTCTCTGGTAATTTTTATTGTTGTAATTTTTGTTGTTGCTAATCATTTTTCTTTCAGCAGTATGCATGATAATTTTCGTGTACTGATTTCGTGAATTTGTATGGTCCTGGAATTTTGAGTTTTTGCGTCAATATTTTTGTGCGACGTTGCTTGTTGTCGTCTGGGCTGTGCGTGCGCTCCGACCTTGCGGCTATCTCTCTCGCGCTCATATACGCGACGCCGGTGTTTACGTTTTCGAGAGCATCTTCGTAATTGTCTTCGCCGTTCTAGTTTATTGAAAGTTTGGTAAACCTTTACAAAAGGGGAGCAGCCTCTAACGACCTTGACTTTTGATGTGTTATCAAGGAAAGAATATTGAACAACTTTTCCTTATAAACTAATTGGCGCTCTCGTACAGTTTTCAAGATATACTTGTTAAAAAAAAAAACAATTTTTTTTATTATTTCAGAAAATATTCATTTTAAACATAAAGCTCGTAATAAACTTTATAAGAAAGATGATGTACATATTTTACCTAACTTTAATACTTCAGTTGTTATAGTAGAAAAACTGTTTTAAAATTATTTTTTTTTAATTTATAACAGTTTTGCGTGAAAAGTAATGCCTAGGCGGGAGAGAGGCGGAGCTCCTCACCGTATTTTTTCTAACCTAACCTAATCTAACTCCGTCCCAGTCGGTCTACTAATGACGGGGTGGGCCAACAGGCTCAAATTATAAGTTATATATATGTGGATATATACAACTCATTATCTGAGCTTGATAACCTACCTTGTCATTAGTGGACCGACTGAGACAACGTTAGGTTAGGTTAGGTTAACCGGTAATCTTATTGCGTAAGAGTGGCACGCTCGTTCGTGCCTGGTGTCCAATTTATTGTTTAATTTTGCGCATTAAATGTGAACGAGATCTGCGAGCCATTTTGTCTCGTTTAATTACCGTCGGGTTACGGGTAATCACATAGTTGCACCATGCTCGTGAGTGCGATCGCAATATGTGTACACACACACACACACACACACACACACACACACGCGCGCGCGCGCGCACGCACACACACACACACACACACACACAAATATTATTGTTATAGGTTCCATTAATTTCATTTTGTTTTATATCCATTCTTTTCCAATATAATAATACAATTATAATCATTTATATTTTTGATTTCATTTATTTTCTTCTAAATAAATTTAAAGAATTATTTTTATATATAATCATGTCCTTTCAATCATTTAAACCCAATTCGACGCCACCGCTCCCATTCATGCTTCCTAATTTAAACGAATAATAATAACAATAATATATCTCTTAAAAATACTTAATAATCATCGATAATAAAATATAATTAAATATTCTAAACTAATAAAATAATAATTTTTGTCTTGGAAAGAGTTCCGGACTGGTAACAACAGCCCACACATATTTAAATATAATAACTAATAAAAATAATAAATAAAGTATAAAAACCCATATCCGACCCACGCTCGGACGTCACAGTGTGTACAATTTTGTATAACAGTACATACGGTATAGACTGAAATATGTCGTCCAAAGGTCTTATTATCAGGGACCCTGTCCAAAATAAAATTTTGGTCCGATTACGGTTATGGTCAGAGATTATATTCAATTTTCGATTTTGATTTCGGTCTTGTTACTGATAACGGTTATGACCACCGTTTGGATTTCGATCTTTTACGGTTACAGATGTACAATTATCTATTGTAAAATTTAATAATGTATAAAAATAATAATGTATAAAAATAATACAAATATAAATATCATATTATAAAAAATTTCTGTTTATTTTAAACAACACTTGTTTAATATAAAAGTGTTTAAAAATTATTGGAGGTTCCGAGTTTTTCAAAATCTCTTTTTTTTATTTTTTTTTTAATCCAATTATTTCATTTCTTACATTTTACAATGTATAAAAATAAAATTATATTCTTTGCAATTATTGCACTATTTAATACAAATATCTTTGTATTATAACTATTGCGGTACATAAATAACCCCATGAGGAGTAATCACAGTCTTATCGTTACACGACTCCATCATAATTTTGAGATCATTACATAATAAATATCCAATGACCTGTAATTCGCCAGCAAGAAGCTACGAAATAATCAGAGTTATAACTACTAACACCTGCTAATCTGAAAAAAAAGTAATAATAAATACACTTTATTCCAACTATTTAAGAGTATAAATTGCATACCTATATTTTCTCTCGAAATGCAGAACAACAGGGAAATCGCTTAAAGTACATTGTATTCCAGCACTCATTTGAATTTGTAGCCTTATATCAGGTTTAATGAAAATGTGAAAATTAGTTTGATTAATCTCAGTAGCGATTCCATAACAGTCTTTTTGATGATATTTAATATTTTCAATAGGTGAATTAAAGTGTATAGCTTTCTCCAACGCCCCGAATCCATTTCTCTCGATTGTTTTATGATTCACCTAAAGTAGGGTAAATGCACCTATTATTGTGGCGTTTTCTGAAAAACCCAACTTTAATGCATCGTAAATAAAAATAAAAAATAAAAAATTTAAACTTTTTTTCTTAACGTTTATAAAAGAACTAAAAGAATATATAAATCCATCTATTATTAACAAAATGCAATTTTATTAATATTAAAATTAATAAAAACAAAATACGCTTGTTACCGTGGTCATGTATGAATTATCGTGTACTCATTTCCACGGATTTACCAATTACCGTGTCCTAAATACCGTTGATAAAAAAAATGCTGATTGGTTCTCACGCTGCTTACTTCATGAGCTACTATCATTGTAGAGATCGCGTTTTGACAGTTATCAAGAATTATGTGTGTATCGAGTAAATTTGTAATTTATAATATCAAAAGCTGTGTATCAGGCGCGTAGCGTGAAAAAATGATGAAATGATAGTGAACTAAATACTTATGTTTCAAGTCATTCGCACTTTCACTAAAACGTCAATACCGCGGTAATACCAACAAGATGCTCATTGCATCTAATTTCATGGGTAAATTTGATTTATTTATTAAACGTATTTATATTTCCATCTTTATTTAATTTTAATTTATTCTACTATTGATTAGATTAAATGTGAAATAATTTTTTTCTATAGGTACTCTTTTTTTAACGAGCTATTATCTATTTTCCAAAAACCACAGTAGTAGGGCAAGCCACGATAATAGGTGCACTTACCCTAATGGAATTTTCTTTGGTTCATAATTTCAAGTGGGATTATTACATTTGTATGATTTAAATATACTCGGTTCGGAATAAAATAATTCAGTTTAAATTATCCCAATACTATTTTTTGCATTTAAAAAATATAACTCGAGTGAAAATTTTTGTTTCTGTTTGTTGTACAATTAGGTAAAATTTTTTCAGAATCAAGAATCGTCTGAAAAAAATATTGTTTGTTGGTCCTTTTTTCATAAAACTATTAACCAATTGCAATATTTTGTTGGTTGAATGGCTGAACAATAAATTAAATCATCTAGTGCACTGAAGTGAAATATTTGAATTAATGTACCGAATCCACATATATTTTGAACAAATATTGTTTTATTTTCAAATTTTACTGATTTTGATTTTAAATCATTTGGCAGCAAAAATTCTTTTCTCTGCAGCCTCTTCATTTGGTTAATAATTTTTATTTCTGAATATGGTTTAAAATAATGACTTATTGATGGTGCTTGAGGCTTGTCATCATTATTTATAGTTATGTTTTTGTCTTTTTTTTTGTCATCATCTGATCTGTTGTTTCCCTCAGTTGTTACTCATTTAGATTCATTTTTGCATACGAATAGTCGGGTAATGGTGTACTTGAAAAAATAGACATCATACAAAGTGGTAAAGAGATGTCATCAACAAAGAACAACTGATCTTGAGTATTACGCTTATCCAGAAGTAGATCAACATCAATGAACTGTAGCATATTTTTGCTTTCTAAATTTAACATTTTAGAAATAAATATCTGATTTTGTAAATCTTCAGTTCTAGCTTCAAATTCAATATCATCTTCTTTATTTGATGATTGTTGGTAGATGATTGTGCGGGATCGCACCCAACTATGTTTGAAAGCCGAATTGTTTGCTCTCGCGCCGCGACCAAGCCAGCAGCGGCGTGACAACGCGTGAACGGCAGCGGGAGAGAGCGTGATCTCCGGTGTTTGCGCGAGCTTCTAGAAGGAATTCGGGATCGCCGTTGCTGACTAAGCATAAGCAAGAGAAGTCGAAAAACAGCTTTGACGACGACGGATTCCTCTACAAGCATTCCTTGCGCACATTATAAATAGGCGGTTCAGTGCCATTAAGGGCACTTGGTTCGAGACTGTACTCGCGTTCGGTGCGTCGTCGACGTTTTATGAAGGCCTCAATAAAGAACTAAATTCAAGTCAAGCAGTATTCAGTTCGCCTTATCTCACTACTCAGCGTGCCGTTGCAGTGCCGAAATATTTGGCTCATTTTCTGGTCCTTAGAGCCGGATCGTGCGTCGCGGCCGGTGCATATCTGCCTACATTTTCCTCTCGCGGAGTAAACGTGCCAGTGCTGTAGTGAGTGGTGGAGCCCGACCTCCAAATTATCCGAATGAGGCGTTATTGGAGCAGCAATCTGAGCTCCGCGGACGCATCTCTCGCGTCGTCACAAACCTCAAGAAGACCGGTGTCGCGAACCTGACCGTCGACCACGTCCAACCTTGGCCATTTTGGAAAAGCGATGGGCAAAGTTCGAGGAGAACCACGATAAGCTCGGGCTTGCTCACGGGAAGGAGTTAAGGAAAACCGAGTACTATACGAGCGACCATGCCGAAGAGGTGGAGATGCTCTACACCAGCCAACGAGCTGCATTAATGGACTTGGGGCGGTCGTTGAAGGCAAAGACCGAAGGAAATGTCTCGACGACGGTCAGGGCCGAAAGCACGCAGCAAGCCCCGCTTCCTCGGCTCGAGCTTCCAACGTTCTCCGGCAGGTTCGAGAACTGGCCGGTATTCCGTGATCTGTTCGACTCCATCGTCGGTCAGGATCCGCATTTGTCCGACGTCCAAAGGCTCCACTATCTAAAGACGAGGGTCAAGGGAGGAGCGGAACAGCTTCTGAGGGGCTTGCCCTCAACGGACGCGAATTATGAACGCGCGTGGTCAACCTTGAAAGGTCACTATGAGAAAAAAAGGTTGTTAGTCAAGGCTTACTTGTCCGCGATTACATCGTTGCCAAAAATGAAAGCGGACTGCGTAGCCGACCTGCGACGGATCTACCACGGCATGGTAGCATCCACCCAAGCTTTAGAAGGTATCGGTGAACCCGTTTCCAATACCACTCACTTGCTCGTGCATCTCATGGTGGAGTTGCTCGACGCGGGTACAAGACGCGAGTGGGAAAATTCCATCGCGAAAAAAAGCGACCCGCCGTCGTTTGACGAGTTCAAGGACTTCCTCGAGGAACAGCTTGTGACGCACGAGTCGCTGCTGTCTGTCAAGGGGGACTCCTCCTCGGGAAGATCCACACCGGGAGGCAGAGCGAAGGCTCCGAGCGCAGCTGTGTGGTGTGCAAGCAGAATCACTTCATTATGAACTGCGAGAAGTTTCGTCGGAAACCTGCAAAGGAGCGGTTGGAGGTGGTGATAGCCAATCGCCTGTGCATCAACTGCATGGGACGACATCAGATGAGCGCGTGCTCTTCGCCGAAGGCGTGTGCTAGGTGCGCCGCGCGCCACAACACACTCCTGCATGACGCGTACGAGGCGGCTCCGGGAGCCGTTGTTGCATCTTCGCCGTCGGTGCATGCCGCGCAGCACCCTCACTTCGAGCCCCCGCAGATGCTTCTCGCCACCGCGCGCGTTCTGGTGACGGATCGATTCGGAACTTTACACGCGGTTCGAGCCCTCATGGATCCGGGATCAGAGACTTCGTTGATCACGGAATCGCTGGCCCAACGCCTGCAACTGCCGCGGACACCGGCGTCCGTGGCAATTTACGGAGTGGGCGGGTTGAGGTCGGGTGTGTCGCGGGGACGAATCGCGATGAATCTGACCTCGCGCAATGGAAACGCGGTATTTGCCATCTCCGCCTTGGTGATGCCAAGACTCTCGATTTACGGTGGTTCCGTGGAAGCTAACTCCAGCGGATGGTCGCACATCCGCGGCCTTGATCTCGCTGACCCTGACTTCAGTTCTACGGACCCAGTCGAGCTGCTACTCGGTGTCGACGTCTACGCCAAGGTGGCACGACCAGGCATGCGGCTGGGAGGTGATGAGGAACCAATTGCGCAGCAGACCGCTCTGGGATGGATCATCATGGGTCCGGTAAGCACTTGTCAGGTGACCACAGCCTTGACTTCGTTGCAGTGCTCCGCTGTTGACGATTTGAACGCATTGGTGCGTCGATTTTGGGAACTGGAGGAGCCGCCGCGGGCGACACTCCCCCTGTCTCCGGGCGACGCGGCTTGCGAGGAGCATTACTTACGGTCGCATTCACGGGACGCCTCGGGACGTTACGTCGTCCGACTCGCGACTCGTTCGGCTCTGCCGGACTTACGTGACACGCGACTCACCGCGCTGCGAGTGTTGCAGGCGAACGAGCACCGCTTCCGGATGGAAGTCGCTCTTCGCGACGCGTACTCACAATTCATGACCGAGTACCTCGAGCTTGGCCACATGACGCCGGAGTCTTTCTTACCGGCGGACTGTTCACGCGCCTGTTACCTGCCCCATCACGGAGTATGGAAGGGCGGCGGCGAGGAGGCTAGGATCCGTGTCGTGTTCAACGGTTCTTCACGGACATCCTCTGGTGCCTCCTTAAATGGCGAACTTCTTGCAGGGCCGAATTTGTTGCTGACGCTCTGCGACGTGATAATGCGCTGGCGTAAACACCAGTTTGTTCTCGCTGCGGACATCGAAAAGATGTACCGGCAGATTTGGGTGCATCCGGAGGACCGTGACCTTCAACGGATTTACTGGAGGATAGGCAGCCGAGTCCAGGAGTTCCACCTTAACACGGTTACTTACGGCCTGGCCAGTGCACCCTACTTGGCTGTTCGAACGTTGCGTCAGCTTGCCGAGGACGAGGGTGAACGCTTTCCTCGAGCCGCTGAGGTCCTGCGGCGGGACACCTATGTGGACGATGTACTGTCTGGGGCTTCATCTCAGCTCGAGACCTGCGAGCTGCTCGAGCAGCTGACTCAGTTGTGCTTGGCGGGCGGCTTCCGCTTGCGCAAGTGGGTCGCCAACCATGAAGACCTGCTGCGCGACATCCCCGCTGAGCACCGGTCGTCGCTGCCGTCGACGGTCGCGTTGACGTCGGAAGAGCACGACGTCCTGGGGATACGTTGGCTTCCCGCTGAGGACAGCTTTGCTCCAACTGTCAAGACAGTGGAGCTGGTCACCAAGCGCACGGTGTTGAGGCAAACCGCGCGTCTCTTCGACCCGCTGGGCTGGCTCGCCCCGGTCGTAATAAATGCTAAACTTCTCATTCAGGCGGCCTGGCTACGGCGACTTGACTGGGATGCTCCCCTTGCTGCGGAAGACGTGGAGTGCTGGCGACGGTTGCGGACGGAGCTGCCCGTCCTGGAAGAGATCCGCATCCCGCGCTGGTCACGTGCGGATTCTCCGCTTATTGAGATGCACGGTTTTGCCGATGCGTCGGAACGCGCCTACGAAGCGGTTTTATACCTCCGCACAATCGCGGACGGCAGAGCGTGGCTGACGCTGCTGATCGCCAAGACGCGAGTCGCGCCGCTTAGACAGGTCTCCCTTCCGCGACTGGAGCTTTGCGCGGCTGCTCTGTTGGCTCGGATCGCGGCTCACACCGCTTCCGTCCTAGCACTAGATGGAGCGGCGATTCACCTTTGGACGGACTCCACAGTCGTTCTGGGATGACTTCAGGGACATCCCACGCGATGGATAACCTTCGTGGCAAACAGGGTCGCCGAGGTTCAAGGAGCACTGTCGGACGCGCATTGGCATCACGTGCCGGGGCGGATCAATCCGGCCGATTGTGCGTCACGGGGAATGTCACCCCTGGAGCTGCGAGCGCACGAGCTCTGGTGGCGAGGACCTCAGTACCTGTGGGCGAGCTCTACGGCTTGGCCGGCCGAGACAGCGGTGGCCTTGAGTCGTGGGCTGCCTGAGCAGCGAGCTGCTCGGGTCCACATCGCTTGCGAGGGGCAAGAACCGGAGGAGCTGACTCGCTTCTCCTCGTTGCGCCGTTTGCTTCGGGTGACCGCCATGCGCCGCTAGTTGACGTTGGCAACTTCGCGTGCCGACTTGACGCGGGGGGCAGTGCTCTCGGCTACTGAGCTGGCTGACGCTCGGGCCATGTGGATCCGATGCGCGCAGAGGATTGCCTTCAGGGACGAGATTAAGGCTCTGTCGATGGGGCGTATCAGGCGCTCTCGGGGTCCACTCCGGTTGCTGAGTCCGTTTCTCGACGATAGGGGACTGCTGCGCGTGGGTGGTCGACTGAAGCACGCGCTGTTGAGTGTGGACCAGCGTCATCCCATAATACTTCCGCAGGGTTCTCATCTCACCTATCTGGTGGTCGCGGACGAGCACAGCCGTGTTCTTCATGGAGGCACCCAATTAACTCTCGCATCGTTGCGTAGGAGGTACTGGGTACTGCGAGGTCGGCAATTGGTGAAGCACTACATTCATCGTTGTCTTCCATGCTTGCGATGGCGGGCGGCGAATCCCCAACCACGGATGGGCAGCCTCCCACGAGCCAGAGTCGTTCCGAGTCGACCGTTCACTCATACGGGCTTGGACTACGCTGGACCGATCCTCCTGCGCACCACGAAGGGTCGAGGTCACAGGACCTACAAGGCCTTTGTGGCAGTCTTTGTTTGTTTCAGTTCGCGAGCCGTCCACCTCGAAGTCGTTAGCAACTACACAGCTGATGCCTTTCTTGCAGCGTTCCGGCGCTTCGTGTCCCGCAGAGGATTGTGCTTGCACCTGTACAGTGACTGCGGGACTAACTTCGTGGGCGCGGATCGACAGCTGCGCGGTCTTTTGGGAATGGCGAGCGAAAGTAGCCGGAGTATCGTAGGAAAGCTAGCGGAGGAGGGTGTGAAGTGACATTTCAACCCTCCCGCTGCCCCTCACTTTGGGGGCCTCTGGGAAGCTGCGGTCAAGGCCTTCAAACACCATCTGCGCCGAGTCATCGGCGAGTCAACACTGACTTACGAGGAGATGGCTACATTTTTGGCCGAAGTGGAGGCGTGTCTCAACTCTCGACCGTTACAGGCGCTTTCGGACGACGTCGACGAGTTGGATGTGTTGACACCGGGTCATTTTCTCGTTGGCGCTCCGTTGAAGGCTATCCCCGAATCGGCACAGACGGGGATTTTCCCCAGTAAGCTGACACGCTGGAAGCTACTCCAGCAAATGAGGGACCATCTTTGGCAGCGATGGTCGCAGGAATACCTCCAGATGCTGACCCCCAAGGTGGTGGCGTGCGGAGGGTGGCTTGAAGGAGGGCCAGCTTTGCCTGCTGAAGCAGGAAACAACGCCACCGACGCGGTGGCCCTTGGTGCGTGTCACGCGTCTCCACCCGGGTGATGATGGCGAGGTGCGGGTCGTGACCGTTCGGGGAGCTACAGGGGAGCTTCGGCGGCCAGTCATCAAGCTCGTCCCTCTTCCGACGGACGAGGAGAGTACGCAGCGCCATGCTTAGCTGAGCTCACTCAGAGGTCGCATTCGGAGGAGGCTTGCTGTATTGTGCGCTTCTGTTTAAGGTCTCTCCTCTGTTCGCACCGCGCCAGTTGAGAGAGTTGTGCAGCTCGTTGCATATAATAATAATAGTACTTAGTCCTATAGTAGCGTTAGTTATAATAAGTTGTGTTCATTAGGCCGTGAAGAACTAGGCCAACGTTGTTGCGCTGTTTCGGGCGAAGTAAAATCGCCGAATTTTTAATCGGCGAGGCGGGCGGGATGTGCGGGATCGCACCCAACTATGTTTGAAAGCCGAATTGTTCGCTCTCGCGCCGCGACCAAGCCAGCAGCGGCGTGACAACGCGTGAACGGCAGCGGGAGAGAGCGTGATCTCCGGTGTTTGCGCGAGCTTCTAGAAGGAATTCGGGATCGCCGTTGCTGACTAAGCATAAGTAAGAGAAGTCGAAAAACAGCTTTGACGACGACGGATTCCTCTAGAAGCATTCCTTGCGCACATTATAAATAGGCGGGTTCAGTGCCATTAAGAGCACTTGGTTCGAGACTGTACTCGCGTTCGGTGCGTCGTCGACGTTTTGTGAAGGCCTCGATAAAGAACTAAATTCAAGTCAAACAGTATTCAGTTCGCCTTATCTCACTACTCCGCGTGCCATTGCAGTGCCGAAATATTTGGCTCAATGATCAAATTATCATGGGCGCAATTGACATCAGCATATTCTGTGTATGATTTACTCAATTTTGAATTTGACTTACGAGGTGTGATCAAAAAGTAAGGTGACTTTTCATTTTTATAAAAAAATATTCATTTATTCATCCAAAATTATGTTATCTCCTTCAAAATAATCCCCCTCTGATACAATGCATTTGTGCCAGCGCTTTTTCCAGTCGTCAAAACATTTCTGAAATACACTTTTGGGTATTGCCTTGAGCTCCTCCAGCGATGTAGCCTTAATATCCTCAATCGTCGCAAATCTTCGTCCTTTCATAGGCCTTTTCAATTTTGGGAAGAGGAAAATGTTTCGTCACTAGTTATAACCCTTTTGAGCAGATCAGGATCATCATTGACGTCGTTCAACATGTCTTGGGCGATGTTCATGCGACGCTGCTTCTGATCAAAATTAAACAATTTTGGAACGAATTTCGCTGACACACGTGTCATACCCAAAACATCCGTTAAAATTAATTGGCATGAGCCAAACGATATGTTAAGATCATCAGCTATTTCTCTAATCATGATTCGACGATTTTTCAACACAATTTCTTTCACTTCCTGAACATTTTCGTCGGTTTTTGACGTGCTGGGGCGTCCAGAGCGAGGTTCATCGTTAACATTTTCTCGGCCCTCTTGGAATAACTTATACCATTTATAAACATTTTTTTTGCTCAAAGTTGACTCACCGTACGCCACTGTCAACATTTCAAGAGTTTTTGAACACTTAATACCATTTTTTACACAAAAATTAATACAAACTCTCTGCTCCATTATTTTCAACAGCAAAAAATCGCCGAGCACGCAAATACGAGTCTAACCTTTATGCCTCTCACATAAAAACAACACATGCTATATAGTCAAAACTGTGAACATATGATCGTGACGAGTGTACCACATCGACATACAGAATGGACTGCTGATGACCGTGGTGGGGGTAGAAAGACACATAGAGTGAGAGGCAGACAATACGAAGAACGTTCGTTCTCTGTCTACTAAGTTTGATTGGTTGTTGTGGCCCCAGCAACCAATCAGACTTAGTAGACAGAGAACGAACGTTCTTCGTATTGTCTGCCTCTCACTCTATGTGTCTTTCTACCCCCACCACGGTCATCAGCAGTCCATTCTGTATGTCGATGGTGTACCAACACAAAAAAAAAAAAATTTTGAAATTAGAGTGTACAGAGCGCGCCAAATTCAAAAAGTGACCTTACTTTTTGATCACACCTCATATAAATCTGATACATATTTTTATTGTGTTCTGAGTTAAAAATTGTTTTATCTTGATCATTCAGTGTTTCTATATTTCTCTGATCGACTGAAGTATCTTGATCATTCTTGAAAACATCATTTTTGACTAATCCTCTCCGTAATTCACGCGATCTCAAATCTGAATCATTAATTATATTATAAATCTTTTGAATCCGAAAACTTGTAATTGACTTCACGTTAGGAATTGTTAAATTTAATTCATTGTGATGTTCTTCAATTTTTTAACTGGATTCTATGATTGGTGCAGTTTGCCTTTGCATATTAAAATGTTTTAAAGTTGAAGCGAATAAATTTGCAGCACCACTTAAATCATTCATGTGCACTCTTAAAAAACGATTCACAGTCATTGGTTTAGGGAAATTTTTGAAAATTTTGCTTTTTAAATCGGCAAAACATCCTTTTATATATGCTGTTGATGCATGTTTCTCTTTGGTACGATAGCGGCAGATAATTTTTGGTCCAGAGTGGAAATTCTTTAACTATTCTTTCAAATTGATCAACAAAATTAAGTAAATAAAAGCCATTTATTTCACTTCCAGTTTTCTCATTAAGATCTTTAGGCTTAACCGTGTTTATTGAATTTTTTATCCATCGATGAGTAATAGTTAAATTTTTATTAATACTGAATTCCACTATATCAGTATTCTTATGCTCCTTTTGCAAGAAGTTGCTGAAGTCTTTAATTTTTCGATTATAAGCCCTCAAACGGATATAAATTTTTCAAGTGTTTTCCTTACTTCTTTAAGAAACAGTTGAAATTCTGGTAAAGTACCCTGATAGCCATGCATGTTTTGCAAAATTAGGCAACTTAATGCTGAGCATGAATTTTCGACTAGTTGCTGTGCATTTGCTGAAAACGTAACGCATAGTCCTACATATTCAACAACATGAGAGCAGATTTGAGACATTTTAAGTCAGCAGATTCAAAGCAAACGAAAAGCAACTGTTGCGTATTCTGTTGCCAACAAAATGACTTCTATTCGTGGAAAACATTTTGCTTTATCAATCATTTTCAACAACATAAGAGCAACGTGACAATAATAAAAAAAGATAACGATGCTGTGCTTTTGTCATGTATTTGTTAAAAACATTAAATATATTAATTATTGTTTTGTAGCCAAATAAAATGTCGAAAATGATTTGTGTGTGTGTGCACGCGTGTGCCTATGTGATTGTGTGTTTGCGCGAGCGTGTGTAATGTAATGAATAAACAGGAGTAAATTAATTATTTACTTGGCTATCAGATCGGATTGAAATGGATTTAAAAAGTGAGTGTTGGCGTCACCGCTAGGCGGCCACGCCGCGGGAGATTTTCTCGTGAATCGAGTGCGGCCACAGGAGTTATATCTAGGTGCCACCGGGGCGTACATTCCAGCTCATACTTCCGTAAGCTTATAGGACTTGCTTGTTGTAAGCTCTAGACGAATACTCGCTCTCATTTTTTTCAAACGTGACGTGTGTGTGGAACATTAGTCCACATAAAATTTTATATTTTTATATTTGTATTGTTATTTAATCTTGTACATAAATTAAATATTTAATTTTAATTTATTTCTTTTTAACGAAAAGGATACAAGAAATACTTTTTTGTAAACTAAACATTTATTACGTTTACATTAATGTATTCTGTTTTAATAAATCTATCTAGATTCCGATCTTATTTTCAATCGGTGTTAATAATGTATTTTTAGTGTAGAAATCTCGATCGATTTGGATTACTTTTTTTTAATCGGTTTTATCGCACATTTTTGGCAGGGTGGTGACAATTCAGCAGAAAGAATTTATTTATTTATTTTTTATATATTTGAAAAAAAAGTACGAAACATATATTTAACTGTTTTCGACAGGTTGTTGAATTTTTGCTGAAATTTATGACTTAGCACATATTGTTGGCAACTTGCTCTCATGTTGCTCTTTATGTATAGCGATAAACCGTTGACAGCAAATACGCAGCGTATTGGCAGCAAAACGTGCTGAATTCATATGATGTCAAACCAAAGGCAAATAAGACACACACCTTGTTCTAAATTTGCGGAAAACTAATGCCCTTTGTTTTCGGCAACATTACAGCAATAACACAGACAGGTGGCTATCAGGGTAATAATAGTACTTTTATAAGGCTGGAGCGCAACTGCACATGTTAATAGCATAACTCGTTTAAATTCTTCAACAGAGTGACAATCAATCATCAGTGCAATTGTACAAAAATAAAAACTTTTTCAAGTAGTAGTAGTAGTAGTAGTAGTAGTAGTATATTTATGATCCCCTTGGGGTTACATATAATTACAGGCCAACTTACATCTAACTTAACCTACTCTTACTCTAATCTTACACTTATACCGTCTCGCACGCATGCTCTGACTGTCCCGCCGTTACTCTCGCTTTGTTCCCTTATGACCTAATGCCTCTCTCTCTCTCTCTCTCTCTCTCTCTCTCTCTCTCTCTCTCTCTCTTTCTCTTATTGTCGCAGCCCTAGGGACTTCCGCTTCCGTTTACAAACCTTTGCTCTTTCGCCCCTTTACTCACTCCCTCCTTCACACTCACACCTCTTATTCATACCCTCCTCCTCTCTCCCATACCATTATTCTCATCTAGTCAATTGGTTTGCACTTTTCAAGTATGGATGTTTCTAATTTTCAATGCATTCCCATTTGCCGTAAAAATGCATTACATGAGCTATATCTACTCTTAAGAATGTAAATGGTCACCATTGGTCGCATTTATCCTTTTTTGTTGCTGATAAAAACAACGAGTCAATATAATTCTTGATTATCTGTTGATTAAATGTTTCACATAGAGATGCTAGCAAAGCACGAGACTAGTCACAATGTGTTTTCTTTAGTGGATGAGCTCCCATACGTAACCAGTTTTTGAGTCAATATTCAATAAATTCAGTATTATGTTTCTCTGACAACATTTGATTTATTGCCAATGTCGTTTTTTCAAAATTTATAGTTATTGAATACAAAAAAATATGAGTTGATTTTTGGTCCAGACAAGTTTGAAATTTGTTGATCAATCTACCTGTTGCATCTATACAAATTTGAGATTTGTTCTTCATAATACGACAGTATTCTTGATACACATGAAACTGAGCTGGAGTACAACAGAACACGTGAAGTGGATTAGAACTTACTTCACGAATGACATTTACGTAACGTATTTCAATAGACATATTTTCAATTGCCTTAATGATATCTCTTCTGTCTTGGTGTTTAATTCCAAGTTGTTTATTAATATATTCTATCTTAGCTTGCCTGTAGGCTTTATTTGATTGTAGAAAGTATGGTTCATCATCTCCAAATTCCATATTATTCTCTGCAAGTTTTTGGCGAAATACTGCAGCATTCTGAGTACTTACTTGATGCCTAACAATTATTCGTTCTTTGTCATTTAGTGGTCTTTTTACATTATCGTAGTATTCCTGTCGAGTATTACGAGTCTTTATTCTTAAATAAAGATTACCCATTCCCGGATCTTTGTCAGCAATACCCAAAAATGTATTCTTGCATTTTTTACTTTTGCATAATCCTTTAATTTAAAAAAAATAAAGTATATTTTCCTTGTCATCAGATTGATAAGATACGTTTGATCATTTGAATATAAATGCACAAGGAAAATTGTATCTTCATCAAAAGACTTTAGCAATGACGTTTCCCCAAACGCGAGATTTCAATGTCATTTTTTTACGCGCAGAAGTATAGTATTATCGGGTTTTATCTCTTCCCATTCAGTTCTAGTTAGTTTTATATCAAACCATTCATCACCATTTTCATTACAATGTTCATCTTGATACACAGATCGATCATCTAGTGTAGACTCACACTTAATACTATATTCATCAATAGTAGATTCAAAATCATCGACCATGTACCCAAATAGCACATATACGTTTCAAAAACGTTTTATAAACGTTTTTCCGAAATATTTTCTAACTGATTTTTAGAAACGTTTCTCATCCGTTAAAATGTCCACCCAGTTAAACGTTAACTGAAACGTTTTTTTTCCGATAAAATAACATTTAAGAAACCATTACAGAAACGTTTTTTACGGATAAAGAAATTTTAAAATTTCTATTTTTTTAGAATTTCTAATTAATTGTCAAAAACAGTTTTCTTAATGTTAAATAAAATAGAAATGCTATTTAAAGTAAAAAAAATTCGGGATCTTTTCTCAAGAATTTTTTTGGAATTTTCAAGCGGTTACCCCCATTCAAAGTCGTAACCTCGCCAAACGTTGCTTGACCTGTAAGACTGCTGCGAATTGATGCCTAATGATTGATCTGTGAACATTTTGTGTTAACACATGTATATCAAGTCAATATATGTTATTGAAAAGATGAAACATATAATTAAAGCATATTAGTTATATAAATATATACAAGGAGAACGCTTCACGGCCTTATTCACACCGCAGCTCGAACTCGCCTCGCAGGGACGGCTCGGCTCGTAACACTATCCCCCTTCTTCAAGGTTGTCGTCCCGACAACTAACGTCAAGGATTTCCAAAAGCTCTTCAATTTCTAGCTTGTGCACTTGTTTCTTCGTTTTTCGGACAAAGGGGAGGAGAAGACTAAATTTTCCAAGGACTCATCGCCATAAAGGCTCCCCAAGTCCCCGTCTCAGCATTTGCCCTAAGGCCCGCGGGAAAACCTTGGATCAAAAACACCGGAGCGAGACGGTCTTCTTAAGAACAAGAAATATTTCAGTGACTCTCTATACGATGTACATCATCTCAAAGGAGCCTTAGAACTGAAATGAAAAACAAAATCCGACAAGTATTCTTTTGTAAATAACATAACTCTGAAAAGAAAAAACTTTAGTCAGACATCCTATGAACTCATCTCCCAAGGTAAAGATTTCTAGAAAAACACGACGACTTGCTGCTCTACCCCGGGTCACTGACACGGGTTACCGAGCGTCGCTCGCATTATTCCAAAACTCACACTTTTTTAGGAGAAAAAGAAAATGTTTAGATGTTTTTTCCTACCCCAGTTTTTTACTTTGGGTAACTCAACACCCACGATTCAAACCAAAATGACGATTTCCTGCTCTACCCTGGGCTCCTGCCACAGGTTACCGAGCGTCGTCCACTTCTGAGACCCATTTGAAAGACAAACCCATTTGTTCAACCCCGGATCTCAGTTATGGGTTACCGAGTGTTGTCTTCTAAAATGCTGAATCTTATGATAATCTCCTGTCACGGGGACTTTAAGCGTTGTCTGTGTCACTTCCAAATCAACAACAAATAAATTTTGCGGGCTCTGATTCTCTATTCTTACTCCAATTGCCTTTCCAAATACGGTGCTAACCTATCCGCATGAACCACTTTTTTCCTATGTCTCAATGATTTCTGGATACAGAGTACCACTTCGCTAAGTTTCCTCATTATCTTATAAGGACCCTCCCAATTTCTTTGTAACTTAGGAGCTTTCCCTTTAACTCTTCGAGGATTAAACCACCAAATCTTTTGCCCTTCCTGAAAAAGAATTTGCTTAACCCCTCGATCATACCTGTTTTTCACTCGAGTAGACCTTAAATCCATTCGTTCCCTAACGTCATTATGTATCGATTCCAACTTTTTTCTTAACCCTCTAACATAATCTTCATCAGAATTCTTTTCAAATTCTGGAGGACTTCCTCGCAACAAATCTAAAGGAAGTCTTAAATCTCGGGCAAAATATAACTCAGCAGGAGTTACACCAGTGGTTTCATGTTTTGAAGATCTGTACGCTAGAAGAAACATTGGAACCCAATGATCCCAATCCTGTTGATTCTCGGAAATAAATTTTGATAAATAACTAATTATAGTCTGATGTTGGCGCTCTACCTGTCCATCAGACTGAGGATGTAAAGGAGTCGTCCTTGTTTTCCTAATTCCAAGTATACGCATTAATTCCAAAAACACTTTAGATTCAAAATTCCTTCCTTGATCGGTATGAATTTCTAAACGAACTCCATGTCTAGAAATAACTTCTTTGACTAAAATCTCTGCTATCGTATTAGTCCTAATATTCTTAAGTGGAAAGGCTTCTACCCACTTGGAAAAACAATCAACGATAACGAGTAAATACTTATTTCCAGAAGAAGTTGGAGGAAGAGGCCCAAGTATATCCATTTGTATTCTCTCGAATGGAGCTCCTACATTATAAATTTGTAAGGGAGATTTTTCTTTTCCGGAAGGACCCTTTTTAGAAACACAAATTTTACAAGTTCTACACCATTCTTCAACATCTTGTTTACACGTAGCCCAGAAAAATCTTTTACGAATTTTCTCCAGAGTTTTATTAACCCCAAAGTGACCTCCAGTAGAAGAATCGTGCGCTTCTTCTAAAATTCGTCCAATATGCGTACGCGGAACAACTAGTTGCAAAACTTTTGATTTTAAATTTGGAGACTCCCATTTCTTATAAAGAATACCATTTCTCAAAACAAGTGCATCCCAATATGACCAATAGATTTTACAAGAAGCATCTTTAGAAGCAACCTCTGTCCACGAGGGTCGTTCTCCTGAGACTTTGTTTTGATAGATGAAAGAAATGCTAGGATCTTCTTTTTGATCTTTTTGCCACTCTTCTAAGTTTTCTCCTTCCAAAATAAGACGTCTTACAATCCCTTCCTCTAATAAGCTATTTCTCATTTCCACCTTAGCACAATATTGACACCCGTAATCTTCACACAGTCGTCGAGAAAAACCGTCAGCGTTTTTATGATATTGACCTTTCCGATGGATCACTTCAAATTCATATTGCTGAAGCCTTTTCATCCAACGGGCTAGCTGTCCTTCTAAATCTTTAAAGGACATTAACCATTTTAGAGAAATATGGTCCGTTCGGACCGTAAATTTCCGTCCGTAAAGATAATGACGAAAAGTTTTTATAGAATCAACAATAGCTAACAATTCTCGACGCGTTGTACAATAATTCCTTTTAGCTTTGGAAAATACTCGACTAAAATAAGCAATGACTTTTTCTTCTTCACCTTGCTTTTGTGACAAGACTGCGCCAATTCCTACATTTGAAGCGTCAGTATCTAAAACAAATTCCCCGTCTCCCTTTGGAAAAGAAAGAATGGCAGACGATGTTAATGCAAGTTTCAGCTTATCAAAAGCTCTCTGACATTCCTCATCCCAAAAGAATTTTACTTGATTTTCAGTTAAAGCATATAACAGTTTAGCTATAGACGAAAATTCTTTAACAAATCTACGATAATATGAGCAAAACCCTAAAAAACTACGAATATGCTTTTTATTATGCGGAATTGGCCAATCTCTTACAGTTGCAATTTTTTCTGGATCCGTTGTAACGCCCTCAACTGATACAATGTGACCTAAGTATTTAATTTTTCTTCCAAAAAGAACACATTTTTTAGGATTAAGTTCGCGGAGCGAATTCAAAGAAACACCTTTCTCATGTTTTCCAACATTTCTTCAAAATTTTTGCCGAATACAATAACATCATCGAGGTAAACAAATCTTTGATAATAAATTTTGCAAAATCTTCTCCATTAATCTTTCAAAAGTCGCAGGGGCGTTACACAATCCAAAAGGCATCACATTAAATTCCCAAAGACCATTACCGATAGAAAAGGCAGTCTTTTCTTTATCTTTTGAAGAAATTTTTATTTGCCAATAGCCGCTTTTTAAGTCTAAAGAGGAAAACCAATCGTTACCTGTTAATTGATCGAAGATGTCATCAATCCTCGGTAACGGAAAAGAATCTTTTTTTAGTAACATCATTTAATTTCCTATAATCCACACAAAATCTGATAGTTCCATCTTTCTTTTTTACCAAGACCGTCGGAGAAACCCAGGGACTTCGAGATTCTCTAATAACTCCATGTTCCTTCATATCCTGAATAATTTTTTTTACCTCTTCTCGCAAATGAATTGGAATCCGTCGAGGTGTCTGTTTTATTGGGGAAGAATCTTTTACATTAATGACATGTTCAACAATATCACAATTCCCTGCAACAATTTCATCAGAAAATACATCCTGAAATTCAATCAAAAATTTCGCAAAAATTTTTTTCTGACTTTCCTCCAAATTTTCTGAATCCTTAATAAAAAGCTCTTTCAAAATATCAGGAACTTCCCTAAAAAAACTTTTCATACGAGAACATCTTAAAATATTTTTTTCACTAGATAAAAGTTGAGTTCCAAAAGCGGAATCAAATACATTTTTTAAATTCACGATTTTAAGAAAATCTACTCCTAAAATACAATCATCACTAATGTCAGCAATTAACATTGGAATCTCTACAGAATAATCTCCAAGTTGAACTTTCACAACTGTCTTGTATTTAATTAAAATTTTCTCCCCCGTAGGATATTTCAAACCACAATCAAAAATCTCGACTTTCTGTTTATTAAAATCGACAAAACTACTATTTAAAATTGATACATCAGAGCCCGTATCTATTTTAAAGACACAATATTTATTATTTACTTCTCCAGAATAGCAAAACTCATTTAAATTACATTTAATTCTGTTTAATCTATAGGAATGTTTAATTCTCTTTCCCATAACCCTCGGGGCTCTTCTTCCCTTAGTCAAACTCACCCCGTCAAGTTCGACTATACCCCGTTTCCCAATTTCCCGGGACATTCAAAACGTAAATGTCCCTCTTTCCAGCAAAGCCAACATTCCATTCGGTTTTTATTTTCGTATCTTTTTCCATTTCCACTTTGTTTTACGAATTTACTTTTATTTCCATCTTTACCCTGTTTCTCTTCTTTTTCAACATCACTCTCTCCTTTCCTTAAACTGAAATAATTCTCTTTTCTTTTATAAAAATTAAAATTACTTCTCTTTTTCTGTTCAAAGTAACTTTCCTGGATAGATTTTACTGTCTTGGCTCTTTCGATCGCTACTTTTAAGGATGATATTCCCTCTAACTGAAGAGTTCTCCTTATGAAACCGTCCGATATCGCAGAAACAAATTGTGCACAAGCAATTTTGTCCCAAACGGAATGTGGACTTTCGGGATCCGCAAATTGAGACAATCTCTCAATTTCTGCCCCAAAAGCAGAAAAATTTTCCCCAAACTTTTGTTTCCTATTCGTAAATTGACAGTAATAACTTTGTAGAGAATGAATTTCCCCGAATCGCAATTCTAATTTTGATTTTAATTCCGCGAATTTAAAATTATCCAAATCTTGAACATTTTCTAATACCGCGCGAGCTTTTCCTCTTAAGCACGAAACGAGCACGGCAGTTTTCGTCTCCTCATTCCAACGACTCGCCCGAGCAATTAAGTTAAACTGCGAAAAGAATTCACGTAACGGAGTACTTCCGTCAAAAGTATCTGGTTTTAATTTAAGACCCGACTCATTGTTTAACAAAATTCGAAAGGTTTCCTCCTCTCCCGTGACAACAGTTTCTCTCTCAAGAGGCAAAATATTCTGATCGCGTGCATCTCTGGTTTTATTAGCGGCACTATTACAAGAAAGACTTAGCTGGTTTTCTTGAAGATGCCGGAGTTCCATTTCTCGTTGTCGCAGAAGCGTCACAAGATCCTCCTGCTGCCGTATCTGTAGCGCGCGCTCTTCGCGCATCTGTTTAAGCTCCTCCATCGCCGTCCGAAGAAGCGTCTCCGCGCTCGACGTTTCAACTTCAACACTTTCAGGAGTCCGCTCAATTCCCGTTGTTAACATTGCATGCCCGGCGTCTCCCGAGGAACGTGTGCAGATCCCTCGGCGTGGGGTATTTGTAAGAGGCATTGTATGTTGTTTCTTTCTGTCCGTCCGTTCGATCCCGGACGAGCCCCCAAAATGTTACGAGCAAAAAGGGGTACTTGTTTACTCGCGCTCTCACTCCGGAAAAGAACTAGACTTCTTTATCAAACACAAAATCACTTTAATAGTTAACCACCAAACACGACCATATCATCATACACCAAACTCCAAAATCACAGACAGCTCATTTTTTTAAATAAGCAAGGCCCTTGTCAAGGAGAACGCTTCACGGCCTTATTCACACCGCAGCTCGAACTCGCCTCGCAGGGACGGCTCGGCTCGTAACACATATATAAAATTATACTCTTTTACGATTATGACTTGAATGAGTGACCGCTTAAAAATTTCCAGAAAAAATTCTTGAGAAAGATTCTCGATTCTTTTTACTTTAAAAAACATTTCTATTTTATTTGTAACGTTACGCCCCTCCGCCGCACCGCCACTCCGGTCCAAACGCCGAACACAACGCGTAAGACCGAGTACGCGCACGCGCTCGGCTAAGCTTGCCGCGATCACGCGCTACCATGCGTGCCGCGCGCCGCGTTCGGCAAGCGTTCCCACTCCGGCCGGCCCAACCGCGCGCGCTGATTGGTACCAATTTGGTACGTCCGACCGCGCGGACCGCTATATAAGCCGGCAGCGGGCAGCCAAAATCAAATCGCTCCGAGCCACCGATCTCACACCTACTCCGCTCCTGCGCCGGGTATCCTCGGCGCTCCCTAGCTTAGGTATTCTCAAACACCTCCTCGGGAACGGGCATTCTCGTCGGTCCTAACGGCTGGGAATACTCGGCCGATTCCATCCTGTGTCCGCGACAGGAATACTCGTCGTTTCCGCGGTTGGGCATTCTCGGCCAATAGAAACCGTCCGTTCCACACGTCCGTTCTCAGGGATTCTCGAGACCAACACCGTCGTCGGAGGATTCTCGACGCCGTTCTCCGGTCGTTGAATCAATCCGTAAACCTACTCCCCACGGGGTGGGACCACTTAGGTCTCTAACGTCGACCACCCTCGCGCATCGCGGAACCGTCCGCTGCACCGCGCGCCGTCGATTCCGCAATCGCGACCAGCCGTCGCGCGGGCCAATCCCGGCCCGTTTAACCGCACTTTAAGTCAGCCTCTTCACGGCGACTCCGATTGTTACCTCCGAGCGCATAGCGCATAATACAAGTCCGTCCGCTAGTTTCTTTAGTTATTCGAATCCGTTCTTTTGTTTCAATATTAATTTACGCAGCGCATTATATTTTATCCGGCCCGACCAATCGTCGTTCTTTTACTTTGCGCGGGTCCGATTATTGTTTAACCGAGCATTCCGATTATTAACTCCGAGCGCATAGCGCATAATACCAGTCCGTCGGTTTCTTTAGTTATCCAAATCCGTTCTTTTGTTTAAATATTAATTTACGCAGCAAATTATATTTTGTCCGGCCCGACCAATCGTCGTTCTTTTACTTTGCGCGGGTTCGATTATTGTTTAACTGAGCACTCCGGTGCCTTATTATTACTTGTGTATTTCAACTACATCTGATAAATATATTGTTACATTTGTATCATTGTACTCAACACGGAATTCTCATTACTACCAAAAACCTTGATATCCGGCAAGCACATCCGAGCAACCGATCACAATATCCCAACGCACCGAAAGATATCCCGATACTCCCGCCGCACCGGAAAAGTACCAGCGTTACATATTTAATGTTAAGAACACTTTTTTTTACAGTATTAAAATAAATATTTATAAATTTTTATTATTCTTATAGCTTAATCTGTATCCACTGTTTCATGTATAACATTTTAATTCACTTATTACAAATATACATTATTTCATAAATTTTTGAAAACGCATGTCGGCGCCGGCGGAATTCAAACCTAAGATTTCGGAATAACAACCTAACACGCTAATACTGAGCTAATCGTACACATGTGATATCGTTAATAAAAAGTTATATTTGAAATAAAGCTGCATTAAACCAAAAGAAACTTGCGTTTTAAATATAGCGCAAATACTATCACTAATTCTATGATTATTTAGCCTTAGATATTTTTAATATAAACTATGTAAATAATTAAAACCTTTTTATGCCCATGGCCAGATCAGTCAAAAAATAACAATTAGAAGTAGTATCAAAGCATAATAAAACATTATTGACGTAAAGAGCACGCTGCAAAAGTCAATTTTGTAATTAATTGTTATAAACAAATTGTTAAAAATGACTGTAGAGGAAAACTGATTGCACTAATCGATTCACCGGGAAAAATTATTAAAGAAACATATATGACGCTTTCTTAATTGTTATTCTTGTTATAATTAATATAAACAAATTAGTTGCATAATTGTTTTGACAAAAAGATAATGGCCGAATTTCGTAAAGAGAGCATGATGTGCGTAATGTAATTTTATCCTTGTTTAACTTTTGATTATCAACAAGGATTGTCATTATGCGCTTTACGGAACTCAACTAATGTTGCATTCTTGTGTGATAAATGCTGACATTTTCGTAATAGCAAGCTTGCTTACTTTCTGCCATCAATTTGTCAATCATACAAACAACAGCTCTGTCTGCTATCAACTTCCAATCTGTCGTGTATTTTGACAAAGGGATAATATTACATTCTTGCGTAAAAATTGCTAACATTTTTGCAATAGCAAATTTGTTTAATATTTGTTATAAATTTGTCGTCAAAACTTTCAACAGGTTTGCTATTTTTCAATGCTAATTTGTCATATACTCTTCCAACAAAGTTTTAGTATATTTGGTACAAATCTGCTAACAGTACCGGAAATACCAATGTATGCGGACCAAAATCTGTTACCAACCTTTGCAGTTGTAGAAATGGTTATAGGGGGAATTATGTAGCAAGTAACATACATGTACGTTACATGTACTATTAAATGTCAGCAATAAAATTACGTCTCTAATCTATTTCAAATATGTAACAGAACACTTTAAATGTTATATCTATAATACATAACCGTGCCAATACTGCGATGTAACATATTTGTCTTTAAAACATATATGTTACATCAAAATAATGATAAGTTTGGTTCTCTTTGCTGCTCTTTTATTTGGTGTTTGCAGGATGCAAATTATATTCCGATATACACTGCCGATACACTGAGAAAAGAGAATAACTGCAATTACATAATTCAATTTTATATTTATATGGTTGCAATATTGGAAGTTTAAAAACGTTAGTTTTAATCGTTAGTAAATCAAAACATCTTCCACTTGATTTCATTTTTTAGAGGACTCATCAAAAGAATTATTTTACTGTAACAACACCGATATTCTCATTGATGAAAAATCTCATAAAGCCTTTTATATCATTTATGTAATTCCTGTTGTACGAGAAATAAAACGCCATAGTAGCCATCTAGTGACGGTTTTGTATACTACCATACGCAGAGAAAAAAATATGTGATATTTGTGACTATAATTGCATGATTAAGAAAATAATTATATTCAATATAATTGTAGTTGCGTTAACGATATGAAAATATTTATTTTAATTTTCATACATATCTTAATATTTTACTATATTAATAGTTGTGATTATCATAATTTATAGTAAAATATTTTCACAATTGACACAACTATACATATAAGGTTGTTTGTACTAACAATAACTGTAAAAATAGTTCTCTTAACCATAATTTTCCAAATATGTAATTATAGTCACCAATACTACATACATTTTTCTCTGTGTACTAAAAATCTATATATGAACTATAGATTTTCAGTACCAACATTATTTATCGAAAAACATTTAACACATAGCTGCATAATTATAATATAATTAAACTCGTATAGAGAGTCACAAAAGATGTTTAATTCTCTTGTTAACTTAAGCATATTTTTTAGCAAAAAATTAAGCAAAAAATTTTTTCATCGTTTGCATATATTTTACGAAATTACATTTTTACATTATGTTATGAGTTATATACGTAACAAAGAAATATAATTTTGTTCTTTTAGAGTGCTCTCAAATTTATATAATATTTACATCTTATCCACATAACAGTGATACATAACATTGTTTTTTTCATGTGCTCCCTTAGTTATGTAATAGTTATGTGTTGGTTTACTGGGAATATCCCAATTAGCACACAATATATTTTAAATGCTTTTTTAATATTTATTTAATATTAATTATTCATTGTACAATTCATTATAACATTTATAATAATATTTATTAAATTCATTATAATATTTATTAAATATTTATTTAACATTAATTAAATATTTAAAATAATAATTTAGAGAAAATATTAATTTAATATTTATTTAACGTTTACTGAACATTTATATTTCATTACTCACTTAAGGGGGAAACCTCATTTATCGGGTCAAAAAAATCGATTTTTTGGAAATAGTCTTAATCGATTGTTAAACTATTCAAGAATATTCCCTGAAAATTTCAAGTCGATATCTGCAGTATTTACGAAGTTACGAAGTTAAAGCGGACGGGTCGGGTGACGAGTTCAGACAGGCCTAGGCGACCCTCGGGCGGTCGCGTTTATACCTGCGTTCTCAAAAACCTTCAAAGCCATCTTAGATTTGAATCCGTACGGCAATGACTGTCCTGTAAAAAAAAGTGAATGCGTTGGGCATGTCGAGAAACGAATGGGCACAAGACTTCGAAATGTAAAAAAAGATAAGAAGCTCGGAGGACGTGGAATGTTGACCGATGTACTGATAAACAAAATAACTCGATACTACGGATTAGCCATACGTCGAAATACTGATTCGGTCCAGGGCATGAAAAAAGCCATTCAAGCAACACTCGATCATCTAACATCCACCGACGAGACACCGAAACACGGAAATTGTCCGGCTGGAGATGATAGCTGGTGTAAATGGCGCAAGGCTGAGGCAGCAGGTTGTGCAGCGTCATTTAAACATCCCCCTCCTCTTCACCCAAATGTTGAGAAACATTTGCAACCAATCTTCGACGATCTTTCGAATGACAATCTTTTGGAAAGGTGTTTAGGCGGTTACACACACAATACAAATGAATGTTTTAATTCGACCGTTTGGCGTTTATCGCCTAAACACATTCACAGTGGAGCAAAAATCGTCTGCATTGCTGCGTATATTGCTGCATCAATATTTAACGAAGGCTACAATGCAGTATTGATGATTATGAACAAATTGGACATAGAAATTGGGATACAGGCACAAAATTTTGCCATAGCGAAGGACGAGAAACGAATAACCACACAGAACCGCCGAAGCTATAACAGCTCAAAAGAGGCAAGAACGGCTCATAGGATGGAGATGATGGCACAAAACGAGTTCTACGAGGAAGCGGAGGGGCTACTTTATGCACCTGGAATCGCTGATTAGCCTGAGACTGCCGTAAGTTGTGAATATGTAGTATTTTTATGCATCTAAAACTTTAAACGCGTTTTTCTCGAAACACGTTTTTTCGATTTTGTGTACACGATTAAGAGAAATCTACTGAACCGATTTGGTTTCACGACCTCTCATTTTAAAGATAATTAAATTCTCTTCGATGTGACATTAATTGTTTTTTGAAAAAAAAATTTTTTCATATTTTTTTTGTATTTTAAAGTCGATTTTTTTAACGAAAAACGCATTTTCAATTTTCAACTGTGTAAAAACATGCAATTTTGACTTTTTCTTTAAAAAATCGAAATGTCACATAGAAGCTAGTATCATAAACATTACAAAAAATTTTGGTTTTTTTGTTTCAGATCAAAATTAAGGACGCTACAGTGTACACAGCGGAGACACACTATAAGCGAAGCAATATTATTATGGCGTCCGTTTATGTAGTAAACATCTTTTTTTTTTTATGAAAAAATTCCTGTGTACTCTTTGATTGTGTACTAAATTGTCATAAAAATTTCAAAACGTTTCAGTTTATTACACCCAAGAAAAAAATTCGTGAAAATCATGTATTTTTCGACCGTGTAAATGAGGTTTCCCCCTTAAGGCAATGCTGGAGTGACGGCCGAACTCCAACAGTCCTGCGCCATCTACTAAGTGGAACTAAAAATGTCGATAACATCGATATTTTTAATTACCATTTGAGCTTTGCATTATCATTGTGTCCCTCGGTGCTTGTGCTCTATTGTTGCACACACGCAAAGTCGCGCACATACATGTCTCACCGCGATGATCATTGAGTGGAAAGGAAAGTGGTAGGGCGCGGGACGATCATGCATCCTTCTCACTTGCGCCGAGAGAGAAAGCATGATACGACGTGGTCTTACATGCTACTGCGGTGTCCTTAACGTTATGCGAGATACTACAGTATTTGATCGCGCGTCTCACTCCTTCCCGCTCCCCGATCTCCGCACACGGCGATACCTAGAGACATGTACGCGCGCGGCTTTGCAAGTGTGCGGCAAGCAAGCGCCACGCGCCAGCGCCGAAGGATACCATTTATTACGTATATTTTCTTCAACAAGAGAAACCGTCCAAATTAGTACGGTATACTTAGATAGGCACGCTCGGGCCGTCTTGTAGATGGAGTTTGCGCGAAATAAGTTTTCGTCCGACCTGTTGCGTTTCTCTCGATGAATAAGATATACGTACATAGAAATACAAGGTGTCTCCTTTGAAATGCCCCAAGTAATAATCTCGAAAGATATTGAAAATACGGAAAAACATTTCAGATAAAAGTTGTATGAGTTAAAAGGAGACAAATAATAGTACATTAAATTTTTGAAGAAATCCATTTTTCAAAACCACATGCAGGTTATAGGAATTATATGAATTCTTTTATATAATATAAATCTGATTATTCTAAATAAAAATTTGTAAAGGTAAGAATACTGAAAAATCAATATTTTAGATTTTATAGCTTATTCTGGCATTTTTATAGAATATAAAATATCTCATAAACTATTAATTTTTCAATAAATATACTTTTATGTACCGAATAATAAGGTAAATCAATTGATGTCAATACAGTGCTTTTGAAAAAATTACACATTTTACAATATATAAAATTCATATTTTTTCAAAGCTATTATGTGTTTTCTTTTCAACAATTGATTCATCTTATTATTTGGTGCATAACAATATACGGCTATAAAAATAAGTAATTTAGGAAATATTTTATGTTAATGTATTAGATTAAATTATTGATTTTTTGATACCTTTACCTTCATGCAATACTTTTTTATGCAGAATAACTAGAAGAATTAAAATAAATACATATAATTTCGCAAAAAAGGACGAGATCTTTATGTGATCTTAAAAAATAGACTTCGTCAAAAATGTATTTTACAATTATTTGTTTTGTTTGAAACCATATAACTTTTGTTTGAAACGCTTTTTTATTTTTTCCATATTTTTCAAGATATTTGCACGGAGCAATTGTGAGACATCTTGTATATTATAAAAGTGCAATATTGTAGCAATATTGTAGCCATTTTTTCTTACGTCAAATATCATTTTACATTATGACGTAACATGTGTTGGCAATATATGGATACATTGCACATAAACACGCTATCTCTTTTCATTGCATGTAAAAAAAAGAGATTGACGTAACTCAGACTAAAATTTCTTTAGCATATTTATTGTTATTTTATAAGAAAATTATATATATAATACATAATACTCAATTCATATACGTACGCCGAACATAAATATGGCTACATTTGTACCCAATCTTTAAATTACCGTTATATTGTGTGCGTGCGTACGTACGTGCGTGCGTGCGTGCGTGCGGGCGGGCGGGCGGGCGTGCGTGCGCACAAACACACACATGCGTCCACGCATATAATTCATAGCAATATACACTGAGAATCAGTGTTTTTTAAAAAGTATATACATATGACAAATGCCTGCTGCATTTTGTTATAACTAGCCAACTTGCAACAAACTAACATTTTGTTAAAATTAGTCGGCTTACTATTGCTTCTGGCAATAAATTAAAAATAGCCAGAATAATTATATTTTCTAGGCAATATGGAATGGGCACCTCCAACGCTCATTCCTATGAAACGCAACCAAAAATTTTTTATTGTTTCTCCATTCTCATTTCATTACATCTGCCTTTTTTTTTTTTTTTTTTTTTTTTTTTTGACGAAGGGGAAATGCGTTACCGCATACCCCAGGCCTCGGGGGAGGCCTGGCGGTTATGTGGGGCTCTCCCCCGCCGTCGACGTGACGACGGGGGCATACCCACTAAAACCCCTCCGGGTGTCCGGCTCTGGTCCTTGGCTGGGGGACTCCGGGAACGCGTGCAGCATGCTTCCGGAGCCCCCCGGACCGGTCGGCCGAGGCCGACTCAGCACGCCGGGGACACCTGGTGCGGGTCCCCCGGCAGGGCCGTGAGGCCAAGCCGGCCTCAGGTCGGGGGAGAGGGACACCAGCCCTCCCCCACCTCTTCCCCTTTTGATGTTTACGGGGGTAAAGCCCGGGAGTCCGGCCCCCCGGCCGGATGTCCCGGGCCCCTACGCGCCGGACTAGTCCGGCGCGGCGGCATACTCTTCTCCGTGTTGGGGGGTGAGGAGGTAGGAAGGAGTTCCTTCCCCTCCCCCCACCAGCACCCCGGCGAGGCGCTAGAGGGGGAGCGATGGTGCATTGTGACGCGCGATCGCTCCCCCGGACCGTTAAGTCAGGTCTGCCTCGCCGGGCTCACTTACATGGGGAGGGGCCCTCCTCCCACGGCCGCGCGTCCCGTAAGCTGGGCCGGCAGCCGCAGGGGAGAAGGGTCGCTCCATTTCATCATTTCGGTGGCGGTCGCCGTCGTCCCTCTCCTCCGCAATAGTGGGGAGCGAGGGGGCGACCGCCACGGCTCTTCTGCCCCGCCGCCGCCCGGTGGAACTCCGGGGGCGGGGGCCGCTTCTTCTCGGTCGGGGCGGACGGGGCGGGGGCCGAGACGAAACGTGACCCCCGTCTCCGCCGCCCCTTCTGTTCCTCGCGTCGCCTGGGGGCATACGACCCCCCGGCTGACGCTCCCGCACCTTTTCGGCCTCCTCCTTCTGCAGCATGACTCGCTCGCAGTAGGAGGAGACCGCCTTCCAGGCGCTCTCCCTGCCAACCATCTGACTAATGATGGCCGGCAGGGAGAGGTCATCTCCCACTTCGGCCCTCAAGACTCCGCGCAGCTCTTCCCACGCTGGACACTCTTCCAGCGTGTGCCGCGCGGAGTCCCAGGCGGCGCCACAGTGGTGGCACTGTGTCGTCGGCTCCTTCCTTATCCTGCACAGGTACTCACCGAAGCAGCCATGCCCGGTGAGCACCTGTGTCGTCCTGTAGGACAAGCCGCCAAACGGGCGGCCCACCCATTCGTCCAGGTGTGGTAGGACGGCCTCCAAGATCCGAGATCCGGCCGCCGGCGGGTTGTCGATGAGGTTCCTCTTCCATGACCTCATCACCCGCCGACGGGCCCTCTCCCGTAGCAACGCGGCGGCCCTGGGGGTGACTATCCCCCCCTCAAGGCGGATGGCTTTTGCCCTGGCGTAGGTCCACGCCAGGGCATCGGCCGTGTACTCCGCCGGGGGGAGTCCCGCCAGGGCCATGATTGCCGCGTTGGGAGCGGTGCGAAACGCGCGCGTTATCCTTCGCGCCAGCCGCCGCTGCACATCGTGCAACACCTTCTTGATGCGGCGGCTGGCCTGCGCCTCGCGGGACCACACCGGGGCTCCGTACAGAGCCCCGGACATGATCGCGAGGGCGTACGCGCGTCTAGCACCCACCCTCGGACCCCGGAGGTTGGGCATCAACCCATTGAGGGCGTTCAATCTCCTGCCCAACCGCTGGGCCAGCTGGTCAAAGTGATCAGCGAAGGCCCAGCGACCGTCCAGGTGCAACCCAAGTACTTCAGGGTTGCACCCACCTGAACACGGGTGTTGTCCACCAGGACGAAGGCCTGGGGCGGTACCCCGGAGGAGCCATCGTGAAAGAATATGGCTTCCGTCTTCTCCGGGGCCACCCTCAGGCCCAGGCCTTTTATGGCACCGACGACACAGGCCACTGCCCAGTCGCCATTGGCGACTGCTCCTCCCCAGGAGGTCCCCCCCGCCACTATGAACGTGTCGTCAGCGTAGTCGACGACGTAGCAGCGGGGGGGGGAGGGCCGTGCGGAGCACTTTGTCGCTTGCGGCGTTCCATAGCAGGGGGCCCAACACGGACCCCTGTGGAACGCCACATGACACGTCCCTCCGCTGCTGGAGTCCGTCTTTGTCGCGGAACTCCAGCTCCCTATCCCGGAAATAGTCCTGAACGATGGCGACGAGGTAGGGCGGCAGGCGAAAGTACTCGCTCAGCGCCGCCACCACCTCGCCCCAGGGGAGACTATTAAAGGCGTTGGCGATATCCAGGGATATCGCCAACGCCACCATCCCGTCCCCCGTTAGGGATTCCGAGAGGGACCGAACCTGACGTATCGCGTCAATTGTCGATCGCGCCTCTCGGAACCCGTATTGTTTGGGGGACAGTTCAGGACCATTCCGGGCCATATGCCGGATGATGCGGTTAGCGATTATTCGCTCGAAGATCTTACCCGCATCATCCAGCATACAGAGGGGCCTGTACGCGGAGGGACTCTCCGCGGGCTTGCCCTCCTTTTTAAGGAGGACAAGCCGGGCCCTCTTCCACCTCCTGGGGAAAGTACCTTCCCGGAGGCACTTCGTGTACGTGGCACGAAGTGCCTCCCCTACGATAGGCGATGCCCGGGCCCAGATTTTGGCATAGATGCCATCCGGTCCGGGCGCCTTCGCTTTTTTGCCAGTTATTCGGGCAAAGGCCGCGACCATTTCGTGCCTAGACACCTCCAGTTCCTCCGACCATCCTGGGGGAGGGCCGGACTTTTCCGGGATATCCCTCCCCCGGGTGGGGAACAGTGTGTTTACCACCCTTTGGAGGAACTGGGGGTCCAGCGTCTCCGAGACTGGAGGCGCCCATGGGCGAAGCCTTTTCATCACTATACAGTATGGCCTGCCCCATGGGTCGCGATCCAGCTCGGAGATCATATCCTCCCAGGCCGCGGCCTTCGCCCGAGCTATGGCGGTCCTCAGGGCCTTTCTGGCATCCCTGAGGACCGCCGTGGCGTTT
This sequence comes from Solenopsis invicta, assembly GCF_016802725.1. Lineage (NCBI taxonomy): Eukaryota > Metazoa > Arthropoda > Insecta > Hymenoptera > Formicidae > Solenopsis > Solenopsis invicta. The sequence continues at coordinate 8,696,785 of NC_052668.1, forward strand.
GTCAACGCTTCCTCCATGCCCCGTCGCTTGGCGCGCGTGTGCGCCCGCCTGGCGGCCACGGTAGCTCGCCTTAGTTCGGCGAGCTCCGCGGACCACCAGTAGGCGGCGCGGCGCGCCATAGGTCTGCTGCGGGGCATGGAGGCGTCGCAGGCACGCGACATAATCTCACAGAGGCGCTCCGCCTCCTCCTCGGCTCCGAGGTCAGCTCCTCCCTCCGGCCAAGTGGAGGCGAGGAGACTGACCTCGAGGGCTTCTAAGTCGAGTTTCCTCAGAACCCATCGATTCCTATCCCGGGTGCGGCGGCGTTGCTCTCGCACCTCCGTGGGGGGGGAGACCAGCTCCATGGAGATAAGTCTATGATCAGACGTCTCTCCGAGGGAGCCGGTCTCCACCGTCCATCCCTGGACCCTGTTTAGGGCCTCGGGGGAGGCCCATGTCACGTCGACAATGGACTCTCCCCCGGTCCCCACGTAGGTGCTGACCCGGCCCCGGTTCAAAAGGACCAGGCCGAGCCCTGCCGCAAAATCTAAAGCGAGGCGGCCCCTCGCGTCAGTGCGGGGGCAGCCCCAGGCCACAGCGTGGGCATTGAGGTCTCCCCCCACGATGACAGGCCTTGGAGAGCGACTGAGTATGTCGCTCTCCATGCCGTCTAAGGCCGCCTCGTACTCCCCCCTGGTTAGGCTAGGGGGGAGATAACATCCCAGGACATCGATGGGTCCGTACTCGACCATGACAAAGCCCTCGCCAGCCGATAGAGGAATCATCGGCGGAGCGCCCGGCACATGATGGCTGACCATCGCCACCTTCCCCGAGGGATCTCCAACCCAGTTGGGGTTGCCCTCGGGGATCCTATAAGGATCGGCGACGATGGCCAGCCCGCCACCCCCCTCCGCCAGGCACTGCGCAAGCATGTCTTGCGCAGCCCTGGCGTGATTGAGGTTGGCCTGGAGGAGCCTAGGAGGCATTTTCGGATGTCCCCTGAGGCTCCTCCACCTCCATCTCGGTTTCGCGGGTTTCCGCGTTCTCGGTTCTTATGGTCCTCTCCCTTGGCGGGAGAGGGGCTTCCTCCTCAACTACCACCATGGGGACCGGAGCAGGGGGCGGGGGTTGAGTCTGAGATTGTAGATGGCCCCGCCTCCCTCCGGTCCTCGGTGCTCGGGGGCGCCCGTTGCGGCTTGTTAGCCAGGCACCCCTTTGCACCGATTCTGTGCTCGGCAGGCTTGCCCGCGTCGCGACAGACCGGGCAGCCCGCCTTGGCAGTGCATGCCTTGGCCAGATGGCCAAGGCCTCCGCACCTGTAGCAGCAGCCGGATCTATCGATCCGGCTGCTGCATTTGGCCTGAACGTGGCCTTGGGCCAGGCACTTGTGGCACTGCAGCCCCCGAGGGGGAGCAGCACCACTCGGCAACTCGACCAGCCCACCCTGACGCGGGGGGCGGCCAGAGCTGCCTTGCCAGCCTTGGCTGGGATACGTACCCAGCAGGTGCCTAGCCCGTTGGGAGCCGTTCGGATCTCCCCCACTTTGATGTCGTGGGGGGGAGCATCCTCCTATGGCTCCCAAGGCATCGGCCACCTCACTCGAGGTGACCGAATCGTCCAGGCCACTCAACCGTAGCTCAACCGTCTTGCACGGTCGAGCTACTTTAACGTCATCTCTGACACCGAGGGCCTCCCTGATCCCTTCGGCCAGGGCGTCGGCCTTGATGCCGTTTTCTACGCCCCTGACCTCTAGGATCAGGGCCCCCGTAACGGCTCGTCTCGGGCGCAGGTCCTCAATCCCGAGGGAGGAGAGATCTACCTTCTCCCTCGCGGTCTTGAGGACCTGCGCGTATGCTCCCGGGTCGGCGCAAATGACCGTTACGGCCGCCGTGGTCGGCGGCCTGATCTTGGTCACCTTGGCCGGACCCTGGGAGCCGGCTCCTCCTGGGGTTTGCCCCCCTGGTCCCCCCTGGCCCCCTCCACGTCCACCCCTCTTCTTCTTCTTTGAAGAAGTAGAAGGTTGTTGGTGGGTGGGTTTCGGGGGCGGGATCGGGAGGACCCTAGTCGGCCTCGCCGCCGGGGGTGGGGCCGTCTTTGTCGCCCTTTCGGCGGCTTTGACGGCCTTTTTCTTGGTCTTTTTGGAGACCACCTCCGTCCATAGCTCTAGTATGGACGGGGTGGCCTCCCTCTGCGTCGTCGGAGCGGGCCTAGCGGCCACTGCGACAGCGTTGTCCGCTCCTTTCTGGGGGGCAACCCCGGACTGCCTGGCGATCTTGCCCGCAGTCGGGGGGTGCCTTGGGCCTTTCCGCCCCCCTGGGGGCGGGGAGAAGTCCCATCTCAGCGAGGACGGCCGGGAGGACTCTCGAGAGAGCCTCCTTTAGGCCGTCCTCGGTCAGGGCTTTTGCCCTCTTCCTTTCTTTCTTCCCGCTCTCCCCAACCCTGGCCCATCCCGATGTCTCCAGAGTACTGGAGGGAGGAGGGAGGGCAGGGAAGGAGGAGCGGGAAACGGGAGCCGCTATCCGGTCCGCCGCTTTAGACAGGGGGTTCAGCTGCTTGCTGACCCCCTTTAGCGGCGGACGGAAGTACGGCTCCTTTAATATCTCCGTAGAGACCACTACCGGCAACTTTCTGTGCCGGGTGGTCTCTGCTTTGGCGGAGGTTTCCTCTACAGGGGGTCCCTCCACGGCCGTTTCCGTGTTTATATGGGTCCCCCCGGTCAGGGCGCCTCGGACTTCGTCGTCGAGGTCCAGATCCGTCTGGACCTCGACGTCCGTTCCGCCCTCGCCGGCGGCTCGTGCCGAGAGGCCCTTTTCGAGAAGGGCAATGCGAATTCGCAATTGCCCCATCTCGGCCTCCAGGCGCTTCTTCTCCAAGGCCCACTTGGCCTTGGCCTTGGCCAGTGCCGCGCTTTCGTCTCGCTGCGCACGAGCCTCAGGGCTCTCCGCTTGCCTTGTTACAATGGTGGACAAGCCGGCCGTAAGGTCCGTGTACACACTCCATAAGTCCCTCTTGATGGGACCCTGGATGTTTGTGGACCTTTCTACCGACTTGGCCAGCATCCCAAGGCTCTGCGACATAACTGCAGCAACAGCCGCGATTGGCTGTTGCTCCAGTTCTTCGGCGCGTTCTAGGGCCTTCTCTTGGGCCTTGGCGGCTCGAGCAGAGGAGGGGTGGACCTCCGGGTCGTTAATGGCCATGTGGTCCTTTTTCACCTTCCTCGCCCTTGCTGCATCGGCCTTCTTTGCGAGGGCCTCCGCCGTGAATTGCCCCTCATGAGAGGGGTCTTTCGCCGGCCTGCCTCGCCCCCTCTTGGTCGGACCTTCGTCCGACTCGGAGGAGGACGAGATGTAATATGCGGGCTTCTTTTTTACATAGGCCCGCTTTGTCCCTCGCCCCGTCGAATCCCTATCCGTGTCAACGTCCATGTATATGGGGTCCGTGACTAGGGACGGGGACGACGGCAGAGACGCCGTCTTCTTCGTTTTCAGGCCGGATGGCCCGGGAGTACTAACCTTCTCGAGGCGGGTGGTATCCGGTCCGCAGCTGTCGGGTTTCGGCCCCTTGCTGCAGGACGGGCCCGGCCTCGAGCCGGTGGGACGTGCCTTCCCACCTTTCGGCAGGAAGTCCTCCAGAGTGATCTGGAGCCTTCTGGTCTCCAACTTGTTTGGGGGGTTCTCCTGAGAGCTGGACGGGCTGAAAAGTTCTAGCCCGCCAGCTCCGGTGGAGGGTCCCCTCACATATTTCGAGGCATCTCTCCCTTCTGCGGGAGAGATGTCCCCTGTTTTTAAATCGGGAGAGGACGAAGATCTCGTCCCTCCCAGACCGCCGCTTGAGCGGACACTCTTGGGCGTGCCGCTTCTTCCTGCCTCTTGTTGGTTACTAATACTCATTTTGAAATGTATCCCACTCCCCGTGACGGCTGGACCGACCGGCGTATCTCCCACCCCGCCGAAACATGACCGGTACGGGTGCCCCCGGTACTCCGGGGGGTCGGCTTATGGCGCAGGCCCTGGGGATGTGACATCCAGGGCACGGGCCTCCAGCCCCCTACACACCCATACGGAGGAGCCATCAAGGGCTCGCCCCGTATGGGCTTTCAGGGGTCCCTCGCCTCCGACAGCGGGGGCACCGTCACGGGTGGCGCCACCCGGGGGGCCCCACGGACGGGTCGGGCAACGGAAGCGACGCCCCTTCCGCACCCTAGCCGCCGTGGCGACCAGCATGTCCACCCAGGGGGGTGACAACTCCCCTGGGGGGACAAGACTCCGGCCCGGCACCCGCTTCGGAAGGGACGCCGTCGCGGAATGCCGGGCCAGCCAACACCGCCGCGGGCCCCGCCTCGGAATACTTCCGAGCGGCCCCGGAGCCAGTCCAGCCCGCAACCTCGGGGAGGGTTTCCCACGAGGAACGCGCTGGACCGTCCTCCACCGCTCCGACCCTGACCCGGAATAAGTCCGGGCGACCCGGAGACGGCCCAGCCCGCTGGGTCCGGTGAACCGGGGTCCCAGCGGCCCGTCTCGTCCGATTGGGGGCGGCGGGGAGTTCCGTTCCGGGACAAGTCCCTTCACAGAGACCCCTCGCCGCTGTCCGCACGCGCCCTCGGCCCTGCCTCGGAAAAGTCCGAGCGGCCCGAGGGCCGCCCCGGCCCGATGCATCGGGGAGAGTTTCCCACGATGCACGCGCCGGGACAACCCTGCCGTTCCGACCCTGCCCTGGAATAAGTCCAGGCGGCCCGGAAACGGCCCAGCCCAACGGGAATGGCCACGCCAAAACCCGCCGGCCCGTCCTTCCCAGAGGGACTGGTTCTCCCCGTGCCAGGACGCGAGCCGTGAAAACGACACCGTCCCCAGACACAGGGATTACCAGCCCCACTTCTTCCCTCATTACATCTGCCTACGAGGTGGACAAACAACTGTTTTTTTTTATATTAAACAATATAACATAATACATATACAATGCGTGTATAAGTAACACAATTTATACTTTTTTCGACAGTTTTATCTTTGTTTTCTGGAATGTGCGATAACATTTTTTTATAAAAGCATTGTAGTATTTTTGAAATAATCTCACATTTGAAAAATATTTATCATCTTGAAAAAGGTAAAAGTTCCTTGATTTCTACGATAGTAACAAAATGACGTCTCATTTTTTCAACGTTATTAGAATACGTTTCTTTGCAAGGATTTCTATCTAAGACTATATCCGTCGTAAAGGCTGTAGCATATTTATTACGAGACGTACCATCCGGTTGCTCTTGAACTTTTTCAAAGCTTATATTGGTAGGTACTACTTGTGGAAAACGAGCGCTTATGTATTCTTTTTCTTTTGACTCCATTCTTTCGTACGTACAACCCGGTATGCTGTCATACATGTAAAGTTTGGTTCCGTCAAAATAGATGCACCGCCAGTGACACAATTGCTTCCTAGTATTTGGACACTTTGGCTGCAACTGACTTTGTGTTTTGAAACGAGATGTTTCTGCCACTATGCGTAAAAAGAGATCTAATAAATCGTCATTTAATTGATTGTCTTTAGACAAGACATTCTCTTTCACCAAAGAAAGAGATATCTCACGACCATCAAGAACTCTTCTGCGACTAGCTATTTCATCTGTTGTAAGAATATGGTTAGTTTCATAACTAACTATAATATAGTCATCTGGCTCCGTCACAGCAGTAGAAACAGTACCACTTGTTTCTATTAAAATATTATATTTCAATCGTTTTTCGTCAATTATTTGATTTTCTTGTTTATTGACTGATGCAATCGTTACATGTTGTCGCTTAGTGTTATCCCTTTTGGACAACTTATCTTTTGCCTTTATTATATAGTTAGGCTCTCTGATAGGCATATGTCTATTATGCCGACTGTCTATAATTTCAGGAAGCATGCAGTCAAAATAAAAACGTTTTAAGAAAGGTAACATTTTATTTTGTCAAAAATCCTCATCTCTATTAACATGCACTGTTTTTACGCTCTTCGGCGTTCATACGGCAAAAATGCAATATTCACGCCATGCTATATTTAACTGGCCTTGTTTGATAAAAGAACCGATGATTTCGATTTATTACATTTAGATCTCTTTTATCAAAAATACCTTTTAACTCAAGCAATGTGCTAACAGCTTCCTCCGCTGTTAAATTTTCAGCTAATTGAGGGCATTTGATCTCCACTAGACCATCTTTATCGAGAAGTCCATCAGGAGAAGCACCCAAGTATGGATTGTCAATATCAACAAACAATCCGCTTTATATCTTTGTTCAATTTTTCACATATCTCTTGTTTTGCTATTTCTTCCATATTGCGACCATATTTCGTGGCTGAGGTATCTATGGCATGAGAAAAGATAACAAGATGTTTTTCACGTTTATTGCACAAGACGTTGTTGGTCTCAAGCGACATACCAGTCCAAAATTTGATGCTGTCAACATTATTTTTTTCAGTGACAACCATAATTCGCAATCACTTTGCTTTCCAGTGTTGCGTTCAATTTCCTCTCAGTTTTGTCCATTTTCGAACAATTGTTTTAGATGTTTTCCTTTCAATTGTTCAAATATGTCAGGGAAAAGGTCTGGTTGTTGCGATCGAGGTCCGTAGTAAGCATCTGTACCTTTTACGTTTCTTTTACGTTTTTTTTGTTTTCCATCTATTTTGCGAGATTCTCTGGTTCGATCTGTTTTTATTTGACGTCGCTTTTCCATATTCTCGATAATAGAAGGAACACAGTAATTTACATTTTTATGTAATTCTGTGAAAACTTGTTGCATGTTATATTGAATAACAGCTGCCGCAATTCTCGCAATGTAAGAACCTCGCGCACCATAAAAAACGCGTTTTCCGCCAATTTCTGCACAGGCTATTGAGTGAAATAGTTCTGCATGATTGTTTGTCAGATTGAGCAATAGACTATCGGAATGAACACTTAAATATGTAATTGCATTCATTATTTTCGGATAAAGATCGTACACTTTCAAATACGGAACATAATTTGTTTCCGTATTTGTATCAGCGACATCTTCGCATGTATGATCACGTTCCTTCGCATGTATGATCACATCGCTTATGTTCGCCAAAGATATAGCTAGGAACGTTCAATATATCTTCCCATAATTCCTTAGACAAATAATGCTGAGGTTGTTTCTGTTGTCTTCTATATTCAATTATTCGTTTTATTTCTTTTTTAATTTTTGAAAAATTTTTGTTTACAATATTTCGTATTTTCATAAATTCTCGATTTCGACGATACTTTGGTTCCGTCGTCTCTGAGATTTTTTTCAGTTTTTGGTCTAGATTTTGAAACATATGATTACTACGTTCGGTTTTTCCTACTATTATCCCTTGTTCTTTATATGGATTATTATCTAGGATGGCTTGATAAACACTGCTATCACCATCGGCAATGAGTGTTTTAAATATTAATCCATACAGTGGAATACCAACAAGGAAACACAGGGAAGTGTTCGCCTCAGATTAAAACGAGTTTTTAATATGTTGTAGTACAGATAAAAATAAGAGACACGTATTTTTTTATACGTCCCCATACGCACTTTAAGGGGGTGAAACACCCCTTTGAAGAAAATCGATTTTTTTCTTTCGAAGCGCATGCCGTCGAAACTATAAGAGATAGAAAAAAAATGTTTTAAATGAAAGTCGAATGGCTCAAAGAGTAATTTATAACAGCGGGAAAAAAAAATTTTTTTTAAATTCTTTTTAATACTTTCTCCCATCATTTACCTATTTTTTTTTTAATTTTTATTTTTTTTATAAGCAAAATAAAGCTTATTTTATTACGAATTCAACGGTATATGATAAAGTTACGATACAACATTCCCATTTTCCAAAAATAATTAAAAACCTCTCTGTACGCACGGTACGCACACCCGTCCGCACTCTGCGCTACGGAAGTGACTCCCTCTGATTTCGACGTGCCTTTAATATGTTGTACAAATTAAAATAAGGAACACGTATTTTTTACACGTGTCCTAATACACTTTTAAGGGTGAAACACCCCTTTGAAGAAAATCGGGTTTTTTCTTTTGAAGCGTGTATCGTCGAAACTATAAGAGATAAAGAAAAATGTTCTCAATGAAAGTTGAATGCATGTTTTTTTCGCATAAGATGACAAAAACATTTAGAGGACAGTCTGTGTCTAACATGAAAACGCAGACATTGAGAAAAACATTTACTACAAAATAAAACTACACTACACTAAAGAATTACGGTGATGTAAGACATTAATTTCTTGTTTAGAAAATAATATGTAATTAATATAAGTTAAACATTTATTTACTGGTCTACATGATTCAACTAGAATATTTGTTCTCTTTAACATTTTATAAATAAGAACACTTGGATTACAAAAAATTATTACTCACACATTCCATACCTTCACTATCTAACGTCAGCTCATCAACTAACAACAAGAGAACTAACATAAAACTAATTAAAAAATTAGTTAAAAATTTCATCTTTTATACTGCATTTATACAATTCAATTAATGCGTTTATTAAATTCGATTAGTGTAGAAATATGCATAACCACGCTACTGGCGCGTGCACTTTGGGTCATTTCCTTACATACGTAACTCTTGAATCTATACATGTCAATACTGCCGAGACGTAAACATTCTATTTCAAGATAAGAAATTTTGTTCTCTTGTTGAACATTTAGTTCTCTTGTTGTTAGTTGATGAGCTGGCGTTAGATAGTGAAGGTATGGAATGTGTGAGTAATAATTTTTTGTAATCCAAGTCTCCTTATTTATAAAATGTTGAAGAGAACAAATATTCTAGTTGAATCATGTAGACCAGTAAATAAATGTTTAACTTATATTAATTACATATTATTTTCTAAACAAGAAATTAATGTCTTACAACACTGTAATTCTTTAGTGTATTGTCGTTTTATTTTGTAGCAAATGTTTTTCTCAATGTCTGCGTTTTCACGTTAGACACAAACTGTCCTCGAAATGTTTTTGTCATCTTATGCGATAAAAACATGCATTCAACTTTCATTGAAAACATTTTTCTTTATCTCTTATAGTTTTGACGATACACGCTTCGAAAGAAAAAACCCGATTTTCTTTAAAGAGGTGTTTTACCCTTAAAAGTGTATTAGGACACGTGTAAAAAATACGTGTCCCTTATTTTAATCTGTACAACATATTAAAGGCACGTCGAAATCGAAGGGAGTCACTTCCGTAGCGCACGAACGCGCGGACGGGTGCGCGTACCGTGCGTATAGAGAGATTTTTAATTATTTTTGGAAAATGGGAATGTTGTATCGTAACTTTATCATATACCGTTGAATTCGTAATAAAATAAGCTTTATTTTGCTTATAAAAAAAATAAAAATTTTGAAAACAATAGGTAAGTGGTGGAAGAAAGTATTAAAAAAAATTTTAAAAAAAATTTTTTTTCCGCTGTTATAAATTACTCTTCGAACCATTCAACTTTTGTTTAAAACATTTTTTTCTATCTCTTATAGTTTCGACGGCATACGCTTCGAAAGAAAAAAACCGATTTTCTTCAAAGGGGTGTTTCACCCCCTTAGAGTGCGTATGGGCACGTATAAAAAAATACGTGTCTCTTATTTTTATCTGTATTACAACATATTAAAAACTCGTTTTAATCTGAGGCGGACACTTCCCTGTGTTTCCTTGTAAGTTTAAATCCTTCTACAAGTGTTTCACATTCCATACGTGTAGAGCTTGCATTGCGGTCAAAATTTTTATAGCATTTATGGACTTTTGACACCATTTTTTTCTGCTATATGACATACTGTACAAAATTTATTACGAATGCCAACGAAAAGAACTTTACTTGTGCGATAACCGATAATAGCACCAACTCCAGACAGTGAATCATAGGCAGTGCCATATGATCTCTTCGCCCAGCTGCCGTCCGCTACAACGGTTATGTACGGATTGTCATTGATTACTTCGTTTTTCTCTAGAGCGATTTGCTTTTTGAAATCGGCTACCTCTTTCATCTTTTCAGCAGCTGTTTTTACAAATTCATCAAGTACTATTTCTTGATGTTGAATATATGTTTTTTTCGGACATACACGGCACATTTGCAGTTGCAAACATCTCTTCCATTTGAGCATAACCAATGCCAGTGGTGATAGTTCTAGCTGCGATAGCCGTATTGATATCCAAACTTTTATCATCTGTAGGGTGTAACCAAATGCTTGCCTCATAATGACACATATCACACATATAAAAAAACTGCATTTTAAACCCATAGCGACGAGTATTTACGAGTCTCCAATCTTTAAATGCACTCAATTCTTCGCGCATGATCATCAACAACTCGATGCAGTTCTTTATGAAAAAAAGAAATATTAAAAATACGATCACCTTCAGGCTCATGCTGTTCGATACGATCAGTATCTACAAGGCCTGTGTTTTCGATGACAAGAGTATTGTCATCTTCGTATTTTTGTACATTTTGATACTTACTATCACTTATTGGAAGTGGCAACTTCGAGCACAGTGTATCTTCAATCCTGACCTCCAAATCTATTAAGTCAGGCAATAAGTTTATAGAGTCCTGACCACTGAGAGATTTGTCGCCAGTATCTTTAGATATCTCTATGCTTTCTTCACGAGACAATGCGTTAAGCATCTGCCTCTTGCAAAAAATTTTGATATTAATAAAACGTTATGTAAAAAATGGTTTTGTTAAAAATTACAAGTAAGACATATTTATTGCACTAATGTTATTACTCTGAAATATTTGCTGTTAATTTAAGTTTTAAATACCCTTTGCTTATTGTATTATTAAAAATAAACTACATATAAAGTTAATAAGAATTATAAATGATACTACGATTGTATTTTGTTTTAACCAGTCCACGCTAAACGCCTCTGACAATTAATTTAAAATAGTCAGCTCATGGTAAACGCCTCTGGTAGTACATAAAAAATAGTCAGTCCACGCTAAACGCCCTTGACAATTAATTAAAAGTAGCCAGCTCACGGTAAACGCCTCTGGTAGGACATAAAAAATTATCAGTCTACGATAAACGCCCCTGACATTTTATTCTAATTAGTCTACTATGAACTATAAACCTGTGGTACTAAGTACTGTAAAAACAATATTGTTTATTTTTATATCATCATGTAAATAAGCAAAGGTCCGCAATCTAATATTTCAGAGTATTATTATGTTAAATCAATAATATTCAACAAATATATATTGTTATTACGCGTGAAGCAAATCAGTCATCTGTCAGAATTTTAAAAATTTTACACATTAACAGGAAATACAATTTTATGCCAAAAAATTTTATTTTTATTGCAAAATTACTTGACGTATAAACAATTAAAAATTTGATTAGTATTTTGTACAAAATTTGGTAACTCTGTTGCTGATAATGTAAGCTCAATCTTTTTTTAAATTTTTGCAGGAAAAGTTCTTGTTCATGACAAAAATACAAGTTTTCTTACAACTTAGAAAAGTTTCTGAAGTGTTTTGTCCTCTTTTTCTGTAAAAAATTATTTGAGTACTCGATGCATAGAAAATCGTTCGACTATCAGCACGACGCGCATCGCGCAACGCTTCGTTATTATTAATGCAAAACAGGCAACAGTGGTAAAAGATTTAGTAAAGTTTTTAAATTGCTCATAGCTAACAATAAGTAACTTGTAAATTTTGCGTTATTTTATTTGTAAATTACTTCAATCAATTAACAAAATAGGTATATCAGTACCAAGTATCAAACATTATAAATATGCAACAAAACACGTTTAACATTAAAAATATTATTTATAAAGCAAATATTATCGCATAATTTTGCGTGTAACAATCTGATCCCAGCATGAAATAATTTTGCATTTTATCGTATTTTTTAAAACAAATAAGAGAAAAAGTATAAAATTTTAAAGTATCTTCAATGGTCACGGTCTTTTAAAAACGATATTTTAATTTCTTTTTTCTATTCTTATACTCTGTGGAACAAAAATTAAAAACTATTATTTTAAACTAATAGCACTTTTATTGATGGTGTCCCTCGACTCGGGCGCCTCTCACTACTTCTTGCATCCTCCTCGTTTGACCGTAGATCGAGAGAGACAACGTGATGCTAATTTTGATGTTCTCCGCGCTAGCACGTTATGCGAGCAGTATACGAGATACCACTTTATTTAGTCGCGCACTGTTTTAATTTTTAATTGCACAAAGAAATTTATTCGGATACGAGGATCGTTTGAAAAATAATGTAAATAGAATTACAATTCTTAATAATTTAATAAAATTATGTCATCACGGCAATATAGAGTCAATTTATGGGACTATTACTTTATGTTGAGACATAATTTTAATTACATAATTAATGAAACTCGTAAATTTTTTTATACAATTACTTTTTAAAATAATCTGTATTAAAAAATAATTTTAATTTAAGAAATTTATAGAAATATTAACGTTATCTGGCAAGCCAGTTTACTTTGTAACTGGCGTAAAACAATATTTTGAGAATGGACTCCGATGAACGTCAGATTCTGATTTTTCTTAAATTTCTTACAATCATTTGTAACGTCAAAATATGAAGAAGTCTGTCACTTTTCAGAGAATTGTTTTACGCTAATCACAGAGTAAAGAAGCTTATCATAGATAATATTAACATTTCTATAAATTTCTCAAATTAAAATTATTTTTTAATACAGATTATTTTAAAAAGTAATTGTGTAAAAAAATTTACGAGTTTCATTAATTATATAATTAAAATTATGTCTCAACCTAAAGTAACAGTCCCATGAATTGACGCTATATTGCCGTGATGACATAATTTTAATAAATTATTAAAAACCGTAATTCTATTTACATTATTTTTCAGACAAATCTTTGTAACCGAAAAAATTTCTCTATGTAATTAAAAATTGAAACAGCGCGCAACCAAATGGTATCCCGTTAGTATACCGCTCGCTTAGCGCAGAGCAGAAACACCGAATTTGCCCATACCTTCCCGTCGTATATGCTTTCTTTCTCGATCCAACATCAAGCAACCGAGAATGCACGATCATAACGCCCCCCCACTACTTTCTGCCCGCTCCCCGATCTTTGCTGCGCTGCTTGGAGACCATATATGTAATACTCCTATATTGCAAGTCAAGCTGAAACGCTGACGCAAACATCACGGGTCAGACATATATCAACCTCTCACTTCCACAGTTCGTGTACTACGAGCCAAACGCGCATGCGCGCGTGTTATGAATGAGAGTTGAACTTATAATTTTCTAACCTCTCAGTCTCACACGAAACAATTGCACCCACGAGTGAAAGAAAATAAATAAAAATGCAATCTTGTTATGTATGTGGAAGATTTGCATCAAAGACCAAAAAGATTTCTTTACACAAATAAATAAATTGACAAATAATAATAAAAAATAATCAAGTATACGATCCCAGATAGCACAAAATATTTATCAAATATTTACTAAATATTTATAATATTTATTTTAATATTTTATAAACATTTATCAAAACATTTAATAAATGTTTTTATGGCCGTAGATTAGACCGATCATAAATATTTATCATAAATGTTTCAAAAATATTTATGATTTATGATAATTATGTTGAAAATGTTTGAAATATCCGCATAAATATTATATTACGCCATATAATCCCAATGAGTAAAACAATATTTCTATATTTTAAAAAACAATTTTTGCAAAAAAATTCTATTCTTAGGAATTTTTTTCGGAAATTCCGAAGCGGTCACCCATCCAAGTCGCGACCAATATTTTAAAACATATTTTAATAATACTTTTGATAAAGATTTTTATAACTTTTTTCCGTCATATATATATATACTATATATATATATATATATAAAATATGTATAAAATATATATATAAAATATGTATAAAATATTTCTATAACATTTATAAAAAATATTTATGATAAATATTTATTAATATTTATCATAAATATTGTGTGCTATCTGGGATAGCTTACAAATTAATAAAAATTAAATTTTCAGATTTCTGAAAAATCCAGAAATATGTAAAAAATGAGTTGAAAATTGCGGATTGCAGGAGAGAGATGATGTATCCCATTTGTTTCTTTGCTCATTTCATTTTAAAGTACCTCGGAATTTAATTGTACAAGAAAAATGGAAACTATCTCTTGGTATTATACCCAACTTGGATATTACTGATGTCTCAACAACAAATGTAACAACTTTACCAGAAATATCTTTAAAATCATCCACCAATATTATTATCAAATGTGCTAAAAGATAGTACTAATATACCAAAATCAATTGAAACATCTTTAAATATATCTGATGATATAAATTGTGATTGTGATGTTCCATCAACATCAAAGGTTTCTTATTCAAGTAAGTTAAATGTAAATTATATAAAAAGAAATAAAAATAAATATTCTAATTGCAAAATAATACGAATGTTTTTGTAATAATGCTTTTGTAATAATAAATATTTTATAGATTCTGAAGAGGACTGCTATTCTCCTCCAAAGAAACGCTTTTTTGCAGAACTTAGATATATATCAGAAATCAATAGCTTTGATGTTAGTATACCGAGAAAAGCAAGGAGAGTAATTAAATTTATGAAAACAGAGGACGAAAAGAAACGCAAACAAATAAAATCTTTACAAGACCAAAATAGAAGGCTTGTAATGCGAATTGCTACATTACAGGATTTAATGTCTCATTTAAAAGAATCAAGTTTAATTTCTGATGATGCTGGAGATCATTTAATGGTAGAGTATATGTTAAAATAATAATAATACATATTTTTTGTAGAGAAAAGATGGAGGTACATTTGAACAATCCTTACATTTTGACATTATATATTCTATATACCATAATTAATAAGTTTACTAAAATATACCAAAATCAATGCCATTAGTGTTTATTAATATCAATAATGTCTTATTAGGTAACTAATTCCTGAATCAACACATTTTTCATGGCATGCTACAATATCAAAATTTAAAGGATGTTTAAATGTACTCAATGTTCAAATGTGCTCTTCTCTTCCCTATATATTTATACATGCCCAACATGATCTTCAAAATATTGAAATTATTACAGTATATTTTATATATTAATGGAAATTTAGATATACAATTTAGATATATGAATTTAGATGTACAATTAATTATATATAATTTATATACAATCAACATTTTACACAAATCATATTATATACACAATTATATTTATATACTTTTTATTATATAATTATCACGAATTAAGTAAATCAATGTATTAATTATATAATTTATATACAATTATACATAATACAAAATTAAACAAATTGTATTATGTATTGATTAAATTTAATTTAAAAAAATGAAATAAGATATATACAATGCTGAGTCAAATATATGCTTATTTTTATTTTTTATTCCTTTTAGAATATATTACTATAAACTGTGAAGGCAATAGTAACAAGAAAATTGAAGAAAGGTGGTAGTTATTCTCCTGAAATACGTAGTTTTGCCTTAACGTTGCACTTCTATTCACCCAAAGCATGTAATTATGTACGAAAAACGTGGAATAACTTATTACTAAATCCTTCGACGATACGGAATTGGTATCGTGTAGTCCAGTGCTCGGAATTAGTGGCACATTTCGAGCCGATTTCCGAGGCGACGCCTACTGTCTCCCCTCGAGCCCCTCACTCCGCTCGCGGGCCGACAGCCGAGCTGCCGGCCGCGCGTCAAATGTTGTGGCTCAGGAGCGTAGAGCGTCCCTTGTAAAAGAAATAGCCTAGGGCCTAGAACCTAGAAATAATTATTATTTTTATAAATAATTATATAAAAATTTAATATTAATGTATGTAATATATACATACAATATAAATAATTATATAAAAATTTAATATTATTGTATGTAATATATACATACAATATAATATACATATATTATAATAATATATTTCCAAAATATATAATTAAAAAATTAAAATTTGAAATTAAAATCTAACCAATAGCTTTCCACATTACCCATGAGGTACTATTGCGAATGCGTTTTTTTTTTGCTAAACCACATTTTACATTATCTTACAATTAGTTATTTTTTTAGTGGATTAGGCCTACTGGGGAAACCACTTAAAAAAAAAACGCATTCGCAATAGTACCTCATGGGTAATGTGGAAAGCTATTGTTTAGATTTTAATTTCAAATTTTAAGTTTTTAATTATATATTTTGGAAATATATTATTATAATATATGTATATTATATTGTATGTATATATTACATACAATAATATTAAATTTTTTTATAATTATTTATATTGTATGTATATATTACATACATTAATATTAAATTTTTATATAATTATTTATAAAAATAATAATTATTTCTAGGTTCTAGGCCCTAGGCTATTTCTTTTACAAGGGACGCTCTACGCTCCTGAGCCACAACATTTGACGCGCGGCCAGCAGCTCGGCTGTTGGCCCGCGAGCGGAGTGAGGGGCTCGAGGGGAGACAGTAGGCGTCGCCTCGGAAATCGGCTCGAAATGTGCCACTAATTCCGAGCACTGGTGTAGTCAATGGATCTCCTGGTTTCACGAATGAAGCATTAAATGCTATTGCTTTGCATAATAATAATAATAATAATTCTAAACCTTTTATTATTAACTTACAATTAGTTATAGATGAAATGGCAACAAGAGAAGAGATGATTTTTGATAAAGAAAAATTTCATAGTGGTATTGATTTTGGTACGTTAGAAAATGAAGAAGATAATCCAAAGAAATCTGCTTTTACAGCTAAAAATGCTTTAGTGTTAATGGCAGTATCTCTAAATGATAGTTGGAAATTCCCAATTGGATATTTTTTAATAAGATTCTTAAATGGCCCAGAACGCTCGAATCTGTTATCTGTTGCATTCACACAATTACATAAAATAAATTGTAAGATTTTTGTTATTACTTTTGATGGTGCTTCAAGTAACATCAGCATGTGTACTGCTTTGGGTACAAATTTTACATATGGAAGTGATTTTAAACCATATTTTACAAATCCTGTAACACCAGAAAAATGTTATGTGTTTTTCGACTTTTGTCATACGATCAAATTAGCGAGAAATGCTATAGGAGATAAAAAGATTTTACAAACATCAAATAGTAAAAAAATTGAATGGAGTCATATAGTTAACCTTCACAAATTGCAAGAAAAAGAAGGTTTAAAAGCTGCTAACAAACTTAGTAGCAAACATATAAATTTTCAAAATAATAAAATGAATGTTAAATTAGCAATAGAAACTTTAAGTAAAAATGTATATACATCATTCATGTTTTTGTTAATGTTACCAGATTCTACAATAAAACGTCAATTTGCTTATTGCAAAGCAACTGCAGAATTCTGTTTGATAACATGGGTGATATATTAAATTGCAAAAACAAATTTTCCCGGCATAATTTTAACAAACCATTAACTTTCGAAAATTATACACAATTGCAAACACATGCTAAGAATTTTGAAAACTATATTAATACATTACAGGATGAAACAGGTACTCCCATATTAAAAACTAACAGAAAAACTAGGTTTCTTGGACTAATTATATGTTTAAGAAATATTTTTCCTTTTTTTGATTGTTTAAAATCTTGAGGAATGACATATTTATTAACATATAAATTGTCTCAAGATTTTCTTGAGACGTTTTTTAGTGCTATACAAAGTTCTGGTGGTTTTAATAATAACCCGAATGCTTTGTAACTGAAAAGTGCATACAAACGTCTATTAAGGCGATGCTGGAGATACCGACTGAACACTATTATTTTTAATTTCAGTAAACTTTTTATTGAATTCACAGAATGATAAATCCTTCTCTACAATTAAAGTATTGATAAAAACATAATACGCTGGCTACAATTTGACACGAAAAACGGAAAGAAGTTGCAAAACTATGTGCTTCTGTAGTAGTATCGTGACAATATATATTGCGTATAAAAGTTCTAGACTTTGTACCTACAAAATAACCATCCAGCGTACTGTGAATTACACGTAAGATTGTTAGTGTGCTTTCAAAACGATCCTAGAAGCTTTAGTATAAAAGATATTTCCAATCAAAAATATCGTGTTTATGTGTGCGTGCAGAATCGATGTGAGAATCGGTGAAGAGTGAGACTGAGTGAGACAGAGCACTAGTTCCTCGATGTTGCATTAGAGGCGCTAAAGTCAAAAGAACAAGGAAAGATGAGTGCGTTTGACAAAGAGCGCTAGCCTATTCCCCTTACTCTTTGCCTCACGCGCGACCCACAGTTTCTAGAAGAAAAATCTGAAGTACCGACGTCGAGTGAGTTTCACCGTCAGTCCAGCATCGCCTTAATCAGGCATGAATTGAAAGAGTTTGATAACGGCAATTGTATTTCTGATAGTTTAGAAATTTTTGTATCATCAAATTCAAAAATGTTTATGTGTCCTAGCAAATGAAAAAATAGAAAATTCTGATGAGGAAACACTCATTTTCGAGCATGATTATATAAACACATTTTGGCAGCTCACACCATATATAGATAATATAGTACAATATATAGCAGGATATATTTGTAATAAATTATATAAAATTATAACTTGTGATTTTTGTAAAAATCAATTATTGGGTAATAAAATGCCTTTGTTATCAGAACTAAAAAATAGAAGGCCATATTTAAAACCATCTGATGATGTATACAGGATTTGTAAAATTGTCAGAAACAACTATCCGGCAATATACAAATGAATTGCAAAAAAATAAAATTAAACAATTTTTAACAATTACTATATATCGTAGATTATTATCTCCATTTTCTAGTGATGCTATGCAAAATTATATATTATCTCAAGATGTACTTGACAATCATAGAACACAATTGTGTAAACATTTAATATCATTATACATAAACGTAAGACTGTTTCATAAAGCCAAAAATATGTCTATCAAAAATAATTTTATTCGTCAAAAATATACAAAACTTATTTTATTTAGTCATCAATAGTTTTTATGTATTATGTTTACAAATGTTTATAATTTTAGTATTATGTAAAAGTATATAGTTTTAGTATTATGTTATTACTAGTTTTAGTATTATTATAGTTTTAATATTATATACAGATGTATATTATATAAAAATCTTCTTTTTGTTTTGTTTTTATGTCACTTATATTTTTTATTTCTGTTTTATAGCAAATTATTTTATATAATTTACATTTTTGTTTTATAGCATAAGAAAGACAATAAAAATAAATATTAACTGATCATATTGTTTCTTCTCTTAACAGATAATTTTTAAATCTTATTATTAAATACAGCTTTTTAAGTCTGCAGTGGATTTCCTACTACAAATGCTTTGAAGCATTTTTCTTCTTCTTTCTTTCAGTAAAAACAGAAAGAGAAGAAAGATTTGTAGCGTCAAGTCAACTCCACTAAACCGGTTACGCCAGCATATGCGTATAACGTTCGTAGTACATGATTACCTATATATATTGTATGTCTATCTCACTTTCTTGGCGTCGCTACCGCCTATTGTGAGGATACGCCACTAGCATTATAGGAGTATTACATATGTGCTAGAGACACGTACGTGAACGGGTTCGCGTATGTGCGGCAGTCCAGCGCCAGCGCCGAGGGACACCATTTCTGCCGGTGCGACTACAGTCAGAATATGTTTTCCAAATGATTACTGAAGGCTTGCGCAAGCTCCGAATTTCTTACTCCCAACATTTCAAAACATTTTACGATAAGGAAGAAAAAACTTAGAATGTCATCTTTAAAAGGCAGTGACGATTAAAAACACTCGATAATTTTATGTTTTATCTGTTTCAATAAGTACGATAGAATGCAAAATTATTTTATACCGGAATCAGTCTGTTACACGCAAGATTATGCAATAATCTTTAATGATTTTTTTTGTATGTTATGCATTGTTATACATAATTATACTTATAATGTTTGATATTTGGTAATTTTATGTTCCTACTATTTCGTTAATTAAAAACCGCAAATTTAAAAACAAGTTAGAAAACGCAAAATTTATAAGTTGCTAATGCTAGTATAATAGCTATTTAGCAAAAGGAAAATTGCAAATCTTCCCGCGCCGCCGGGTAGTAATCGCCCGCCGTGTTGAGAATCGACAGGCTTTTCACACATAAATATCTTAAAATATTTTTTCTCGGAAACAACAATCTTCAAATTTTTGTTTACGCTGTAGAAGAACTGAAAGTAAATATAAATAATTTTTTAACATTTTCGATTCCTTTTTTTTTTTATAACGGAGAGGAAATGCGTTATCGCATACCCCAGGCCCCGGGGGGGAGGCCTGGTAGTTATGTGGGGCTCTTCCCCGCTGACAACGTGTCGACGGAGACATACCCACTGAAACCTCTCCGAGTGTCCTGCCCTGGTCCGTGACTGGGGGGCTCCGGGAACGCGTGCAGCATACTTTCGGAGCCCCCCGGACCCGGTCGGCCTGAGCCGACTCAGCACGCCAGGTGCGCCCAACATGGTCGCACCCGGCAGGGCTTGTGGGCCTGATCCGCCCTAGGTCGGGGGAGGGGGACACCATCCCCCCCGGCCTCTTCCTCTGCTGTTTCGGGGGTAAAGCCCGGGGTATCCGACCCCGCCGTAACCCCGGGCCTCTTCGCGCCGCACTGACGGTGGCGCGGTCCTCCCTACTACCTTGGGGGAGGAGAGAGAAGATCCTTCCCTCTCCCCCCGCCCGGCGAGGTAGTGGGGGGAGCGACTCCGCGTTATACCGCAGGGTCGCCCCCCCCCCCCAGACCGTCAGGTCAGATCTGCCTCGCCGGGCTTACCACCGATGTGAGGGGCCCTCCTCCCGCGGCTGCGCGTCCCAAAGGCGGGGCCGGCAGCCGCTGGGGAGGAGGGTCGCCCTCTCTCTATGTTAGCGCCGTCGCTCTCCTCCCTCCTCTTACCCAATTGTGGGGAGGGAGGGGGCGACGGCAACTGATCGCCCGCACCCCCGCCGCCTGTTGGCAGACGAGACACTACGGCCCGAAGGGCGGAGGGCGGGCCTTCTTCTTCGTGGCGGTCGGGGGGGAGCCAAGGTGGGTCATGGCCCCCGTCCCCGCCGCCCCTGTCGTCGTTGTTATCGCCGGGGGGCATGCGTCCCCCCGGCCTCCTTCCCCTAATAGTCTCGGCCTCTTCCTTCTGCCGCATTACTTGCTCCCAGAAGGAGACCGCGACCCAGGCGCTCTCCCTGCGGACCATCTGGCTGATGATGGCCCGCAGGGAGAGATCGTCTCCGATCACTCTTCTCAGGACTCCGCGCAGCTCATCCCACGCTGGGCAGTATTCCAGCGTGTGCTGCGCGGAGTCCCTTTTGGCGTCGCAATGGTGGCACCGCGTCGTCGGCTCCTTACGTATTCTGCACAGGTACTCACCAAAGCAGCCATGCCCGGTGAGCACCTGTGTCGTTCGGTAGGACAAGCCGCCCCAAGGGCGGCCCACCCATTCGTCCAAGTGGGGTAGAACGGCCTCCAAGATCCGAGATCCCGCCGCCGGCGGGTCATTGGCGAGACTTTCTCGCCAAGACCTCATGGCCCGCCGGCGAGCCCTCTCTCGCAGTAGCGCGGCGACCCTGGGGGTAACCACTCCCCCCTGCAGGCGGACGGCCTTCGCCCTGGCATATGACCATGCCAGGGCGTCGGCCGTGAATTCCGCCGGGGGGAACACCGCCAGTACTAAGGTCACCGCGCTAGGGGCGGTGCGATAGGCGCGCACGATCCTCCGCGCCAGCCGCCGCTGCGCTGCGTGCAGCACATCCCTTATGCGGCGGCTGGCCAACGCCTCGCGAAACCAGGCCGGAGCACCGTACAGGGCCCCGGCCATGGCCGCGTAGGCGTATGCGCGCCTCGCACCTACTCCCGGACCTCGGAGGTTGAGCGTCAACCCCAGGAAGGCGTCCGTCATTTTGCCCAATCGCTGGGCCAATTTGTCGAAGTGCTCGACAAAGGCCCAGCGACCGTCCAATTGCAACCCTAGGTATTTGAGGGTTGCCCCCACTCGGATTTAGGTGTCGTCCACCAGGACGAAGGCCTCGGGCGGTACCCCGGAGAAGCCATCGTGAAAGAAGATGGCTTCCGTCTTCTCCGGGGCTACCCGCAGGCCCAGGCTCTTTATGGAGCCGACGACGCAGGCCACTGCCCAGTTGTACATCGCCACTGCTTTTCCCCAGGAGACTCCCCCGGCCACCACGAACGTGTCATCCGCATAACCGACGACGTGGCAGCCAGGGGGGAGGGCCACACGGAGCACTTTGTCATATGCGGCGTTCCACAGCAGGGGACCCAACACGGACCCCTGCGGAACGCCGCACTACATGTTCCTCCGCTGCTGGAGTCCGGTTTTATCCCGAAACTCCAGCACCCTATCCCGGAAGTAGTCCCGAACGATGGCGACGAGGTAGGACGGCAAGCGAAAGTGTTCGCTTAGTGCCGCCACTACCTCGCTCCAGGGAATACTGTTGAAGGCGTTGGCGATATCTAGGAATATCGCCAACGCCACCCTCCCGTCCCCCGTGATGGACTCCGAGAGGGATCTAACCTGTCTTATGGCATCGACAGTCGATCTCGCCTCTCGGAATCCATATTGTCCGGGGGACAATTCGGGACCATTCCGGGACATATGCTGGATGATGCGGTTAGCGATGATACGCTCGAAAATCTTGCCCGCATCATCCAGCATACAAAGGGGCCTGTATGCGGAGGCACTCTCCGCTGGCTTGCTCTCCTTTTTGAGGAGGACAAGCCGGGCCCTCTTCCACATCCTGGGGAAAGTTCCTTCACGGAGGCACTTCGTGTACGTAACACGAAGTGCCTCTCCGATAATCGAAGACGCCCGGGCCCAGACCTTGGCGTATATTCCGTCCGACCCGGGCGCCTTCGTCCTCCTTCCGTTAATGCGGGCGAAGGCTGCGACCATCTCGTGTCTGAACATCTCCAGCTCTTCCGTCCATCTCGGGGAAGGGCCGGTTTTCTCCGGTATGTCCCTCCCCCTGGTGGGGAACAGCGTGTTCAGCACCGTTCCGAGGAACTGGGGGTCCAGCGTCTCCGAGACTGGAGGCGCCCATGGGCGGAGCCGCTTCGTTACTATTTTGTACGGCCTACCCCATGGGTCGCGGTCCAGCGCGGAGAGTAACTCCTCTCAGGCCGCGGCCTTCGCCCGCGCTATGGCGGTTCTCAGGGCCTTCCTGGCTTTCCTGAGGACCGCCGTGGCGTTATCCAACGCATCCCCCACGCCCCGCCGCTTGGCGCGCGTATGTGCCCGTGCCTGGCGGCCACGGTAGCTCGCCTCAGTTCGGCAAGCTCCGCGGACCACTAGTAGGCGGCACGGCGCGCCATAGGTCTGCTGCAGGGCATGGAGGCGTCGCAAGCGCGCGACATAATCACGCATAGGCGCTCCGTCTCCTCCTCGGCTCCGAGGTCAGCCCCTCCCTCCGGCCAAGTTGAGGTAAGGAGGCTGACCTCGAGGGCTTCGGGGTCGAGTTTCTTCAGGACCCATCGATTCCTGTCCCGGGTGCGGCGGCGTTGCTCTCGCACCTCCGTGGGGGGGAAGACCAGCTCCATGGAGATTAGTCTGTGATCGGACGTCTCTCCGAGGGAGCCGGTCTCAACTGTCCATCCTTGGACCTTGTTAAGGGCCCCGGGGGAGGCCCATGTCACATCGACAATGGACTCTTTCCCGGCCCCCACGTAAGTGCTGACCCGGCCCCGGTTCAAAAGGACCAGGCCGAGCCCCGCCGCAAAGTCCAGAGGGTGGCGGCCCCTGACGTCTGTGCGGGGGGAGCCCCAAGCCACAGCGTGGGCATTGAGGTCTCCCCCCACAACGACAGGCCTTGGAGAGCGACCGAGTATGTCGCTCTCCATGCCATCTAAGGCTGCCTTGTACTCCCCCCTGGTTAGGCTAGGGGGGAGGTAACAACCCAGGACATCGATGGGTCCATACTCGACCATAACGAAGCCCTCGCCAGCCGATATCGGAATCATCGGCGGAGCGCCCAGCACATAATGGCTGACCATCGCCACCCTCCCCGAGGGATCCCCAACCCAGTTGGGGTTGCCCTCGGGTATCCTATACGGATCGGCGACGATGGCCAGCCCGCCACCTGCCTCCGCCAGGCACTGCACAAGCATGTCTTGTGCAGCCCTGGCGTGGTTCATGTTGGCCTGGAGGAACCTACGGGGCATTGTTGTCTTGCTCCCGAGGCTCCTCCACCTCCCTCATCTTTACGCACCTAGGTGCGTCCTCTTCTTGATTGTTTGTTCTCCTCTCTCTTTGCGGGAGAGGAACCTCTGCCTCGGGGGGGGGCGCAGCCTGGGACGAGGTCGGCGTTGCTGTCGACACCGCCTCTCGGCGGCCCCCGGCGCTTGGGGGTGCCTTTTGGGCCTTATTGGCTAGGCACCCCTTTGCGCTGATCCGATGGTCGGCGGGCTTGCCCGCGTCTTTGAAGACCGGGCAGCCCGCCTTTTCCTTACAGGCATTGGCCAAGTGACCAATGCCTCCACATCTGTAGCAGCAACCGGATCTGTCGATCCGGCTGCTGCATTTGGCCTGGACGTGGCCCGTGGCCAGGCACCTGTGGCACTGTAGTCCCCGGGAGGGGAGCAGTGCCACTCGCCAGCTCGACCAGCCCACCCTTACGCGGGGGGCGGCCAAGACTGCCTTGCCCGCCTTCGCGGGGCAGCGCACCCAGCAGGTGCCCAGCCCGTTGGGAGCCATGCGGATCTCTCCCACTTTGATGTCGTGGGGAGAGTAAGCTCCGATGGCTCCCAGGACCTCGGCCACCTCACTAGGGGTGACCGAGTCGTCCAAGCCAGTCAAGCACCGTCTTGCACAGCCGAACTACCTTGACACCATTCCTTGATGACAGGGCCGCCCTGATACCCTCGGCCAGGGCGTCGGCCTTAGTGCCGTTATAAACGCCCCTGACCTCGAGTATCAGGGCACCCGTAACAGCTCTGCGGGGGCGGAGGTCCTTAATCCTGAAGGAGGAGAGGTCAACCTTCTCCCTCGCGGTCTTGAGGACCTGCGCGTACGCTCCCGGGTCGGCACAGGTGACCGTCACCGCCGCCGTGGTCGGCGGCTTGATTTTGGCCACTCTGGCCCCTTGGGAGCTAGCTCCGCCCCGTGGCTGTCCCGCGAGTCCCCCCTGACCTCCACCACGCCCTCCCTTTCTCTTCTTCTTCCTCGAAGACGTCGAGGAAGTCTGGGGAGGGGGATTCTTTGGGGGGGGGGGACTGGGAAAACCCTTATCGGCCTACCCATAGCGGGGATCGCCTTGGTCGCCTCGTTGGAGGCTTTGGCGGCCCTCTTCTTGGCCTTCCTGGAGACCACCTCCGTCCATTACTCTAGTATGGAGGGGGAGGTGGTCTCCCTACCCGGGCGGGCCGGGCAGTCGTGGTGGTTGCGCCGCCCGCGGTCTTCTTTTTGGGGGCGGTCTCGGTTTGGAGGGGGTAGTCACCCTGCCTCCAGCAGAGACCGTCCCGGGCCTCTGAGCCGTCGCCGCCCTGGCCGGGAGGAGCCCCATCTCACGGAGGACGGCTGGGAGGACCCTATTGAGTACCTCCCGAAGGCCGTCCTCCGTGATCGGTCTCTTTTTCTTCTCTGTTTCCCTCCCCTTCTGCCCCTCCGTCCGGCCCGTCCTCACCAATGGACGTGAGGGAGGGGGAAGAGGGGGGGAAGGAGGAGCGAGGAGCGGGGGCCACTCTCACGTCCGCCGCGTTTGACAGGGGGTTCATCTGCTTTCGAACACCCTTGAGCGGCGGACGGAAATATGGCTCCTTCAGAGTCTCCATAGAAACCACTACCGGCCTCCCTCTGCGCCGGGCGGTCTCGGCGTAGGCAAGGGGCTCCTCGACAGGAGGCCCTTTCACTATCATGTCCGATTCCAGAGGCCCCAGTTGGGGCCCTGCAACCGCGGGAAAATTATCCCGTGGTTGCACTACGGAGACTCCCATGGCAGGACGAGCCCTGCAACCGCGGGAAAATTATCCCGTGGTTGCACTTCAGAGGATCCCATGGGAAGGGGAGCCCCCCGTTGAGACATCACCTAGCCTGAATATGGCGCCGGAGAGTGCATGCGAGGTGCCAGAACAAGGAAAGTCAACCGATAAGACAATCCCGGACCAGGTAGAGCCGCAAGACGACAGCCAGAGCAACAGCGGCAACCAGGAGATGGAGAAATCCACAAAAGAAGTAGAGGAGACAGAGGTTGCGCCCACGGACATAGAAATCCCGGATGACAACAAGACGGGAATCTAACGCTACATGACACGGGCAAGAAAACTTCAAAAGGATCTCTTCTTAATCTTACTTTAGTTTTATTATTATTATTTTGTAGCCAGTATTATTTTATTATCATTCCGAAATATACAATTATAATTATAACCACAATAAGTATACCATAAACTAGGTTAAGATGTCTAACAACACACAATCAAACGAGACACATATATTATTAGTAAAGCAGTTAATTTTAATTATTATTTCAATATTCGCATTGTTAATTATATTAAAATTTAATCATAGCTTGTTAAAATACCACAAGTTCAAATGCGCCTTCCCGCGCTCACTTGTGGTAGTACCGCCATCTTGGCGGAGTGATACATGGCGGCGTCCGAAATAGGGGCCTCGACGAGAGAAGCCAAGCGTCGCCATATTGACAGTCTGTCGGTTACAGACCGAGCTCAGAGACACACCTATGCCACCGGGCATACGTGGCATGATGCAACATTGCATCATCTCGCGCGCGACGCGAACAGTTAAGTTATTTACCGAGAACGATAGTAATAGTGACTAGGGACCAATTGTACTTTTATTTTCTTTTATTATCATGTGTGTACAATAAACAGTATATTATGTAAATCGGCATAAGTGATTTGCGCAACCGACATTGATAAGTCCCATCCACATGTCACTACCTGAAACAAGAAGTGCATGAACATTAAACTCAGTGCACGCAATTGAAATAATAAACTTACCTGTGTACCGACGAACATTACGCAGCGGCGTAATCAATCCCACGACGACCGTTGACAGGAAGGACGATCCTGGCCAATCACGTACGAGGATTCCTGAAACAGAGGGAAACTACAATTACATACTACACCTTGGTAATTAGAGGGTCAAATTACCTGGCGACCGTGAAATTCACGCAGGATTCATCTTAAAGGTAGGTGAAATAACCTGTAAAGTGAAAATTCGGAAATTAGCATTTGTTCGTCCGGTCACAGTGTATTACGCAACGCGAAGTGAATCTTGCAACGTAGCACTTTAATAAGAGGCAGTTTTGCCCGCCCGTGAACCTTATAAAACCCAAATCATACGAGACGTTGAAAGCACGCTTTATAAATATGACATGCGTCTTAGTAAAATCCTTCCAAGTATAACGACAGTTCAGATGAAAAATCCATTAACTCACTTAAGCTCTCGTAATGGCGACCGTGACAGGATACGCGGCGTGTGTAATTAGTTGCAAGAACATTCGTGAATACGATAGTGAAATCGTTAACAAGTAATTAATAACAAAAGAGATTTTCCGCTAAGATAGGAGATCGTTCATTAGAATTAAATTGTTATTTTACGAGATATTGTGAACGGCACATAAAAGTGACGCCGTATCCACAAAATAGACTCACCCAAGATAATGGACTATTCCATGCAGTTGTGGAGAGCATAATAGACTCGACCACGTATAATAGACTCACCCAAGCATTGTGGATAATCCAATGCACTGTGGATAAAACTTAATAAAATTTAAAATTAAGATACTTTAACAATGAAAATTGATTATTATTCAGTAATCAAAGATTCCAAATGCACAATAACGTTATGCTAAACTAACTTTTAATATATTAAACGCGTAGATTACGTTCGAGGTACAGTCGTGTTTAAAAGTGTCAGAATTTCGTAAAATCTTTTAGATTAAATAAAATTACGATAAAGTGACTCGACGATTTAATCCTTGTTAAATGACGTAATCGCCAGTTGTGGATCAACGCGCGGGAAAACTTATATTCATTGCACGATAAAGTGTAAATTTAATTCGGTTATTCCGAAACGCACAAAATTTGCGTCAATTTAATAAAAATAATACGTAACGTTATAAACAAATACGAGTTGTGCTTTAATACCATTTAAACAATTATTCCAAGCGTACAAGTATCACGAGTGACAGATTGAGGTTATGTTACCCAGTTGTGGACAACACATAGTGATCACGCGCAAACACATTAATTGTGGTAAATAATTAAGCGAAATAAATTCAACTCGAATATTTTACAAATATACAAGTGAAAGATAAAATACACAGTGAAATTCTAAGTAGCTTGTAATTAAAACGAACCTATGCCCAATTTTATTCAGGCAATATAAGAATCACATGTGACAGATTGAGGTTAGGTTACCCAGTTGTGGACAACACATAGTGATCATACGCATACACATTAATTGTGGCAAATTAAGTGAAAATTAACCAAAATAAATACAACTAGAGTATTTTACGGGTATACAAGTGAAGATTAAAACATAAAGTGAAATTTTAAAGTAGCTTAAGGTTAAAACGAACCTATGCCCAATTTTATTCAAGTAATACGATAATCACATGTGACAGTTTGAGGTTAGGTTACCCAGTTGTGGACAACACATAGTGACTACGCGTAAACACATTTAATTGTGGTAAATTAAGTAAGAATTAAACAAAATAAATACAATTTGAGTATTTTACGGGTATATAAGTGAAAAATTAAAGTGCATAGTGAAACTTTAAGTAACTTATGGTTGAAACGAACCTATGCCCGATTTTGGTTAGACTATTGCATTAAATAAGCATAGTACAATCCAAATATACAAACATTCATAACCTAAAAGCAAATAATTGCAAATAGCCGTATTCTAAAGGGGATTTATGGCCAAATTAAGTCAATAATTGCAAATTTCAATCTCAATTACTACATTGTGGATTAAACATAATAAAGGACATTTCCGTGTGGATTAAATCCATTTTTACGCACATTGCGTTACGCATACGTGCAAATCCCATACTTGCTTAACGAATTTAAGCCAGTTATTAATAATTATCGTTAATTACTATACAAAAACAATTTATTGTGGTTTTAAGCCGCAGTTGCTATATATTCTAATAAATATAAGCATTTATTCTATAAAATACATTTATTTATGGATAATAAACATCCTTATATCCTATCCAATACCTATATTAATAAATAAAGCATTTATTAACTGTACCTTACATATTTGTGGATAATATTCAATTCCATATTATATCCAATATCTATATGTATTCTTATCAAACTAAACACATATTTGTGGTTAATATTAATAAGATATAAACAATATAACATATGTTTACTATATAAGTTTAAAATTAACTATATAATATATGTAAACGGAAATACAAATATTAAGAAAAATTTATTTATGGATACACAGTACCCATTTTAATAGTTCACCACAAAACCGTGGATGACACACAACCATCGTAATATTCGATGCATAGGGAACTCGAGAAGCGAGTTTCGAACATATTAATCTATGTGTTATGTTTCAGCGCCAAGTTACGACTCCGTGCGTTACTGTAAACCGTAGATTATGTTAAAGCGAGCATTGATTGAAAGCGCATACGGATTAATCGGTTAATTAAAACAAATACGATTGTAAACTTCGAAAGTTGTAAACGCAGTACGCGAACGCTTGTGAAAATCGAAATTGCAACCGCGATAGCCGTGATACCGTTAAATAAGACGCGACATCATGCCGAATTTACCCAGATCGCCGATCCAGACGCGAAATACAGCGCGTACGATGCAGGATACGGGCGACAATCGACAAAACGTCGAAAACAACGAACAAATCGAAAGCCAAGCGAGCGTTTCGAATACACGAAGATCGTTATCATACGACGACCGACCAGTAGGTGTATTAGGTAGAAATATTGTGGAAGATACTACTTTACCCACAACCGCGAGCACCGAAATGGCGTCAAACAATAATCGCACTACGTCAGATTCAGATATTGTGGATTTGATTAGGAGATTATCAGATAAGATTGATAGATTAGAAGCGCGAGTGCAAAACGTTACTAGGGAACGCGACAAAACCGCGGAGAGCGAGGTTTTGGCGGGAAACGCAAGTGAAGCGGGACCGCGTACACAAAAACGAACCCCGATCTTCATAAACGTTCCTGGAACGTGTCTAGCCAACCGCGATACGGACAATGACAACAACCGATACCACGTCTTGACCGATGACGACGTCTTTGGTTCAGCCGGAGCCGTATTAGGTTCTGGAGGAGGAGCCGGAGGAGGCGGAGTCGGTTCAGGCGGAGGCAGTGATATTCGTTTACCACGAGGCGGATGGTTGAAAAGTCCGTTCGAAC
This sequence comes from Solenopsis invicta, assembly GCF_016802725.1. Lineage (NCBI taxonomy): Eukaryota > Metazoa > Arthropoda > Insecta > Hymenoptera > Formicidae > Solenopsis > Solenopsis invicta. The sequence goes on from NC_052668.1 coordinate 8,727,145, forward strand.
ATTTAACATTCAGGGGAAAAGACGATAACCAAAACCCCGAGTTATTCGTTCGAGATTTCGAAAACATAGCTAGGGAAGAACAAGTACCTGAGCAAGATCAATTATTCTACTTTAAGCGAGCGATGAAATCGTGCGCGAAATATTGGTACGAAATGACCAAACCAGACGACATCCAAACCGCGAAAGACAAGTTTCGTGAGTACTATTGGGGTCGCGAAGCGCAAACTGCGTACAAAAAACAATCATTTACGGGTAAATACGTACCCAACAAGGGAACATCAATGGCCGAATACGCAATGCAGACAGCATTGAAGGCACGATTGTTAAACCTACCGTTATTAGACGACGATATAATAGGTATCTTAGGAGACCATTTTCCTATAGATGTAGCTAGGGAAATTAGACCCACGAACGTTCAGACGTTGCAGGATTTAGTTAGACTACTAGATTCCATAGAAGCGACGCGCAAAGGGCGTAAAAGCGAAAGCGAACCACAAAAAGGTGGCTATAACGCAAACAAAAATGTAAATAAAGCCGGAACCATTCCAAAACGGAATATTAACGCAAATAAACAGCAATTCAACAGACCTTACGGTCAACAAGCCGCATTTCCATCGCGAAAACCATTGGCTATTACCGCGTCAGAAAAATCGTGGAACAATGAGTCCAATCGAGCGAGCGAACCGCGAGCGAGATTTAATAACAACAACTCAGTGCAAACGCGATCGCGAGAATACCAGAATGGAAGAGTCGTAATCACCGAGGTTACAGACGGCGATGACGAAGCTATGCAGCGGAAGAACGTCGCTAAGATCGACAACCGCTACCAGAAGCAGAATCAACACAAGAATGTGGGACAACAGCAGCAGCAGCAGCAGCAGCAGCAGTCACCGCAAACACGCAGAAGAATGGCTACAGTAATACGCGACGACACGAGCAAAGCAGTGCCAGTATCCAGCCAACCAAGCAGAGCAGTCAACATAGATGACAGCGCAGATATAGAATTATTTGTGGACAAATCCGAAAAATTCCCGGATAAATCCATGAACAGCATATTGCCAGAGTTCAATTCGCCGTACCCACGAAACAAACCAAGGGGAAAGCGAAACTCAAGGCCAAAAACTAGAATAATGCCAACCGAACAACAATTAGGTGGCATTCACATGATTCACCAACACGGTGACGAACCTAAACCGCACTTAGTGGACCATATCTATTCGAGAGGGAGGAAACCGACCGTTCGTCAAGAAAACTTCGATGACGAGTCAAACGCGAGCGAGTTGACAAGTTCGGAGACCGCTCAGCCACAACATCCGACCGTACACCGAGAGGACGAATTGGCGGGAAACCAAACGCCATCCCATTCCGAAGAACATTTTAAAACGTACAAAAAACGCATGAGCCAGTTACAAAAGGACTATGCGAGATCCCACAGCAAACAATCCATTGAAAAAAGCACTTATTTCATGGACAAATGGGATAACGAACCACAAAACGTGGAACAAAATCATAATTCCGTTAAGAAAAGAGCCTCGAAAACGGAATACAATAAACAAAATAAACAATTAGGGGCCACCAATACTTTAACTAATACCGCAAAGAAAAGAGTTCCGAAAGCGGATTATATTAATGAAAATCAAAGAAAAGGAACCACTAATAAACAATGTACCAATAGTACAACAGTCCGAAAACAAGAATCGACCATAGAAAGTAGGATTCTAAGGGCTAAAAAGAATAAGCAGCGTAACACGACCGGAACAAAGCCAATTCCAGTTACTCTAGAAGACGGAGAAGTGGAAGTGATGAAGAAAACACCGAGTCAAGCTGTATTAGATCAACGCAAAGTGATCTTTTCGAAGGATTTGGAAAAGGAACGACCCAGTGACGAAAAAATTGCCACGAGAAGAGTTCCAGTACAATCCAACCCACAAATTCAAACGATTCGCGCGGATAACGCTAATTCACGCGAAAAACCAGCCGAACGACGAGTGTTAAAGGCCAAGCGAACCACAAACACAGTCGAGGATGCATTGAATATCCTTAGGATAGAGGATATGATCAAAGACGTGGAGGAAATCTTCACCGAGGCGCAAAACCAGAAAATAACAAAGGTTAACGTGCCACTTATTACCATAAAATTCAAAGCGTTCACAGTGAAAGCGCTAGTGGACACCGGAGCACAGATCTCAGCCATAACAAAGGAGCTGTATGATGCTTTGGTCACCACCAATGACATAATTGATGCATTGCCAGTGAGGAAGTTCTTCTTAAAAGGAGCTTTCGCAGGAAGAGGCGCAGCAGTGTCAAACAAAGCAAGAATCGAATTCGAATTTAACGGCAAGAAGTTTCAGTACGAGTTCTACATCGTTGAACAAATGGCATACAGAGTGGTACTTGGAATAGACTTCCTTGTAAAATATCACACCAACGTGCTATGCGATGATAGAGTCACGGTGAATTTCGAAGCGGAAGCCGACAACGAACCACAAACCATCGCTACAATAACGATGGAAGAGGCCGATGAAGCCTTACGTGAGATAATCCATAAAAATGCCGAGATTTTCCAAGACGGCATAGGATTGGTCAACCACTACAAGCATAAAATTGTGGTTAAATCTAACGCACCTTACAAGAAAAGGTTATATCCCATTCCCGATAAACATTTCGAGAAAGTCGCAAGCTATATCGACGACTTAGAGGAGCAAGGGATAGTTAAAAAAGCAGCCACTCAATATGTAAACCCACTTGTGGTTGTTGTCAAGAAGAGCGGAGACATTCGACTTTGTCTCGACGCAAGAGAAATAAATAAGAGGATGTGCGAAGATTACGCGCAGCCACCTACAATAGAGGAGGTTTTCCGCAGATTTGGACCAAACGGATACTACACCTCACTCGACATCAGTAATGCCTTTTGGCAAATCCCGTTAGAGGAGCAATCACAGAAGTATACCGGATTCATGTTTAATGGCCAAACGTACGTTTTTCGACGCATGCCATTCGGAATAAAAACAGCCGGAGCTTCTTTCACCAGAGCTATGAGCAAAGCCTTAGGCCCAAATGCAAACGACTTTCTAATCGTCTATCTCGACGACATTTTGATTGCCTCCAAAACATTGGAAGAGCATATCAAACATATCGATTACGTCCTTGGAAAGCTGAAGGAAGTAGGTTTTCGATTGAACAAGGACAAATGCGAGTTCATACAGAGGGAAATCAAATTCTTAGGCCACACTTTCAACGAAATCGAAGCGGAAATAAACGCCGATACCAAACTGGCCATCAGAAACTGTCAAAGACCCAAGAATAAGAGAGACATCCAAGTCTTTCTCGGTCTTGTAAACTGGGACCGCAGATTTATCAAGAATCTAGCCAGAATGACGCAGCCATTGGAGGAACTTCTAAGAAAAGGAAAGAAGTTCGCATGGAACGATGAGCAACAGAAGTCATTCGAGGAGATCAAATTAGCCTTCGAGGAAGCGCCAAATTTATATTTAACCCGTCCAGGCTACAAATTCGGCATATATGTCGACGCAGCGAGAACTGGATTGGGAGCCCGACTCTACCAATACAAGGAGGACGGCAGAGAGAAGTTTACCATTGCATACGCAAGCCGTGCGTTGCATGGAGCTGAAATAAATTACACAATCACCGAACTAGAATGTTTAGCTCTAGTTTGGGCCCTGAAGAAATGGCATACTCTCTTACTAGGAAGACAAGTGCGAGTACACACTGACCACCGAGCCCTGCAGTTCTTGAGCACTTGTGTGCAAAACAACACAAGGATTGCTAGATGGTTCAGCTTTCTACAAGAGTTCGACTTAGATGTGATCCATATTCCAGGGAAAGATAACACATTCGCCGATACTTTGTCCAGAAGCGCAGACGAAAGGCGCATACTCACGAAAGATGACAAGTACATCGGTTTAATTGAAAACGCAAGAGATGGAACCAGGACCGACGATTGGGTAAAAATCATACGGGAAGCACAAGAAGCGCACCCAGATTTGATGAACGCACCACAAACGGATCCACACATGTTCCTTGAAAGAGACAACATCGTTCGACACATGGACGGAAACTCTGACAAAATCGTCTTACCGGAAGAAAAGAACTGGAAGATGATGAAACGAGCACACAAATTATTAGCTCATTTTGGTACCGATAAGTTAATCGGATTCATGAAAAAGTATTTCATCGGAAAGAAATTCGAGAAATACGCTAGAGATGTGGTAGCATCATGCAAGGTGTGCCACGCAACCAAGTTTTACACCCGACCAACCGTAGGAATGGAATACTACGAGTTGCCGGACAAACCAGGCAAAGCCATATCATTGGACCTATGCGGACCATGGCCACAATCGAGAGGAGAATACGAGCATGTACTCGTGATTATGGACAAATTCTCCAAACTAGTGAAAATATATCCACTAAAGGATAAAAAACTGGCCACAATCATCGATAAATTGGAGAATGACTACTTTCCAAACATCGGAGTGCCAGAAGAAATTCTTACGGACAACGATGGACAATTCTTGTCCAGAAGATGGCAACAGTTTGCGGAGGAATATAACTGCGCAATAAAAAAGACTACGCCATACAACCCTCAGTCCAACCCAGTAGAAAGAGTCATGCGTGAGCTAGGACGAATAATGCGTACCTACGCATCGCACGAACACACCCTATGGGCAAACATTGTACAACGCGCGGAACGCGTTATAAATGCAACAATACACTCCAGCACTGGATTCACACCAAACGAATTACATTTTGGTGTCGACGATCATCTGGAGCTGCCAAGAGAAATTCTACCACGAATATATGAAGAAATCTCACAAGACGACAAAATTGTCGAGGCGCGTGTGAACTTAGAGAGAAACGCGCATAAAAGAAAGAAACAAGCGGACAAATTTCAAACCGCTAACGTCTATCATCCAGGAGACATAGTTTGGATCAAAACAAGGCCACGTTCAGACGCGAGAAAGAGAAAAGTCGCAAAAATTCATTTACTATACGACGGACCTTTCCAAGTTCTCGATGTGTTGAGACGAAATGCATACTTGATTGGAGACCTCAACGGAAACGTGAGGGGAGCTTACAATACTCGTCTACTAAGACCTGATCGCGAGCCGCACATGAAGCCACGACAGGAGATCCTAGACGAACAAATAGACGAACCCGAGCAGGACTCACCACAAACGAGCGAGTACCTAGATGCCGAAGACGGTTCACAAGATTACAATGAGAGATACGAAAGTCTTGATGAAGAATTACCACGAGACGACCAATTACAAGAAGACGAATACGATCCAGATGAATATCTACCAGAGGATCAAGACGATGAATATGATTCCGACGAGGATGATGAACAATATATTCCAGAGGAGGAAGAATATTACTCCGAACCGGAAGCTGACGAACAAGGTTCAAACTACGAACCATCTGATACCGCAGAGTATGAACAAGACTACGAACCCATAGAGGCGGAACCATACCTCGAAGAGGGTAATGAAATTGTGGATACAACCACAAGCCAAACACTGGATGATTCCGAAATCATCAGCGAACACGAGCCAATCGAAGAATATTCGCAGGAAGATCAACAATACCCTGACGAATTCGAGAATTCTTCTCAGGAAGAACATTTCACAGAATACGATCCCAGAGGAGGACTATTCTTAGACGAAATACCACAATGGCAAGAACAAGAAGACGACTACATTGTCGAGGAGCCACAAGATAGTGACCAAGAAGACAGAATCACAACGATTCAACCACAAAATCGCAGTATAGCGACACAGAGTCAACAATTGACACAAGTAATGGCAAACTTGCCGAATCAACACGAGGAGACCTACCAGGACGACCGTGTTCAAGCTAGAATAAAGGCAACAAGATATTCAACTAGGGGCGGAACTACGCACGCCACACTAGAAAGTGAATATCACCTGTGCACCATTACCATTAAGGAAGAACCTACGGAACAATTTAACCTTCCGGAATGCACTGTAACACCAATTCGCAGAAAAATTGCGATAAACGGTATTTATATCAATGACAACAATAAGAGACCACGAGAAGAGGTCGAAACATTGAAATCAAACACAAAAGTGGATAAACATACCACAAATAATGAGACAACCAAGAAAAATCTCAAAAAACGAAAGATGGTAACAATTCCCACAAATGCCATCGAATTATTACACCAGGACGAAGAAGAAGTCCAGATCTTAAAAGTAATTAACGTTACTGACCCGACAATAAAGTCAGAAAACGAGAACATAACAAAAACCAACATACTTACCACAGAAGATGATGAATATCACATGGAAACCACAATAAGGACCATGGAACCAATTCCCACCGAGGAAGACCCATCGAACCTGAAACAAAAAGAAAAAGTAAGGTTAGTCAATGGAAACAAACAAAAACACGAAACAGTGTTAAATGAAACCTACACAATAGAGAAAAGTGAGGTAGACACATTAAATATAACAAACATAGCGAAAAGCGAACAAAATCACGCGAAAATTGCATTACACATAAACCAAGTACATGCAAACGCACCACAAAACGAATTTCTCACGAGAAATAAACCAAGTTCCACAATAATACAGGAACAAGTAAAATCAATAAGCAACAACATTCAAAACCTGCAAAACCAATTGCAGAGCTTAATCGATAAAGCTAAAACGCAAATCGGCCCACGAAAGAACAAACCGAGAACATTAAATCAACTTAAAACTGAATCTCTTACGCAGATTAATAACGATTCACTAAAAGAATCAATTATATTCGCTAAAATTGCGAATCAAAACATTAAATCGCACGATCATACTATGTCATGCGACAACAGCCATAAAAAGTCACTAGGACAAAATACGAACAATTGTGGAACGCGCCCATATGACAAAACGCGCGAACGCAACCACAATCAGCTGACCAAGCCACGAGGTAACGTGAAAACGTCAAGTGAGCTGATTAACACAGCCAATTTAATAAAACAAAGCCACAACATGGAACCCCACCTACCATACGAGAAACAATGGTATGACGCGCTAACTGAACGAGAAGAAGAGATAATACAAGAAGCGGAAAGACGAAAGGCCTGGAAGAAAATCTTCGCCGCTAAGCGTCAAAGAATCAGTGCGGGAACCGAATTTTTAAACCGAACATCGCCTGTCGACTTCAATGACGAAGTAAGTGACGCGATACGAATACAAGTAAAGAGGTTGGAAAAACAGTACAACCAAATGATAGAAAATTATTATAACGAGGACGAGGAGAAAACCACGTTCATCGACAACTTCACGGTAAACGACGACAAGGACCAACCAAATTATAAAGTAAATGTGGTAATCAATGTTACAGACATAAGGAAAAATAAAACCGCCAGACCAAGAGAATGTATCATCGAATACAAACTCAAAAAGCACACCGCTTCAAAAATATACGGTTTGGGAGAACAATACACCACAAACGAGGAGGAACAGTTACAAGTGGAAGACTCACCCACAACAAGCGCCGAAGTAGCTGTACAATCTACAACAAAACAAACAATAACATTTTTGACCAACGTACGTTCACAAAAACAATCAGACTGGGAATCTCCAACGCAGTCTCCGAAAAATAAGAAGAGGAATAAGTACGAAAATTCCACAACAAGCGAAAGCACCGCCAGTACAGAAAACACACCCACCGGTAAGAAAAAACAAAAAATAATAAAATCAGAGGCTAAATCAAAAATAGCTAAAGCTCGAAAACGAAACGAACAAGGAAGATTTGAAAAGAAAAAGGTTTTACCCACAATCCTGAGCCAGGAAATAAGGACAGGCAAATATACTATAATAAATAACAATTTTTCAACCACCAAACAACAAAAAATCTGCGCAAGCTTCAAGCAAGCTCAAACGCAGATTTGGCGGGAAAATTGCAACCGCGGGAAAATTATCCCGTGGTTGCACTTCAGAGGATCCCATGGGAAGGGGAGCCCCCCGTTGAGACATCACCTAGCCTGAATATGGCGCCGGAGAGTGCATGCGAGGTGCCAGAACAAGGAAAGTCAACCGATAAGACAATCCCGGACCAGGTAGAGCCGCAAGACGACAGCCAGAGCAACAGCGGCAACCAGGAGATGGAGAAATCCACAAAAGAAGTAGAGGAGACAGAGGTTGCGCCCACGGACATAGAAATCCCGGATGACAACAAGACGGGAATCTAACGCTACATGACACGGGCAAGAAAACTTCAAAAGGATCTCTTCTTAATCTTACTTTAGTTTTATTATTATTATTTTGTAGCCAGTATTATTTTATTATCATTCCGAAATATACAATTATAATTATAACCACAATAAGTATACCATAAACTAGGTTAAGATGTCTAACAACACACAATCAAACGAGACATATATATTATTAGTAAAGCAGTTAATTTTAATTATTATTTCAATATTCGCATTGTTAATTATATTAAAATTTAATCATAGCTTGTTAAAATACCACAAGTTCAAATGCGCCTTCCCGCGCTCACTTGTGGTAGTACCGCCATCTTGGCGGAGTGATACATGGCGGCGTCCGAAATAGGGGCCTCGACGAGAGAAGCCAAGCGTCGCCATATTGACAGTCAGTCGGTTACAGACCGAGCTCAGAGATACACCTATGCCACCGGGCATACGTGGCATGATGCAACATTGCATCATCTCGCGCGCGACGCGAACAGTTAAGTTATTTACCGAGAACGATAGTAATAGTGACTAGGGACCAATTGTACTTTTATTTTCTTTTATTATCATGTGTGTACAATAAACAGTATATTATGTAAATCGGCATAAGTGATTTGCGCAACCGACATTGATAAGTCCCATCCACATGTCACTACCTGAAACAAGAAGTGCATGAACATTAAACTCAGTGCACGCAATTGAAATAATAAACTTACCTGTGTACCGACGAACATTACGCAGCGGCGTAATCAATCCCACGACGACCGTTGACAGGAAGGACGATCCTGGCCAATCACGTACGAGGATTCCTGAAACAGAGGGAAACTACAATTACATACTACACCTTGGTAATTAGAGGGTCAAATTACCTGGCGACCGTGAAATTCACGCAGGATTCATCTTAAAGGTAGGTGAAATAACCTGTAAAGTGAAAATTCGGAAATTAGCATTTGTTCGTCCGGTCACAGCCCTCCGTAGAAATACCCCAGGAGCTAAATATGGACCCCGGAACGAGGGAAACTCCATCGGATAACACCGCGGACGACGGCGAGCCGAGCAAGGGACAACAAATGGATATATCTCCAACCCAAAATGTGGATGACCACAACGAGGCGCCGGAAAGTCCGACTGCGGAGATCAAAGATTTGGCGGCCTCCGCAAACATAAAGATTCCGGATAACAGCGTAGATTTACAACCCGGGAAATAGATAAGGGAGCGGACTACATGATAAATACAGGGCGACATACCACAACATATCACAAACGATAGGTTATGTCAGGTTGATTTTATTTTGTTAATTTTTCTTACTGTATTGCATTTTCTATTTTGTTATTATACCTTATCCCCGGATTAATTATACTTTTACTATATTTTATTATCATTATTATAAACATAAAACTAAAATAACGTAGTATAATTTACACCGTGTGCATATAAACAAGTTTTAACAATCTAGGTTAGACTTAGTGTGCAATATAAAATATAACCAACCGTAAGATTTAATAATCCTACTTATTTTTTATTATTTAATATTAAATATGCATAAAGTACAAACTAGCCACAAATTCGAACAGCCAGTTCGCGCGCTGTTGTGGCACCGACGCCATCTTGGCGCATTGATACATGGCAATAAAATAGGGGCCCAGAGAAGAGACGCCAAGCATCGCCATTTTAAGAGTTAGTTGATCACGAACCACGTTGCGAGACACATCGATGTCATCGCACATCGGTGCGAATAACGCAATATTGCGTCATCGCGAACATAACGCGTAATCGTGTTATAGTTAAGAACATTAATTAGATGTGATTCGGGAAATTGTACACGCGAAATCAGACAATGTAAATGACAATTTATTTTTATATATAAACAGTGTGTGCAATAAATATATTACTCGTGTGAACTTGCCATGAATCTTTCGCTGACCCAACACGAGAAGTCCCGTTCCTACGCGCGCATCTAAAACAATAAGTGTACAGACATTAAACGCAGTGTACAATTAATAAAACTTTACTTACCTGTGTACCGACGAACGTTACGCGGCGGCGTAATCTATCCCACGACGACCGTTGACAGGAAGAACGAGCCTGGCCAATCACGAACGAGGATTCCTGAAACAGAAAGAAAGGACAATTACGTATTCTACCTTGGTAATTACAGGGTTAAATTACCTGGCGACCGTGAAATTCACGCAGGATTCATCTTAAAGGTAGGTGAAAAAACCTGTAAAGTGAAAATTCGGAAATTAGCATTTGTTCGTCCGGTCACAGTGTATTACGTACCACGCAGTGATTCTTGCAACTAAGCACTTGAATAAGAGGCAGTTTCGCCCACCCGTGAACCTTATAAAACCCAAATTATACGAGACGTTGAAGGCACGCTTTATAAATATGACATGCGTCTTAGTAAAATCCTTCCAAGTATAACGACAGTTCAGATGAAAAATCCATTAACTCACTTAAGCTCTCGTAATGGCGACCGTGACAGGATACGCGGCGTGTGTAATTAGTTGCAAGAACATTCGTGAATACGATAATGAAATCGTTAACAAGTAATAAATGACAAAAGAGATTTTCCGCTAAGATAGGAAATCGTTCATTAAAATTAAATTGGTTATTTTACGAGCTATTGTGGACAGCACATGTAAGTGACGCCGTATCCACAAAATAGACTCACCCAAGATAATGGACTATTCCATGCAGTTGTGGAGAGCATAATAGACTCGACCACGCATAATAGACTCACCCATGCATTGTGGACAATCCGATGCATTGTGGATAAAACTTAATTAAATTTAAAATTGAATTACTTTAACAATCAAAATTGATTATTATTCAATAATTAATGATACCAAAGGCACAATAACGTTATGTTAAACTAACTTATCATATGTTAAACGCGTAGATTATGTTCGAGGTACAGTCGTGTTTAAAAGTGTCAGAATTTCATAAAATCTTTTAGATTAAATAAAAATTGCGATAAAGTGACTCGACGATTTTATCCTTGTTAGATGACATAATCGCCAGTTGTGGATCAACGCGCGGGAAAACTCATTTTCATTGCACAATAAAGTGTAAATTCAATTCGGTTATTCCGAAACGCATAAAATTTGCTTCAATTTAATAAAAGTAATACGTAACGTTATAAACAAGTACGAGTTATGGTTTAATACCATTTTAGCAATTATTCCAAGCATAGGAGAATCACATGTGACAGATTGAGGTTATGTTACCCAGTTGTGGACAACACATAGTGATCACGCAACAAATACATTAGTTGTGGCAAACTAAGTGAAAATTAAGCAAAATAAATACAATTTGAGTATTTTACGGAAATACAAGTGAAAATTAAATACACAGTGAAATTTTAAGTTGCTTGTAGTTAAAACGAACCTATGTCCAATTTTGTTCAAGCAAAACAAGAATCACATGTGACACATTGAGGTTAGGTTAGGTTACCCAGTTGTGGACAACACATAGTGATCATAAGCAAACACATTAATTGTGGTAAATTAAGTAAAAATTAACCAAAATAAATACAACTTGAGTATTTTACGGGTATACAAGTGAAAATTAAAATACACAGTGAAATTTTAAGTAGCTTAAGGTTAAAACGAACCTATGCCCAATTTTGGTCAAGTAATACGAGAATCACATGTGACACATTGAGGTTAGGTTACCCAGTTGTGGACAACATATAGTGATCACGCGCAAACACATTAATTGTGGTAAATTAAGTGAGAATTAAACAAAATAAATACAGTTTGAGTATTTTACGGGTATATGAGTGAAAATTAAAGTGCACAGTGAAACTTTAAGTAGCTTATGGTTGAAACGAACCTATGCCCAATTTTGATCAGACTATTGCATTAAATAAGCATAGTTCAACCCAAATATACAAACGTTCATAACCTTAAAGCAAATAATTGCAAATAGCCATATTCTAAAGGTGATTTATGGCCAAATTAAGTCAATAATTGCAAATTTCAATCTCAATTACTACATTGTGGATTAAACATAATAAAGGACATTTCCGTGTAGATTAAATCCATTTTTATGCAAATTGCGTTACGCATACGTGCAAATCCCATACTTGCTTAACGGATTTAAGCCAGTTATTAATAATTATCGTAAATTACTATACAAGAGCAATTTATTGTAGTTTTAAGCCGCAGTTGCTACATATTCTAACAAATATAAGCATTTATTCGATAAAATCCATTTATTTATGGATAATAATCCCAATTATAATACAAAATTATCTTATTACATAATATAACTATACCTATACCTTATTCAATGATTATATTAATAAATAAAGTATTTATTAAGTAAACTCTATATAAGATATATTATAAGATAATATACATCCTTATATCCTATCCAATACCTATATTAATAAATAAAGTATTTATTAAGCAAACCTTACATATTTGTGGATAATATTCAATCCTATAGTATATTCAATAACTATATGTATCCTTATTAAACAAAACACATATTTGTGGTTAATATTAATAAGATATAAACAATATAACATATGTTTACTATATAAGTTTAAAATTAACTATATAACATATGTAAACAGAAATACTAATATTAAGAAAAATTTATTTGTGGATACACAGTACCCATTTAAATAGTTCACCACAAAACCGTGGATGACACATAAACAACGTAATATTCGATGCATAGGGAACTCGAGAAGCGAGTTTTGAACATATTAATCTATGTGTTATGTTTCAGCGCCAAGTTACGACTACGTGCGTTACCGTAAATAGTAGATTATGCTAAAGCGAGCATTGATTAAAAGCGCATACGGATTAATCGGTTCATAAACATAAATGCGATTGTTAATCTTGAAAGTCGTAAACACAGTACGCAAACACTTGTTAAAATCAAAATTGCAGTCGCGATAGCCGTAATACCGTTGAATAAGACGCGATACTATGCCGAATTTACCTAGATCGCCGATCCAAACACGAAATACAGCGCGTACACTGCAGGATACAGGCGACAATCGACAAAACGTCGACATTAACGAACAAATCGGAAGCCAAGCGAGCTTTTCGAATACGCGAAGATCGTTATCTTACGACGACCGACCAGTAGGTGTATTAGGTAGAAATATTGTGGAAGATACTACATTACCCACAACCGCGAGCACCGAAATGGCGTCAAACACTAATCGCACCACGTCAGATTCAAATATTGTGGATTTGATTAGGAGATTATCAGATAAAATCGACAGATTAGAAGCGCGAGTGCAAAACGTTACTAGGGAACGCAACAACACCGCGGAGAACGAGGTTTTGGCGGGAAACGCGAGCGAAGCGGGACCTCGTACACAAAAGCAAACCCCGATCTTCATAAACGTTCCTGGAACGTGTCTAGCCAACCGCGATACGGACAATGAAAACAACCAATACCACGTCTTGACCGACGACGACGTCTTTGGTTCAGCCGGAGCCGTATTAGGTCCTGGAGGAGGAGCCGGCGGAGGCGGAGTCGGTTCAGGCGGAGGCAGTGGTATTCGTTTACCACGAGGCGGATGGTTGAAAAGGGGTGACACCCTTTTGGACACAGCACGATTGGACACCACCACTCACAGCGCTTGACCAGTGGAAAAACTCTAGGCATAGGCCGCCATGAGTGGTGGTGTCCAATCATGCGGTGTCCAATCGTGCGCACCCCGTTGAAAAGTCCATTCGAACATTTAACATTCAGGGGAAAAGACGACAAACAAAACCCCGAGTTATTTGTCCGAGATTTCGAAAACATAGCTAGGGAAGAACAAGTACCTCGGCAAGATCAATTATTTTACTTTAAGCGAGCGATGAAATCGTGCGCGAAATATTGGTACGAAATGACCAAACCAGACGACATCCAAACCGCGAAAGATAAGTTTCGTGAGTACTATTGGGGTCGCGAAGCGCAAACCGCGTACAAAAAACAACTATTTACGGGTAAATACGTATCCAACAAGGGAACATCGGTGGCCGAATACGCAATGCAGACAGCATTGAAGGCGCGATTGTTAATCCCACCGTTATTAGACGACGATATAATAGGTATCTTAGGAGACCATTTTCCAATAGATGTAGCTAGGGAAATTAGACCCACAAACGTTCAGACATTGCAGGATTTAGTTAGACTACTAGATTCCATAGAAGCGACGCGTAAAGGGCGTAAAAGCGAAAGCGAGCCACAAAAAAGTGGCAATAACGCAAACAAAAATGTAAATAAAACCGGAACCATTCCGAAACGGAATATTAACGCAAATAAGCAGCAATTTAGCAGACC